>NW_011495064.1:16345500-16361322 GCF_000754665.1 Bison bison bison
TGGCATCACTGACTCCATGGACGTGAGTCTGGGTGAACTCCGGGAGTTGGTGATGGACAGGGAGGCCTGGCGTGCTGTGATTCATGGGGTCGCAAAGAGTTGGACACGACTGAGCGACTGATCTGATCTGATGCTGTCAAAAATTAAGAGATCTGTTTCTAATCAAAGTTGTGGCAAATACATTTTCTTAAACTCATATCAGTACTGCATTTCAGACCTCAATGCAAATACAAAGGAGATTTCCAGATATCAAAATAGATTTTACTGTGCAGATGAAGAACTTCTTCCTAATTTCAATTGGAAGTAAAGAATCTGCGATTGAATGACATGCCAAAAGGAAAATATCAAGAGAAACATGTAACAGTATTTATTAAATGCTCTCCCAATGATGATGAATATATTTAACTAAAACACTGTGCTCGTGGATATAAGTATTTGGTATTGTCTATATGTGTGAAAAGACATTTTGAAGGTGAAATATGTAAAATTGCATTACAGATCAGCACTGACAGATTAATATTTACACTTGATTTTGACAAGAGGCACTGGCTTTGAACCCCAATTAAACAAATTGTTCTCCCTAGGTATCATTCTTCACGTTAGGAATTTTCCATTACAAACAATTATACTATATTTTTTTCAAGTTTTGTTTGTGGCAAATTTTCTTTTGCTGTTTAAGTATAATATCCTTTATCCTTCTTGGTCCAGAAGCCTCAAATATTTACTTCGTGACCTTTATTTGAAAATGTTTGCTAACCTCTGATTTATATTTGTGTTCACTCTTCTAACTATCTATATTCAGGGAATGAATGCTCTTGTGTTTGGTTCAAGATCTTTTTCAGAAACCAATGTGAAGGAAATTTTGTTGGAGGCTGAGGTGGCTTTGCTCTAGAAGTTACTCTCACGCAAGTTTTACTCTTGTTCTTGAACTGTGTTGAGGGCAAAGCACTGAACAAGATGGTTGAGGATGGACCTGTCTCCCTGTGCTTATTACGTGTTCCTTCTGCGCTGAAATGCTGGCCCCAGTCATGGCTGGTTTCTTACGAGCCTGGACTGAGGAAGGGGAGGATGCTATGGGCGCTGTGCACGCTGCCCTCCTTCTACTCCGCTGAGTGTTCTTCTTCCTCCTGTCCATGGACTCCCATCACTAGTTCCTCAAGTACCAACCTCCATGGGTCAGCAGCCATTCCTTCTGGATAATCTGTTTTGGTCTGGAGGATGACATTACCTTCTAGAAAGTCAGAGCTGCTAGCCCCAGAGTTAGGCTTCCTTGGGAAGAAGAGGGATGAGTAAGCAGGTAGCAGTGACCCTGCTACCCTAGAAACCCACAATGAAGGGCACACGCCCACATTCAGACATGCAACAGGCTGGAAATCCTGGGTTGGAATTATTCTCAAGCATCACAACTTTAAGGTCCCATAGCACTGATGTCTGCTTATGAACCAGTCTTCTCACAGAAGTTAGAGAAGGAATACAGTGCAATTTCAGTGTTCACCTCTTAATTCTCTCTCTCTTGTTGGCAAATTTTCATTGTCATGACTTTTTTGTGCCGTCTGGATTTCTTTGGGTTGCTGGTGGGGAGTGAGCGAGCATGGTGCTTCAGAATGTCAGACACTACCCTTCAAAGTGCTGGAAACAGCTCCCAACCCCAAGGAAGATCTTGGAGAACCTGGTGTGTTGATCCTGTTGAAAGGTGAGCCTAGCTCTTTGGGAAAATGACTCATCGATGTGACTTCACTGCTGCCCTCATTTGAAACTTCTTACAGTGAAAGTGTAACCCAGTTCTGACAAAGATTTGCAGCTGGGACCGGACCTGCCTTTGACTCAGTGATGTGTCACATTCTCTCTGCCGGAAACTTGCATTCTTGACACCAGTCATCATGGTCCTGGCAGGAACACTTTTGGAGAGGTGTTGGTATTTGGTAGATTTATTTATTTATTTTTCCAGCTGTCCACAAAAAAACAAACTCAGATATTTTTTTTCCTCTCCTCTTTGAAAAGTTTTTTGGCATAGCTGGTCATTTCTCCGTCTGGCGTTGGTTATCGCCCTGCCAAGGATGGTTTGCTTAGGGCCATGGCAAGGTGACTGTGCCCCTAAGTAAAGGGTAAAATAAACTAGGGCGGTGTGCCTTTCTGGGAAGATGGAACCTCTTAACCGGTGTCAGACGGTGCGTGACTGGCCGTGGCTCGTGGCCACAGGCGTTTGCTTCAAGTGTGGCTGGGATTTGCTTAAAGAGGCCCTTTAATTGCCTGCCTGGTTCCTCATCTAAGTGGATACCTCTTCACCATTGAGTGGTTTTATGCCAAGAGAATGCCTAGACTTGCTCGCCTGCATTAGGAACTTCCCAGTGTCTGAGGACCACACCTAATTTACAAGAAACAGAACGTCTATTCCAGTCTACAGTTTATTCTTACAGCTCATGGAAGAAACATGTTCTGACGGGCTCCTTTCTTACTAATTTATACATTTTTTGCAAGCGGATCCTTGAAGGCCGAGTTGTGTCTTCCTCCTGTGTCTGCCTCTGCTGTTAGAGCAGACCCTGATAGGGAAGGCAGGATGGTATGGGGGAGTTACACCTGTGTAGTGGTTGGGGAACCAGACCCGAACTCTGGGTTGGCCAGTAGCTATAAGATCTTTATCTCATTATTCGATTATTATAATTATCTGACTATTATCTGACAGTTCCTTATCTGATTATTAGATTGAATGAGAGATGCTAAAAAGCAGTGGGTCATAGTCTTGCTGTGCATTGGAAACACCTGTGGACTCTTATTTAAATAAATGTGATTGGACTGTATACATCAATGGTGGGTTCAACAGGTCTGGGTGGAGCCTGAGGAGTGGGTAGTTTGCCGAAGTTCCTTATGGCAAGAATTGAGGGCCTCTGCCTAGAGTCCTACCTGCCTGTTATGAATTAATTTAAGAACTAGCTAAATAATAGGAGCAAAGACTGAGTAGTTAACATACCTTTATTTTAGGTTTCCTTAGCTTATCTTAAGTAGGACCTTGTGTTCAGGTTTTAAAAATACTGAAAAGGGAGAAATTAAAAAAAAACAAACTTTTTTCCTTAATAGAAACATCTGAATTGGTGTCTGGACTCTGGCAGGTGGAGCATGGTGTTGAATGAAATGGAAAGACTGAGGCCAGAGAACAGGATGGGACTGCTCAGGGATAATAGCAGGAGAGGTGGCATGGGGGTGCCTGAGCTCTGGGTTGAGTTTCTGGTCTCTTTTGTAAAGATTGCAGCCTTTTTTTTTTTTTTTTGATGAGATGGCATGTGGGATCTTAGTTCCCTGAGCAGGGATAGAACCCTTGTCTCCCTTCATTGGAAGCACAGAGTATTCACCACTGGACCACCAGGGAAGTCTTGAAGGTAGTTCTTATATTTTTGATCCTTTTGATTCTCAAACAAAACTCCCTGGTGTTGAGTTGAACACCTAGGGGAGTGTTCCTAGGCTATCTAATAAAATTCAGATACACTGTTACATCCTGTTGTGGGCTGAGGTCTGTGCTAGGTTCCTGAGACTCTCAGATGAGAGACTCAGAAGAGGAAGACAGGCATATGGAAAAAGTAGCTATTAGGCTACAACCTGCTAAGCACAGTGATAGATGAGTAGGGGAATAACTTACTCTTGGGAGTGGGAGGTTATCAGGGAAGGCTTTAGACAAGTAGAGCCTAAGTAGTTTTTTATTTTTTTAATTTTAATTGGAGCTAGTTGCTTTACTCTATTGTGTTAGTTTCTACTGTTTAGGAAAGTGGATCAGCTTTACGTATGTATGTATCCCCTCTTTGTTGGATTTCCTTCCCGTTTAGGTCACCACAGAGCACTGAGTAGAGTTCCCTGTGCTGTACTGTAAGCTCTTATTGTCTATTTTATACATAGTACCAATAGTGTGTGTATGTCAGTCCTAATTTCCCGATTCATCCATCCTCCTCTTTCTCTGTATCTGTGTCTCTGTTTCTGCTTTGTAAATAAGATCCTCTATGCAGGGTTTTTTTTTGCAGATTCCACATTCACATTGATACACAGTATCTGTTCTCTTTCTGACTTACTTCTCTCTGTATGATAGTCTCTAGGTCCATCTACGTCTCCACAAATGACCCAACTTCATTCCTTTTCATAAAGCTTGAGTAGTTTTGAAGGCAGGGTAGGAGTTCACTCAGCAGCCTGGGGCAGGTGAGTGTGTGAGGTGAGAGGAAGGCTGGGCGCAGAGACCTGAAGCGTGACAGACTGAGCTGAGAGGACTACAGATGTTCTTGATAGTTGAGTGTGAAGTTGGTGGGATGTTAGAAGACCAGGCGGCTGATGATCACAGGCTTCGGGTTCCAGACTTGGAGATGGGGTTTCATATCCCAGACCTTTGAAATATTGGTAGCAGGAGAGCGATGTAGTCAGAGCTGCTGTTTAGAGAGGTTGCAGTGACTATTAAGACTATAAATGTGAGAGGT
Source organism: Bison bison bison (assembly GCF_000754665.1). Lineage (NCBI taxonomy): Eukaryota > Metazoa > Chordata > Mammalia > Artiodactyla > Bovidae > Bison > Bison bison. Next base: position 16,349,952 of record NW_011495064.1, read on the forward strand.
CAGGGTGTGGGTGCAAGAGAGACGTCTGGGAGAGAGGTATTGTGGTCCTGAACTAAGTTGGTAATTGGCTTGGTAATTGGAGTACAAGGTAAGGGGGAGGACAAATTCTGGCTGATTATTAGGTTTCTGGCTGGGTGCCAAGAGGAAGGCTTGGACATCATTTGACATGTGGATTACAAGCAATAGAAAGCAGCTGAGTAGAGGAGGTATCCATTGGGGAGATCAAAGAGATGTGTGGACCTTTAGGCAAAAATACCTAGTTGGGGTTTGAGTAACAAGAGAGGCATTTGGAGGAGTCAGTGCTCAAAATACAGATTCAGGGGTGACCAATGTGAATTTAACAACCACAGAAAAGAATAATATTGCTGTACTTTAGGGGAAGAAGAAATGCCTAAATCTATGGTAGTTTTCTACTGCTCAGTTCAGTCACTCAGTTGTGTCTGAGTCTTTGTAACCCCATGGACTGCAGCACGTCAGGCCTCCCTGTCCATCTCCAACTCCCGGAGTTCACTCAAACTCATATCCATTGAGTTGGTGATGCCATTCACCCTTCTCCTCCTGCCGTCAATATTTCCCAGCATCAGGGTCTTTTCAAATGAGTCAGTTCTTCATAGCGGGTGGCCAAAGTATTGGAGTTTCAGCTTCAGTATCAGTCCTTCCAATAAATATCCAGGACTGATTTCCTTTAGGATGGGCTGGTTGGATCTCCTTGCCATTCAAGGGACTCTCAAGCATCTTCTCCAACACCACAGTTTAAAAGCATCAGTTGTTCAGTGCTCAGCTTTCTTTATAGTCCAACTCTCACATCCATACATGACTACTGGAAGAACCATAGCTTTGACTACACGGACATTTGTTGGCAAAGAAATGTCTCTGCTTTTTAATATGCTATCTAGGTTGGTTATAACTTTTCTTCCAAGGAGTAAGCGTCTTTTTATTTCATGGCTGCAGTCACCATCTGCAGTGATTTTGGAGCCCCCCAAAATAAAATCTGTCACTGATTCCACTGTTTCCCCATGTATTTCCCATGAAGTGATGAGACTGGATGCCATGATCTTAGTTTTCTGAATGTTGAGCTTTAAGCCAGCTTTTTTCACTCTCTGCTTTCACTTTCATCAAGAGGCTTTTTAGTTCCTCTTCACTTTCTGGCATAAGGGTGGTGTCATCTGCATATCTGAGGTTATTGATATTTCTCCTGGCAATCTTGATTCCAGCTTGTGTTTCATCTAGCTCAGCATTTCTTATGATGTACTCTGTATAAAAGTTAAATAAGCAGGGTGAAAATATACAGCGTTGCTTTACTCCTTTCCCAATTTGGAAGCAATCAGTTCCATGTCCAGTTCTAACTGTTGCTTCTTGACCTGCATACTGATTTCTCAGGAGGCAGGTCAGGTGGTCTGGTATTCCCATCTGTTGAAGAATTTTCCAGAGTTTCTTGTGATCCACATAATCGAACACTTTGGCATAGTCAATGAAGCTGAGGGTCGGACATGACTGAGCGACTTCACTTTCACTTTTCACTTTCATGCGTTGGAGAAGGAAATGGCAACCCATTCCAGTGTTCTCGCCTTGAGAATCCCAGGGACAGGGGAGCCTGGTGGACTGCCGTCTATGGGGTTGCATAGAGTCGGACACGACTGAAGCAACTTAGCAGCAGCAGATGTTTTTCTGGAACTCTCGCTTTTTTGATGATCCATCGGATGTTGGCAATTTGATCTCTGGTTCCTCTGCCTTTTCTAAATCCAGCTTAAACATATGGAAGTTCACGGTTCACGTACTGTTGAAGCTTGGCTTGGAGAATTTGGGGCATTACTTTACTAGCGTGTGAGATGAGTGCAATTGTGCTGTAATTTGAGCATTCTTTGGCATTGCCTTGCTTTGAAATTGGAATGAAAACTGACCTTTTCCAATCCTGTGGCCACTGCTGATGGCCACATCCAATTGGCCAATATGGCCTTTTCCAAATTTGCTGGCATATTGAATGCAACACTTTCACAGCATCATCTTTTAGGATTTGAAATAGCTCAGCTGGAATTCTAGCACCTCCACTAGCTTTGTTCGTAGTGATGCTTCCGAAGGCCCACTTGAATTCACATTCCAGGATGTCTGGCTCTAGGTGAGTGACCACACCATTGTGATTATCTGGGTCTTGAAGATCTTTTTTGTACAGTTCTTCTGTGTATTCTTGCCACCTTCTTAATATCTTCTGCTTCTGTTAGGTCCATACCATTTCTGTCCTTTATTGAGCCCATCTTTGCATGTAAAGTTCCCTTGGTATCTCTAATTTTCTTGAAGAGATCTCTAGTCTTTCCCATTCTATTGTTTTCCTCTATTTCTTTGCACTTATCACTGAGGAAGGCTTTCTTATCTCTCCTTGCTGTTCTTTGGAACTCTGCATTCAAATAGGTATATCTTTCCTTTTCTCCTTTGCCTTTCACTTCTCTTCTTTTCTCAGCTATTTGTAAGGGCTCCTCAGACAGCCATTTTGCCTCTTTGCATTTCTTTTTCTTGGCCATGATCTTGATCACTGCCTCCTGTACAGTAACACAAACCTCTGTCCATAGTTCTTCAGGCACTCTGTCTATCAGATCTAATCCCTTGAATCTATTTCTCAATTTCACTGTATAATTGTAAGGGATTTGATTCAGGTCATATCTGGATGGTCTAGTGGTTTTCCCTGCTTTCTTCAATTTAAGTCTGAATTTGGCAATAACGAGTTCATGATCTGAGTCAGTCAGCTCCCGGTCTTGTTTTTGCTGACTGTGTAGAGCTTCTTCATCTCTGGCTGCAAAGAATATAATCAATTTGGTTTTGGTATTGATCATCTGGTGATGTCCATTTTTAGAGTCTTCTGTTGTGTTGTTGGAAGAGGGTGTTTGCTATGACCAGTGCATTCTCTTGGCACAACTGTGTTAGCCTTTGCCCTGCTTCATTCCGTATTCCAAGGCCAGATTTGCCTGTTACTCCAGGTGTCTCTTGACTTCCTACTTTTGCATTCTTGTCCCCTATAATGAAAAGGACATCTTTTTTGGGTGTTAGTTCTAGAAGGTCTTGTAGGTCTTCATAGAACTGTTCAACTCCAGCTTCATCAGGGCATAGAGTTGGATTACTGTTGATATTGAATGGTTTGCCTTGGAAATGAACAGAGATCATTTTGTTGTTTTTGAGATTGCATCCAGGTACTGCATTTCAGGCTCTTTTGTTGACTATGATGGCTACTCCATTTCTTCTAAGGGATTCTTGCCCACAGTAGTAGATATAATGGTGATCTGAGTTAAATTCACCCATTCCGGTCCATTTTAGTTCATTGATTCCGAAAATGTCGATGTTTACTCCTGCCATCTCCTGTTTGACCACTACCAGTCTGCCTTGATTCATAGGCCTAACATTCCAGGTTCCTATGCAATATTGCTCTTTATAGCCTCAGACCTTGCTTCCATCACCAGTCTCATCCACAACTAGGTGTTGTTTTTGCTTTGGCTCCATCTCTTCATTCTTTCTGAAGTTACTTCTCCACTGATCTTCAGTAGCATATTAGGCACCTACTGACCTGGGGAGTTCATCTTTCAGTGTTTTATCTTTTTGCCTTTTCACACTGTTTATGGGATTCTCAAGGCAAGAATACTGAAGTAGTTTGCCATTCCCTTCTCCAGTGGACCATATTTTGTCAGATCTCTCCACCATGACCCATCCGTCTTGGGTGACCCTACATGGCATGGCTTATAGTATGATTGAGTTAGACAAGGCTGTGGTCCATGTGGTCAGATTGGTTAATTTTCTGTGATTATGGTTTTCATTCTGTCTGCCCTCTGATGGAGAAGGATAAGAGGCTTATGGAAGCTTCCTGATGGGAGAGACTGACTGAGGGGCTTCCCTTGTGGGTAACAGTAATCCAACTCTATGCCCTGATGAAGCTGGAGTTGAACAGTTCCATGAAGACCTACAAGACCTTCTAGAACTAACACCCAAAAAAGATGTCCTTTTCATTATAGGGGATAAGAATGCAAAAGTAGGAAGTCAAGAGACACCTGGAGTAACAGGTAAATCTGGCCTTGGAGTACAGAATGAAGCAGGGCAAAGGCTAACACAGTCGTGCCAAGAGAATGCACTGAGGTCTTGTTCTGATGGGCAGGGCCATGCTCAGTAAATCTTTAATCCAACTTTCTATCGATGGGTGGGGCTGTGTTCCCTCCCTGTTCTTTGGCTTGAGGCCAAACTGTGGTGGAGGTAATGAAGATAATGGTGACCTTCTTCAAAAGGTCCCATGCACACACTGCTATACTCAGTGCCCCCAACCCTGCAGCAGGCTACAGCCAACCCACACCTCCGCTGGAGACTTCTGAACAGTTATGGGCAAGACTGGGTCAGTCTTTTGTGGGGTTACTGCTCCTTTCTCCTGGGTCCTGGCGCACAAGGTTCTGTTTGTGCCCTCCAAGAGTCTGTTTTCGCAGTCCTGTGTAAGTTCTGGCGGCTCTCTGGTGGGGTTAATGGTGACCTCCTCCAAGAGGGCTTATGCCATACCCAGGTCTGCTGCACCCAGAGCCTCTGTCCCTGCAGCAGTCCACTGCTGACCCATATCTCCTCAGGAGACACTCAAACACACTTCTGTCTCAGTCTCTGTGGGGTCCCTGGGTCCTGGTGCACACAAGGTATGTTTGAGCCCTCTGAGGGTCTCTGGCAGGTATGGGGTTTGATTCTAAATGTGATTTCATTCCTCCTACTGTCTTGCTTGGGCTTCTCCTTTGCCCTTGGATGTGGGGTATCCTTAGGTCGCTGGTTTGTTTCCAGCTCGAAGGAGGAGGTGAACGTTGGGGCTTCCCTGATAGCTCAGTTGGTAAAGAATCTGCCTGCAATGCAAGAGACTGTGGTTTGATTCCTGGGTCGAGAAGATCTGCTGGAGAAGGGATAGGCTACCCACTCCAGTATTCTTGGGCTTCCCTTGTGGGTAACCTGGTAAAGAATCCGCCTGCCATATGGGAGACCTGTGTTCGATCCCTGGTTTGGGAAGATCCCCTGGAGAAGGGAAAGGCTACCCACTCCAGTATTCTGGCCTGGAGAATTCCATGGACTGTATAATCCATGGGATCACAAAGAGTTGGATACGATTTTCACTTTCTATTGCTAGGTAACAAAATTGTCCCAGATGTTCAGTTCAGTTCAGTCACTCAGTTGTGTCCGACTCTTTGCAACCCCATGGACTGCAGCATGCCAGGCCCGCATGTCCCAGATGATGTAGTCATTATTTAGTGACTTAAAACAATGAACATGTTATCTCTCTTTTTGTAGGTTAAGTTTCCAGGTGCAGCCTAACTGGGAACCTCTGTTTCAATCCCTTGTAAGGCTATAGTCAAGCTGTTGTTTGAAACTGTGGTCTCATTTGAAGGATCGACTGGGGAAGGACCAACTTTCAAGGTCACTTGTGGTTTTGGATAGGTTTTGTTCCTTGCTGACCGTTGGCTTCAGGTCTTCCTAGTTCACCACCTGGGCCTCTCACAACAGCATCTTCCCAATTTGGTTGCTAGCTGGCTTCCCTCAGAGTGAGTAAGATAAGAGGCCTAGTCAGTATCAAAAATGACATCATATCCCTTTTGGTGTATGGACTAGGAATGAGTCACTTAGTCTTCCCCCCTCCTAAGGGGAGGGGATTACACAAAACCCTGAATACAGGAGGTGGGGGTCTTTGGGAGCCCCTTGGAGACTGACTAGCTTAGCATCTAAGAGATGGGCTGACTAGGGGGTTTTAGAGCAGAAGCGGTAACTGAAGGCAAGAGAAGCAGCAGAAGAGTGTGGTCCCACAAGCTAATGGAAAAGAGGAAAGAATTCAGACACAGACTAGGTTATGATGTAACATAACTCATCTGAGGTGCTTAGAAACAACATTTGTTTCTGGTTCATGCGCGTATTCATCGTAGGTTACTTTGGGCTCTGTGTCACATAATCATCCCTGGACCACGTCCATGAAGGTGATTCAGGGACCTAAGCTGACAGTTTGGGAAACCTTCACTCTCTGAAACATTGCCGGTTGCCATGGCAGAGGGGGAGAGTTAGGGAGACCCAGGCATTAGCTATCAGAGAATTTCAGCCCACGTTCTTTCCTTTTACATTTCATTGACATAAGTGATGTCATGGGACCAGCCTCCCCCCAAAGGGAGTGAGGAAATGTACTCTTACTATGTGTCTGAGAGTGGCGATTCCGAGACTCTTAGTGATTGGCACTGGGGTCAGCCCCTGAGGGAGTAGTCAGGAGCGCCGCCCTACACAGAGGGGCAGTGTGCCCACTAAATACAGTGTTGGAATTGGCGGTGATGTGGTCCTTGTGTCAGCCAGGGTGGTGGTTGTGAACAGATGAGGCATTCCCCAATTGCAGTGGGTTAAGGAGAGGGTGGCAGACGGGAACATGCAGAGAGGCAGGAGGAAGAAACTGGAGAAATAGCTTCACCAGGCAGAAAAGCAGCTCTGATCACTAGTCTTTCCTCCTCCTCCTTGATTTAATCATAGACCAGTGTTATGGTGGTTTCTTTTTGGGTATCGGACACATCTCAACAGGTGATTCCATAACCATGAAGCACTGCTGTGCATTTATGCTTCGGTAATCTCAGAAATAACCAACGGGAGTTGAATCAACTTGGTGTTCCTTTGCAGTATTGCATTCAAACAAGAAATCACCCATTTTTATAAATGTTCCTGTTGTGCCAAAGTCAGGGTATTAGGAGAACTGCCAAGCTTTTTGAGGAAATGGACTTTTCATTTGTTCTTCTTTATGTTGCCTTTTTTATTAAGGACTCTTTGGAAGTTTAGAAATAATTAGATCTTATTCATTTTCCAAATTTGCTCCGAAACATCAGTTGTCCATTTCTGCTGAGTTCAGGACTGAAGCCAGGATACGTGAAAGTACTGGGTAAGTTGTAAAGTAACAAGTTGTTGCCTCTGTTTCCATGATTTCTTGGTGCTCAGAAAGTAATGGAGTGCACATTTTGTTCCTGTAGTGAGCTAGTGGTCTGAAGTCAAGATGCAGATGATCTGAAACTGGTGATGGAGCACCAGTTGTACTTCACAGAACTTCACGAAGTAGATTTAAGATGCAATATACTGTCCTGAACTAAACATTTAAACAAGTTGTCACTTCATTAACATAGAAGAATTGAATAAGAATAGTTGTGGCTTACAAATAAAGTCTATGATTTTTTTTTTTTTTTGGCTACCATTTTCTTCTCATTACTCTCCCATTTCTTTTCAGGCAGTAGAATTTCAAGTAAGTAACAGATAAAGGCTTGAGGGAGCTGACTCCTGAAATAGAAGTAAATATGAGGTATATATTTTGATTGCTTACTCATTTGCCTTGTGGTTTTTCAACTTTAAAATTTGACGTGCAGTAAAAGTTATACTAATGATGTAAGATTATCTTGAGATAACTACAAAAAACATTTGGTCCCATCAAAAAGTTGAGATTATTCAGCTGTGAATGTCATACTGGAATGATGTTTATGAAAAATTCCTTCCCACCTTTTTGGCAAGATGCAAGCATGATAGACTGTAAAACTGCACCATTAAAATGGCCTGATGCGTGCTTGAACCCACATCTGACTTTGAAGTTAACCAGCTGCCTGTTACCAATTTACTGTTTTTACTAGGTGTTGTGTGTTATTCAAAGGCAGTTATTAAACTTAATACTCTAAGCAAGTGATATAATCCATACTTCTTAGGATAGGATGGTATTCTGATAAAAGTCATTTCCAGGTGCCTTAAAGTGATTTGCTTTAGGAAGCAAATCCTTCTGAAGGTTATTTTTTTTCTTTCTTATATACACGTGCTTATTTTGCTAGACACTGGGACTTTTCACCACCCCCCCCAATTTATTATGTAAGTTCAGTGATTAAATTATTAGTGTAATTAGGCAACCAGAGCCTCTGATTTCCTGGTAATGTATTAAATCTCTTTTGAATTGTTGAAATGATTACCAAGCAGTACCAAGGGCATGATGGAGGATTTGTATAGTTTGACTATGAGTAGTTGGGAGAGATTTGTGTCTCTGCTCTTCCAGTGGAGATAAACTGATAGCAGTAGGGAGGTGTATTGCTCCCTCTTACATAGGGAGGGCAAGCTGTCAGTCTTAAAATTGGGCAGAGTCAGCCATCACTAATTTCAGAAGATTATGTGGCTCAAGAGGATATCCCCAATTAAGTTTCTCAAACCAATGGCCAGGTCACAGTTCTTCTTACCGCTTGGAATGGTTTCACATGCTTTGCTTATATTCCAAAGAGTTATGAAGGATGATTCAAAATTTCTCCCATTTGCTTATCTGCTTTTAGGAAAGCATTTTTATTGCTGAATTTTACTCTCAGAGATAATGGTTAAAAACTCTTGTTGAAATTGTAATATAGGTAGTATCAATGAATTGAGTTCTTTTTTCAAACCTAACTTTTGGTAGATGTGGGCAGTCAGGTGTGGTGGTGGGGCAGTTAGGGACCAGTTCACTCATACAGAACCCAGCTGGAGGTGAAGCTGATGAATTCATTGTTGGATGTTTTGCATTTGAACTTGGCTGCAGGAGGATGTTCAAATGATGGCGATGCCTAGTATGCAGTTGCTGATACAGGAAGCTGGGAAGGTCCTGTTTAGATGTACACATTTTGGAGACATTTATGTGTAAGCAGATACTTGAGATGATTCAGTCTGCTCATTCACCATGAAATGCAATAACACTTATTGTAACACCATGAACTTGGAACTGGTCACTTAACTGATGTTAAGTGGTGGGGACACACCCAACATTTTCTCTTAAGGAAGTGAAAAGGCTGCATTTTTAACCTTACAAGTATTCTGCAGGGCAGGGTCAACAGAATTTTAGTGAAGCCACCATTTAACACAGGTCTGCTGCTGCTGCTGCTAAGTCACTTCAGTTGTGTCGGACTCTGTGTGACCCCATAGATGGCAACCCACCAGGCTCCGCCGTCCCTGGGATTCTCCAGGCAAGAACACTGGAGTGGGTTACCATTTCCTTCTCCAATGCATGAAAGTGAAAAGTAAAAGTGAAGTCACTCAGTCGTGTCCGACTCTTAGCAACGCCACGGACTGCAGCCCACCATGTTCCTCTGTCCATGGGATTTTCCAGGCAAGAGTACTGGAGTGGGGTGCCATTGCCTTCTCCGAACACAGGTCTACTGACCTGAATTTTTAAGCAGTTAGGTCACACTCATTTTGAATATGTTTATCTTTACTGAGAGGTAAAAAATTGTGGGAGTATCTGTTTGGAGAAAAATTGGCAAAGCAGTGAATCTTTATCTAGATAATTATTTTTAATTCAAAGGAAAGCAAAATGTTTAAAATATAATCAGATTTTATAGTCACAACTTAACTGAAGGTGAGTTTGAACTAATTTTAATGAATATCTTAAATACCTACATATATATATATCATCCTGTGATGCAGGAGACCTGGGTTCAATCCCTGGGTCAAAAAGATACCTTGGAGATAAATGGCAACCCACTCCAGTATTCTTGCCTGGGAAATTCCATGGACTGAAGAGCCTGGTGGACTGCAGTCCATGGGGTCGCAAAGAACTGGATGCAACTGAGCAACTTAACAACAACACACACTCATATGTACAATTATTTGGCTGCATCGAGTCTTAGTTACAGCATGTGGGATCTTCGTTGCATCAAGCAGACTCCATAGCCCTGTGGCTGTCAGATCTTAGTTCCCTGACCGGGTGTGGAGCCCAAATCCCCTGCACTGGAAGGCGGATTCTTAACCACTGGACCACGAGGGAAGTCCCTTGAATACTTTTAAAAGTAGAAATCTTCAAGTAGTTAATCATTAAGTTGGGCTACATATAGTCTGTTGAGTAAGGTTATGTTTTTAACCTTCCTGTGGCATTGAGATAATTCCATTTTCATTTTACCTGTTAATTTTGTCTTGTATATTCTAACTGTTTTAACCCTATTTATTCACTGTTAATCGAGCACTTTGTATTGGGTGGAGGAGGTATAAAGAAATAAATGAGACTGTCTTGTCCTCAGGGATGGAATATTCTAGTGGAGGAAACTAAACCAGATTCATAGGACACAGGATAAAAATGATCATAGTCAGTGAAATGGGAGTCCAGATGTAGGATGAAGGAAGCTTTCTAGATGTTTCCAGTTACTGCACTAAAACAGCAAAACCAGCAGGTGGGAATGTAGTAATTCACCTAATTGGACTGATTATATATCTTAATCTCAGCAAATCAGGGAATTTGGAGAATTAATATAGAACAAATATTAGGAAACAGTATGTTAAAAGGGTGTATGAGATTAGTTATCTAGAAGCATTTCCATTTTTTCTGGGTGATAAAATCTGAACCTTTTGAGTAAAACTTGTGATAGATAAATGTGCTATGTGGCATACTTCTGTTAAAAATGATCCATATCTTAAAGGAACCAATTGCACTCTGTACTCCCAATTGTATAGCTAAAGGCCTGCCAAAAGGTAACCAAGCTATCCTGGACCAATGGCGCCACCTAGGGTCTGTTAGAGGGATTGCATCATCTTCAACTTCACCCTGTCACCTCTTTTCTTGCTCTTTCAGTTCAGTTAGTCGTGTCCGACTCTTTGCAACCCCATGAATCGCAGCATGCCAGGCCTCCCTGTCCATCACCAACTCTCAGAGTTCACTTAAACTCATGTCCATCGAGTCGGTGATGCCATCCAGCCATCTCATCCTCTGTCGTCCCCTTCTCCTCCTGCCCCCAATCCCTCCCAGCAGCAGGGTCTTTTCCAATGAGTCCAATCTTCGCATGAGGTGGCCAAATTATTGGAGTTTCAGCTTCAGCATCAGTCCTTCCAATGAACACCCAGGACTGATCTCCTTCAGAATGGACTGGTCGGATCTTCTTGCAGTCCAAGGGACTCTCAAGAGTCTTCTCCAACACCACAGTTCAAAAGCATGAATTCTTCGGCGCTCAGCTTTCTTCACAGTCCAACTCTCACATCCATACATGACCACTGGAAAAACCATAGCCTTGACAAGATGGACCTTTGTTGACAAAGTAATATCTCTGCTTTTGAATATGCTATCTAGGTTGGTCATAACTTTTCTTCCAAGGAGTAAGCATCTTTTAATTTCATGGCTGCAGTCACCATCTGCAGTGATTTTGGAGCCCCCAAAAAATAAAGTCTGACACTGTTTCCACTATTTCCCCATCTATTTCCCATGAAGTGATGGGACCAGATGCCATGATCTTAGTTTTCTGAATGTTGAGCTTTAAGCCAACTTTTTCACTCTCCACTTTCACTTTCATCAAGAGGCTCTTTAGTTCCTCTTCACTTTCTGCCATAAAGATGGTGTCATCTGCATATCTGAGGTTATTGATATTTCTCCCGGCAATCTTGA
>NW_011495064.1:16361422-16362663 GCF_000754665.1 Bison bison bison
CCTGGCAATCTTGATTCCAGCTTATGCTTCTTCCAGCCCAGCGTTTCCCATGATGTACTCTGCATATAAGTTAAATAAGCAGGGTGACAATATACAGCCTTGGCGTACTCCTTTTCCTATTTGGAACCAGTCTGTTGTTTCATGTCCGGTTCTAACTATTGCTTCCTGACCTGCATATAGATTTTTCAAGAGGCAGGTCAGGTGGTCTGGTATTACCATCTCTTTGAGAATTTTCCGTAGTTTATTGTGATCCACACAGTCAAAGGCTTTGGCATAGTCAATAAAGCAGAAATAGATGTTTTTCTGGAACTCTCTTGCTTTTTCCATGATCCAGAGGATGTTGGCAATTTGATCTCTGGTTCCTCTGCCTGTTCTAAAACCAGCTTGAACATCAGGAAGTTCACGGTTCACTGAATATTGCTGAAGCCTGGCTTGGAGAATTTTGAGCATTACTTTCCTAGCATGTGAGATGAGTGCAATTGTGCGGTAGTTTGAGCATTCTTTGGCATTGCCTTTCTTTGGGATTAGAATGAAAACTGACCTTTTCTAGTCCTGTGGCCACTGCTGAGTTTTCCAAATGTGCTGGCATATTGAGTGCAGCACTTTCACAGCATCATCTTTCAGGATTTGAAATAGCTCCTCTGGAATTCCATCACCTCCACTAGCTTTGTCCGTAGTGATGCTTTCTAAGGCCCACCTGACTTCACATTCCAGGATGTCCGGCTCTAGGTGAGTGATCACACCATCGTGATTATCTTGGTTGTGAAGATCTTTTTTGTACATTTCTTCTGTGTATTCTTGCCACCTCTTCTTAATATCTTCTGCTTTTGTTAGGTCCCTACCATTTCTGTCCTTCATCAAGCCCATCTTTGCATGAAATGTTCCCTGGGTATCTCTGATTTTCTTGAAGAGATCTCTAGTCTTTCCCATTCTGTTGTTTTCCTCTATTTCTTTGCATTGATTTCTGAGGAAGGCTTTCTTATCTCTTCTTGCTATTCTTTGGAACTCTGCATTCAGATGTTTATATCTTTCCTTTTCTCCTTTGCTTTTGGCTTCTCTTCTTTTCACAGCTATTTGTAAGACCTCCTCAGACAGCCATTTTGCTTTTTTGCATTTCTTTTCCATGGGGATGGTCTTGATCCCTGTCTCCTGTACAATGTCACGAACCTCCGTCCATAGTTCATCAGGCACTCTTATCTATCAGATCTAGTCCCTTAAATCTATTTCTCCTTCCACTGTAT
>NW_011495064.1:16362763-16368991 GCF_000754665.1 Bison bison bison
TTATAAATTTACATCGTATTAGGTATTATATATAAAACATATTTTCTATGAAAGTGTTCTGTTTCAAATAAACTGACATAGGAATTAACCCTTGAAAGCAGCTTTATTTATCTATTTTTCTGTGTGTGTTTCTGTCTCTGTGTATGTAAGTCTCTGTGTTTCTCTGCCTCTGTGTGTGTGTCTGGGTGTGTCTGTGTGTGTGGGGGGGGGGATGTGTCTCTGTGGGTGTGTCTCTCTGTATGTGTCTCTGTGTATGTCTTTCTCTGTCTCTCTGTGTATGTCTGTCTCTGTTTCTGTGTGTTTCTCTCTGTTTCTATGTGTGTCTCTGTGTGTCTCTGCCTCTGTGTGTGTCTGTCTCTGTATGTGTGTGTCTCTCTGTGGGTGTGCCTCTCTGTTTCTATGTGTGTGTGTCCTTGTCTTTATGTGTGTGTGTCTTTGCCTCTGTGTGTGTGTGTCTCTGTGTGTGTCTTTGCTTCTCTCTGTGTGCGTCTCTGTGTGTGTGTGTCTTTGTGTCTCTGTGTGTGTGTGTCTCTCTCTCTGTGGGTGTGTCTGTTTCTGTGTGTATGTCCTTGTGTCTATGTGTGTGTGTCTTTGCCTCTGTGTGTGTGTGTCTTCATTTCTCTGTGTGTGTGTCTCTGTGTGTCTCTCCATATGTGTCTTTGTCTTTGTGTGTGTGTGTGTCTCTCTCTGTGGGTGTGTCTGTTTGTGTGTGTGTGTCCTTGTCTCTGTGTGTGTGTGTCTCTGTGTGTGTGTCTTTGTTTCTCTGTGTGTGTCTTTGTTTCTCTGTGTGTGTGTCTCTGTGTGTGTCTTTGCCTCTGTGTGTGTGTGTCTTTGTTTCTCTGTGTGTGTGTCTCTGTGTGTCTGGACTCCACTTGAGAGGCAACAAGCAGGAAGCCTGAGTGACACAGGATCAGGGTTGTGCTTTGGGGCAGTGGCAAGTCTGGAAGTGGGGTTGAGTTGTGGTCCCTGCAGGCGTGCACAGTGGTCATTTCCTGTGCCTTGGTGAATTTCCCTAACAGTGCACCACTGAGTTCTCACGGGCCTCACTCAAGGGTTTAGTTCCTGGAAATCTCAAAGAAAAGACCTGTATTACAGCTCTTATCTGGATGTACCCTTAAGGCAGGGCTGTTCAGATTGCAGAATGTCACTATTTGTTTTTGTTTTTTTTAAATATAAATTTATTTATTTTAATTGGAGGCTAATTACTTTACAATATTGTATTGGTTTTGCCATGCATCAACATGAATCCGCCATGGGTGTACACGTGTTCCCCATCCTGGACCCCTCTCCCATCTCCCTCCCTGTACCATCATCCCTCTGGGTCATCCCAGTGCACCAGCCCTGAGCATCCTATATCATGCATTGAACCTGGACTGGTGATTCATTTCACATATGATATTATACATGTTTCAATGCCACAGAATGTCACTATTTGAATGGTTCTTGACCTCTGAAGTTTCCCAATCAGTTACTGAAAAAGGAAGTTCCGGAAGGTCACTAAAATGAAATGTTCTTTTTCTATTGTGACCTCTTGATGCACTGTAAAATGGAGAAAGCTTAAATTCCTAGTGGTTTTTTGACCTGGAAGGACATTTGACACTCTAACAGAGGAAGCTCCTCTAAGAAGATCAGGGCCTTCCCTAAATTTGCTGACTTGAGGAGGCAGAGCCGAGTGTTAATTAAATTTGTATTACAGGTGGAGGATTCCGAGGTCTAGAAATGCTTTGTCCTTTCATTCAACGGATGAGCTGAGCTGTGGATCTTCAAGGCACTCTTTGTGACTCTTCAGAAAACATCAGACAAAGAAGGCTTTTATAGGATGTAATTTAAAAACTTCTTGGTGAAACTTGATGATCCCATATTTGTGGCACATGCATGTATCAGATTTATGTGTGTGTGCCCAGATAGGTATTTACGCTTTAAAATTTGAGGCCAGGTTCAATTACCAAGATCGTTCAGATAGGCATCTTCAGGGCAAGACAGGAGGAGGGAGGCTTTCAGAATGTGAGCGGAACTGGAGCAGGGGAGCCTGGGCGCTGGGAGGGTGTTGCGAGTGAGGGTGTCCCCGGCTCCGTGTGTCTCCTCATTGTTTCTGTACTAATTGGTGCAGGGCTGCTGGTAGATCCTGGGCAGTAGTAAGAACTTGCACTTAGGGAACTCTCTTGGATCTTCTGTTGGCAAGCAGGTAACTCAAACTATTCCAAAGGATGTAATATAAAAAGTCAGGGTCACAACAGTCCCACTCCTAGGCATATACCCTGAGGAAGCCAAAGCTGAAGAAGACACATGTAGCCCAGTGTTCACTGCAGCACTATTTACAACAGCTAGAACATGGAAGCGACCTAGATGTCCATCGACAGATGAGTGGCTAAAGAAGCTGTGGGACATATACACAATGGAATATTACTCAGCCATAAAAAGGAACTCATTTGAGTCAGTTCTAATGAGGTGGACGAACCCGAAGCCTGTTATACAGAGTGAAGTAAGTTAGAAAGAGAAAGATAAATATCATATACTGACGCATATATATGGAATCTAGAGAGATGGTACTGATGAATTTTTTTTTGCAGGGCAACAATGGAGAAACAGACATAGAGAGCAGACCTATGGACACAAGGGGGAGGGGAGGAGAGGGTGAGATGCATGGAGAGAGTCACATGGAAACTTACAATACCATATGTAAAATAGATAGCCAGTGGGAATTTGCTGTATGACTCAGGAACTCAAACAAGGGCTCTGTGACAATCTAGAAGGGTGAGATGAGGGAGGGGACATGGCTGATTCTTGCCGGCGTTTGACAGAAAACCACAAAATTCTGTAAAGCAATTTTCTTCAATTAAAAAATAAAGTGGCAAAAAAAAAAGTAAGGGTCATCTTCTCACTGCATCCCACTGTTTGAGTGAGTGAAGTCGCTCAGTCGTGTCTGACTCTTTGTGACCCCATGGACTGTAGCCCACCAGGCTCCTCCGTCCATGGGATTTTCCAGACAAGAGTGCTGGAGTGGGTTCTCATTTCCTTCTCCAGGAGATTGAACCCGACCCAGGAATTGAACCCAGGTCTCCCGCGTTGTAGGCAGACGCTTTACCGTCTGAGCCAGTTGCTACCTGTTTCCTCATCATTCCTGCTTTAAACAAAAATTCTTTGCACAGATAGGTGCACATTTAAAAAAAAACCCGAGTAGTCTTTTCCCCATTCAGATTGTGCCACCTGACACATTGTTATGCAAATGCCAACACTGTCCTCAGGTGCTGCCTTCTGCAGATCAGTCCCGCTCAGCATCTCCCGTGACTAGGAGTATTCCACCATGTTCCATAGTTTGACCAGGGTCTCCAATCAACACTTCAGCTGTCCCCCGTTTCCAGCCTTCAGTGGGTTGAATGGTGGCTTCCAAAAGCTTAATCCATCTTCTCATCTCTGGAACCAGGGAAGGTGCCCTTATTTGGCAGAAGTCTTTGCAGATGTCATTCATCGATGGATTTTAAGATGAGATCATTCTGGATTAACCAGGTGGCCCTAAATCCAATCACAGATATCCTTACAAGACAGGGAGAGGAAGAGAAGGCCACCTAAAGACAGAGGCGGACTTGGGAAGGATGAAGCCAAAGACCAAGAGTTGCCTGGAGCCCCCAGAAGCTGGAGGAGGCAGGGACGATTCCCCCTTACAGTCATTGGAGGTGGTTGTGCAGTCCTGCCAACACCTCGATTTTCTTTGGAGGGGGGATTCTTGTGGTGTCTGTAATTGTGAGAATAATTTCTGTTTTAAGGCCTTAGCTTGTAGTAATTTTATGACAGTCCTAGACAACTAGCATATTTGTGCTCAGTCACTTCAGTTGTGTCTGACTCTGCGACCCCATGGACTGCAGTGCACCAGGGATTTTCAGCCCGTGGGGTTTTCCAGGTAAGAATATTGGAGTGGGTTGCCATTTCCTCCTCCAGGAGATGTTTCTGACCCAGGGATTGAACCGGCATCTCCTGTGTCTCGTGCATTGCAGGCGGATTCTTTTACTACTGAAGACCTCTCTCCGTGTTCTGAAAGATGCCACACTCACTCTCAAAAGGCACATCCATGCACACCATCTGCTGCTGCTGCTACTAAGTCCCTTCAGTTGTGTCCGACTCTGTGCGACCCCAGAGACAGCAGCCCACCAGGCTCCCCTCTAGAGCTCATCAATAGGGCAGGCTTCCACAAGTGGAATTCTGATTCTGAGTCCTGATAATATTTTCTCCCTCAAATGTATCGTGTGCATCCTTGTCTTAGGAATCATGTGAAAAGCAACTACTGCATTGAACACTCATCTGTGTTAAGCGTTGTGTCTACACGGATAGCAACTCTTTCACATACTTACTGGCAGCTCATTTTAAAGATGGAAAACTGCGGATTAGAGAACTGAAGTCACTTGTGTAAGACCATAAATAAGTAGGGGACAGGGCCTAGGTGGAAAGATAAAGCATGTTTTAAATTTGGGGTGCCATGTTGTGTGGACAAGGGCTGGCCTCTGGGTGTGGGTGGTGACTGGCTGTAATTTCAGGAAGAAGTCTGGTCTGAGATGTGGGCTCCATAGGGCATGCGGTGTTGGTAAAACGGCCCCATGTATGGCCCTTGATAGGGTGGTGGGGTGCCAGCAGGTGAACTGAAAATCCAGGAGTGAGAACACCAGTAATAACTTTATTATGAGCCTTTTTTAATACACCAGGTGGTGTTCTAAGTGTTTAGTATGTATTAGCCCGTTGTGAAGCAAGTAATAATAGCACAGAAAGGGAGCATCTGTAAGTTGTGAGGTGTAACTTCTTGGAGTTCGGTACAGAGAGGTTCTTGAGTGAGGGGAGGGCAAGAAGCAGAAGTCTGTTCAGGAGGAACTGGTGTACCAGGTGGATTACCAAGAAAGAGATGTTGGCTCAGGCTGTCAACTCAGGGTAACTGGGGTCTGCAGCCAGCGGTGAATGTGCAACAAGAATGACTTACACCAAGTCCAGAAGTCATTGGGGAACCCCAGGAAGAGTGGAGCAGCCGCAGGCTGATGGGGAAGAGGTAGAGCTCGGTGTTGAAACCCCCAGGGTTACGACCTGATGGTGTAGGTGGCGTACGTTCAGTCCAGAAGTTTTTCGAGTAAGCCCTGGGCTTTCCTGGTGGCTCAGCTGGTAAAGAATCCACCTGCAATGCAGGAGACTCTGGTTCGATTTCTGGGTTGGGAAGATGCTCTGGAGAAGGGATAGGTTACCCACTCCAGTATTCTTGGGCTTCCCTGATGGCTCAGCTGGTAAAGAAGTGAAGTGAAGTGAAAGTCACTCGGTTGTGTCCAACTCTTTGTGACCTCAAGGACTATACAGTCCATGGAATTCTCCAGGCCAGTATACTGGAATGGGTAGCCATTCCCTTCTCCAGGGGATCTTTCAAAACCAGGTCTTCCACATTGCAGGCAGATTTTTTACCAGCTGAGCCACAAGGGAAGCCCAAGAATACTGGAGTGCGTAGCCTATTCTTTCTCCAGGGGATCTTCCTGACCCAGGAGTTGAACTGGGGTCTCCTGCATTGCAGGAGGATTCTTTACCAACTGAGCTATCAGGGGAGCCCCCAGCTGGTAAAGAATCCACCTGCAATGCGGGAGATCTGGGTTCAATCCCTGGTTTGGGAAGATCCCCTGGAGAAGGGAACAGCTACCCACTCCAGTATTCTGGCCTGGACAATTCCATGGACTGTATAGTCCATTGGGTTGCAAAGAACCAGACACGACTGAGTGACTTTCACTTGGTATCAGTATGGTTTCTTATTTATCTTTTGATTATAATGAGGGAACATGAGGGTTCAGCCACACAACTTCTGAGCAGTACAACATAGGCTTTCTGTGAACCTAATGATTAAGTTTGCTTAATTTTTATCTTCAGTAAAATTATCTTTATAGCATTTACTGTTGCCTTTAATTGATTAGGAACATTTAGAAGAGTTTCTGTTGATTCAGCAGCCAGATTATTTTTACTTCCTTGTCTCACTGGGCCTTGTTCCATCTTTTGTTAACTTTTGGCAAAGAAAAAAGAATAACACTTTTTTTTTTTTCCCCTTGTGGGAGAATATCCCCATCTTGTGTTGTGTTTTAGCTTTTACAGGTGTAAATAGAAACTGGCTGGGGAGTTCCCAAGGCATGTGAGATTTTAGCTTCCTGGCCAGAGATAGAACCCATACCCCTAACATTGGAAGGGGAAGTCTTAACCACTGGATCACTAGGAAAGTCC
>NW_011495064.1:16369091-16389419 GCF_000754665.1 Bison bison bison
AGATATGGTACGCTGTGCAGTGAGGTAAAAAAAACAAATAAAACTTGACTGGCTTGTGAACTTTCTCATAGATGTACTTCTTGAAGACTTCTTTGGTCTCCAGCGTTGCTGTCACATTGGGTTCTGGACAAATGGGTTGCAAGACAATCTCATGTGATAATGATTTATCTGTACCCTAATATTTCACTTTTAATGCTTTCAGTTCAGTTCAGTCGCTCAGTCGTGTCCGACTTTTTGCGACCCCATGAAACGCAGCACGCCAGGCCTCCCTGTCCATCACCAACTCCCGGAGTTTACTCAGACTCACATCCATCAAGTCAGTGATTGTCATCCAGCCATCTCATCCTCTGTCGTCCCCTTCTCCTCCTGCCCCCAATCCCTCCCAGCATCAGAGTCTTTTCCAATGAGTCAACTCTTCGCATGAGGTGGCCAAAGTACTGGAGTTTCAGCTTTAGCATCATTCCTTCCAAAGAAGTCCCAGGGCTGATCTCCTTCAGAATGGACTGGTTGGATCTCCTTGCAGTCCAAGGGACTCTCAAGAGTCTTCTCCAACACCACAGTTCAAAAGCATCAATTCTTCGGCTTTCAAAGGTTCTAAAAATGATTTCATTTGATCCTTCAGGTCATCTTAAGGAATAGGCTATGTATTCTGTTGGTATGAGCTTCCCTGGTGGCTCAGGTGGTAAAGAGTTTGGTTATGCAGGAGATATGGGTTCTATTCCTGGATTGAGAAGCTCTCCTGGAGAAGGAAATGGCAACCTCCTCCAGTATTCTTGCCTGGAGAATCCCATGGACAGAAGAGTCTGGCGAGCCCCCGTCCATGGGGTCGCAAAGAGTCGAACACAACCGAGTGACTAACACTTCACTTCTATTAGTGTAAAAGTATGGAGGTAACATATAGTACATCAATATTAGACCCAAGGTCTGCTGCTGCTGCTGCTGCTAAGTCACACCGAATTCTTTCCTGCAAATCACTTACCACCCTTCCCTCCACCCAGCTCCCAACTTCCAGCAAGGGAGGAAGCAGAATGTAAATGGTAGCATTGTCTCAAATCATCTTTTGGAAAGTTGGACACAAATCTGTCATTTTGTTTAAAATATGCCAGTGGAGTTTATCCAAACAGAATTTGCTTTGCCTTAATTAAAAAACAAAAAGTCCTTATTGAGTTTGTTACATTGTTACTTCTGTTTTATGTTTTGGTTTTTCCTCTTAGCTCCCCAGCCAGGGATGAACCCACACCCCCTGCACTGAAAGATGAAGTCTTAACCATTGGATTGCCAGGGAAGTCCTGCCTTAATTATTTAAGCACATTTCAATTTGCAGAAATTGAAATGAGTTTACTTGATAAGCCATACCATCAAGTTCTGGTTGCTGTCTTAAACAGTTCCAAAAATTGGATGTGACTTGAGGGTAGAAGTACAGTGTAGGGGTCCAAAGTGATTTTTGTCTGACGCATCAAAATTTACATACCGTTTCAAGATCTAGACTTTTTGGTACTAAAATAGGAAACTTCAGTCTTCAGGCATTCACTTTGATAAAACTCCTGAATAGGACCAGGCACATAAAGGATAAACGCTTTCATAGAAAGTGTTTGAAGTGGTTGTCTTCAATGTACAGAGTAATGAAATAGAAGCCTTTTGTTAAGTAGACAGTGACTTCTTGGACTCAAGATTTTGAAGCAGAAAATACAAAAGCAAATTGTTGATTTGCCTATGCTGGTGCCTTCAATGTGTTTTGTTCAGAAATGTCTCATGGGATTGAGCTTCATGAGGGCAAGGCTGTTAGTTTTGTTCATTGGTGAATCCCTTGGCCCAGAACAGTACAAAGAAGGAACTTAATATTATTTGTTGAGTGACTTAATGAAAGCATATATAAAGGCTGCAAGAAATGAAGGTACATCTTTATTAATGGACTAGTAAGTGAAACCATACATTTAATAACAGAGGGCTTGTGTGCTTCTTGAGCATAATCATAGTGATATGAATTTATTATTTAAATTTATCGTTTAAGTATGTACACTGTAACTGCATGACAACAGGCAAAGCTTGGGCTACAGGGCTGGAAAGACTGCTCTGGCCTTGTTTTTCTTTAATGGGAGAAATATAGCTGTGAGATTGGACATGTGCATGTAGAATGCTTAGCATAGAACAGTTTCTTCCTGTTCTCATTAGCGCTCTTTCGGACAACACCGAGAAGGAAGCTGTCATGTGTTAAGTCAGTAGTTCTCATCGAGAGTACTTTTGGGCGTTTGGTGCCACAGGACATTTGGCGATGTCTGGAGATGTGGTGGTTTGTCAGGACCTGGGAGACTGCTGCTGGCATCTGTGCATAGGCCAGGGCTGTGCTAAATTATCCCGCAATGCCCAAGACAAGCCACTACCATAAAGAATTCTCTGATACAAAGCATCAGTAGTGCTGAGCTTGACAAACAGTCAGTCATGAAAGTATAGTATTAAAGTATTGAGCAAATTAAAAAACATCACTGTGCGTATCTTAAGTTGGATAAGATATTATTCTGTTGATAAGTAGCAAATGAATTTTTTCAGTTCTTGATACTTTGGCTCCTGACCAAAGTTAGTTTTCCTAGTTTCTGTCAATATCAGGGATTCTTGTCACCAATTTATTTATGTATGTTAAGAAGTTATTTGCTTTCTAAACAGTAGAATAAACAAATGCCTAGTGAATCATTGCTGAGCTCAGCAAACAGTATCATTTGATACAGTTACAACTGCCACAGAAGACTGAAAGTATTAACTTGCTAGTTTGATCAAAATACATTTGATTGATTTACTAATGTTGATTAGCTAATGCTGACATGAAACTGGATGACATTATCTGCTTCATATGGCACTTAGCTCGCAGTCTAAATCTGGTAAGCTCTTTGATTTTTTTAAACATTAAAATAAAATTTCTACTTCCCTGGAAGAATATTGTGGATTTCTGAGGCAAGAGAAGAGAGTTGGAAATTTTGGGTAATTCCGCTGTTTTGTTTCTCATTAGACATTGGGCGGCGTATCATGTTTGAGTTAGTTGTACAGAATGGAAGAGACTTTGAGGATATATTTTGTGTTTATTATTGTTGGCTTAAAAGTTGACCTTTTTCCCTGGATGTTTCGTGACACATCAGGTACTCACTTGGTAGGGTAGCAGTTGTTGACTTTGGTGGTCTGATGTTTCTCCGAAGGGGCTCTGATGTTGCTCAATCCTTCACTCTTGCGATTTTGCGCTCAACTCCTGGGTGCAGTCTCAAAAATGGTTTCTCGTAGTGGCACTGATGATACTTAGTACTTGAGTTTGTTTTAGGTACAACACTAAAGGCTTTTCATCACGATGCTGTGGGGTGTAACTATTCTTATGATTCCCCTGTTAGAGAGGTCAAGTGACTTGTCTGTGGTTGTAATATGACCTAGAGGGTGGTGGGGCCAGGCCAGCTTAGTGACCTTCACTCTCTTCTGAGGAGGGAGTCTAGTTGATGGTGGTGTACCTTGAGTGGGAAAATACAGAGAGAGATCTGACATGAACCCTAAAATGCAACAGAAATAATACATGAACTGTAGAGCACCACCATTTTTTATAGCTCTGCCAGGACAGGGAAGGGACTTACTGGTGGAAGAATTTTTTTTTTCCAAATGTATTTTTTTTCTTTAATTTCTCTTTTTTAAAAATAATTTTATTTATTTATTTTTGGCTGTGCTCGGCCTTCATTGCTGCCCCGGCTTGTCTCTAGTTGCAGAGAACAGGGGCTGCTCTCTAGTTGCTGTGTGCCGGCCTCTCCATGGCTTCTCTTGCTGTGGAACATGGGCTCTAGGCAAGCAGGCTTCAGCATCTGTGGTCCACAGGCTCAGTGGTTGCAGCACATGGGCTTAGTTGCAGCATGGCATGTGAAATCTTCCTGGACCAGGAATCAAACCTGTGTCCCCTTCATTGCCAGGTGGATTCTTATCCACTGTGCCACCAGGGAAGTCCTTTTTCTTTCTTTTTAATTGGAGGATAATTGCTTTACAGTGTTGTGTTGGCTTCTTCCATACAACAACATGAATAGCCAGAAGTATATATATACATCCCCTCCCTCTGGAGCCTCCCTCCCACCTCCACCCCATTCCACCCCTCTAGGTTGTGGAAATAGGGTTTTAAAAGCCTTGTGAAGTCAGT
This sequence comes from Bison bison bison, assembly GCF_000754665.1. Lineage (NCBI taxonomy): Eukaryota > Metazoa > Chordata > Mammalia > Artiodactyla > Bovidae > Bison > Bison bison. The sequence goes on from NW_011495064.1 coordinate 16,373,245, forward strand.
GTCCCTCCCTTTTGCTAAGCAGTGGGGGCAGAACGGGGAGGTACTGACTTGCAATGACTTCCACGACCTGAGAAGAAGCTGCCTGGCCTGGCTACTTCCGTTTCGACAGACCTCTACAGGCCACGCAACCCTCCAGGTGTGCCTGATGGCTCTCTAGGATATGGCAGTATCTCTGGTTTGGAAGCACTTCTAAAGGGTTTTCATGTCTAGGAAGCATTGACTAAAAAGATGCATGACGTGAGAGTTGTGAGTTTTATTTGGGGCAAAATGAGGACTGCAGCGTGGGAGACAGCACCTCAGAGAGCTCTGAGAAACTGCTCCAGAGAGGTAGTTGGGGGAAGGTCAATATATATTTTGGTGAAGGAGGAGTTCAATGCAATCTCATGCTTCCTTTACAAAAGGTTCTATGCTAGTCACGAGGAATTGATGTCACCGTGAAGGGATTCAGTGCTTTTCTAGATAGGAAGAGATGCGAGGAGTGGGATCATGAAGTCAGTTCCTGAAAATATCTAACCATCTAAAAACCTGTTCTACCCGTTTCTCTGGAGCACAGAATGCCTCGCTCTCCACCCTGAATTCCCCTCAGAGGGTGCTGAAGGTCAGCAGCTGCAAGAGCACGGGGTTCAATCTTCCCAGAGGCAGATGGCAAATGCCCTTGTTGTTGTTCAGTAGCTGGCAGATGCTCTTGACAAGTGCCAGTTTGTAGTTGACAGAAACTAAATGAATTGAGGTTTGCAGTCTGCTTCGTGTGCGTGTAGGACTCGAGACTCACACTGCCTGGGATGAGGGAGGTATGGTCTCTCCTGTGGGTGCTGGGTGCTCGCCTGCTAGAACTTGGTCCCCTGGGAGTGTAAGCAGTTAATTCTGCCTAGTCCTCTCGGGTCTGTGAGCTCCTTCAGGTTGGTTAATACTAGTCATAAAAGAGACCTGATGTGTTCTAGGTCCTCTGTTTGACGAGGAAATGGAGCCGTGGTGGATCAGCAACTGCCTGAAGTTATGAGCCAGTGAGGAGAGGAGCTGAGATTCCTACACAGGATGGTCTGATGTCAGCACCTGTGCCCTTTTCTCCCCCTTTTCATCTCTCCTCCACTTTCGTCTCCATCTCTGGCATATGGTGGTTAATGAATGTTAGTTGGAGGAATGCACGATGCCTGAGCTCTTTCAGGTGGAAGCTGAGCATTGCTTTTACCTGAACACAATGCAGAATTGCAGAATAAAGCAAGAGTGGAGCCCTGTGTTCTCAGGGCCTCCGCCCTTCCGCGTCTCTCGGGTCTGGATTTCCCAGTCTCCAGTGCAGCTTCAGAGTCGGCTTCTGGAGCCCTTCCAGGGAAAACTTTGCAAATGTTCCTTGATGCCGTTTGGACTTTGACTTTCAGTCTGATTCTTCATTCTGACACTCCCTGATGGTGGCTCCCATGCCTCCCTGAAGGGAAGGCCTGCCCACCCCCGGGTCCAGGTGTGGGGCCCCTCGAGCTGTGGGACTGTGGAAGAGAGGCTGGCCTTTTTAAAAAGCCTCTCAAGTTTCCCCCCTGTAAGTGAGGGACTTGTATGTAGTCTATTGCTATAGTCCCCCCCGCCCCACCTCCGCGTTTGGCCTCTTTAAGAATCTGTTAAAAACGCATAATTCTGTGGGACTCAGGTTCCCCCTCACACAAAACCCATCCGTCTACCACTTATGCCATGTGAAGGCTCTCTTCTTTACTGGGTTGTCTCCACCTCTGACAGTGTACAGCATGCCACAGTAACATTGCGTTCTTTTTAATTAGCAGATTTATTGTGAAGACAGTTTGTATTGAGACTAGTCAAATTCATAAGCCTTTCAACCTGGGCTCTGACACAGAAGAAGATTGAGAGTTTTGGTGTAGGCTCCTATCAAAGAGGTGCTGACAACTCCAGACTTTAAGACTTCTGGATTATTCCTTCTGGCTTTTAACCCCATATTCTCATCTATTATGTTATATACAAACAAAGGATGAATGTGTTTTTCTTGGAGGAGTAAATAGTGGAATGATGTTTTGTGGATGGAGTTTTAGCCCTACAGGGAACATCAGTAATTCATCTCCAGTTTACACATTTAATGGGTGAGCGTTGAAGAGCTCTTGGATCCCACAGAAAAACTTGAAATCTTCTCTCTTGGTTCTTGATCTCTGCATCTAGCTGCTACCCACCAAGGGTCCCCATTCCCATGACCCTCAACACTTTGAACCTCTTCACATCCCACCTCCTTTCTTGGCCTTGTTTTTAAATTCTGGTCTCTGTACAAATCCCACCCACCTTTCTGGGGCTGCTTCAGACATCTGGGCTCCTTCCAATCACAGGGAAATTTTCAGTCACTTAGAATTTTACATATGTTCTTTCATGCCTGTCTTAGATGGAAGATAGGAAACCAGAGGCATCGGAGGGAGAGACCACCTCACGGGCATCTCCCAGCATGAGAGGCTGTGTGGTACCCACAGCATGCACTCCCGCAGACTTTCTCCAAAGTGGAACATACCTTTCAACAGACGAGCATTTTATTCATAACATTCTAACCAGTCCCTCGTACATTTGAATCAAACCTTTGTTTCACTTGCATGTATTTTTGAAGGGAAATAAGTGACCAAAATCAAATATTTGGTTTACAGCAGTTAAGATGGTTAAATGCAAACGTTCTTGGCTCGCCCCTTTGCCCCCGTCCTTGCTTTTGTGCCCCTGGGCTCCCCCCGCGTCGGTCAGATAGACTGTTGCCCTGGGACTCTGATGGGGTATTATTTACTGCCTGGTGGAAACACTTGGAAGGTGGGGTAGGGGAAGCAGTTAGAACAATACAGGCATTTTGAAACAGTTTCTTGGATTTTTTTTTTTTTTTTAAATTTTTGGCAGCTGAGATAGGCCTGCTCAGAATATTTTTTTAAAAAAATGTTTTACCTTAGTGAGCTCTGTGTTTGCCAGTGTAAATGTTTCCAAATTGTTCTCTTGATTTCATTCTTTAGAACCTAGGCAACTGGTATAATGTATATACACACAAAGGTTACATTTTTTTTTTCTTTAAAAATGCAGTTATTCTTGTTGAGAAATGGTGACTGAAGTTAACTATCAGAAATCAACTAATTGAATTCCTTGCAGAGTGTTTCTATCAGTATAGTTTTATCAGGTACAAGTAATGATAATGATGAACTCATGGGCTTGCTTTGGTGTTTATGAAATATTTCACAGAAATGAGAAAGTCATTAATTCTATCTTCAACACTTCAACAAATTAGAACTCAGTATCTTCTGGGTCCCATATGGGAACTGAATCACCTGAAAAGAGATTTTAACAGGACAAATGTTAGTCACTCAGTTGTATCCGACTCTTTGCAACCCCATGGGCCGTCAGAATCCATGGGATTCTCCAGGCAAGGATATGGGAGTGGGTAGCCATTTTCTTCTCCAGGGGATCTTCCCAAGCCAGAGATCAAACCCAGGTTTCCTGCATTGCAGGCATATTTTTTACATCTGAGCCACCAGGGGAGCAACAGGGAACTACAGATGGTTTCTGTCAATAAAAGGTAGCAGGTTAGTAAAGGAAGTTCATGATAAGCAATTTTCAGCAAAGCTCTTATAGTTGTTCATATTTGTGAACTGTTTGCAATATCTTTTGTTATTTTGTAAGACTTCTCTTTTGGAATAGTTTTATTTTGCTGTCTTTAGTCTTTAAAGACACAAGAAGGTTAAATGCCCAATCTTGCGAAACAGTGAGGGGGGAAAATATAGGGCTTTTGTTTCCTTAATATTTTTGTCTATTTTTTAGCTTTTATATTTAATTTTTCCCCCTCTGCATCTAGGAGAAATAGTGTGAAATACAGGAGCAAGAAGTTGGCTCCAGTCTTATTTCTGCCATTGTGGACACTTCCTTAATTTTTTGGTCTTGAATAAGTTGCTGAATTCCTTTGGCGCTCAGTTTCCCCATTTGAGAGTGGATGTGATTGGACTAAATGATGTCCAAATCTCTGAGTTGTCTGAACCCTGCTTTTCATCAATGGAGGTGTAACTGGCCTCCCTGCAGAATGTAGATTACAAGATCATTATCCTGTGAATTACAGAGTGAACGTGAAAGTTGCTCAGTCACTCTTTGTGACCACATGGACTATACAGTCCATAGAATTCTCCAGGCTAGAATACTGGAGTGGGTGGCCTTTCCCTTCTCCAGGTGATCTTCCCAACCCAGGGATCTAAGCCAGGTCTCCCGCAGTGCAGGCAGATTCTTTACCAGCTGAGCCACCAGGGAAGCCCGAATTACAGAGTAAGTCTGGGGGATTCTATAAAGCCTCTATCCTAATTGATTTGCCATGCTCAGTGTGTATCACCTAATGATGCTATTTCATTGCTCAGTGAGTTAGATCTTACAAATTCCCTAGTTGCCAAAACTGTGATGAATCTTCTGGCCTTGGCAGTTATGTGTCATGAGTCGCATAGCACATGATGATAAACCTCATGGTTTTCTGAGCTAACGTACGATGTAGTGCTATCTTCCAAATGTGGGATGGACCCTGTTTCTCTAAAGAGAACATATTTTCCCCACTTAAAAAAATTTCATTACCAAATGTAAACATGTATAATAAGATGTGATCACTTCCAAATTTATACTATTTTTTGCTTAGTGTAACCAAATTTTGCTGTCTTGTCTTTAAGGGCATAAGAATATTAAATGAAATAAAAGAAAGATACATTTCTAAAATATCACTGTGGGAGCGTTCTTATTCTGGCCATGCCAATAGCACCATACTTTTATTGGGTGAACCTTGATGCAGATAACAGTTAAACTGTGGACCAAATATAAAATCCATTATTTGAAGTCACTGAAGAGCAACTGATTGCTGACAGAAATTGGAGGGAAGTTGATTCTTGAGAGATGTGAATTGCACTGGGTAAAGTTAATGCTCATATGCTGTTTTGCCTGTTGGCATTCTCCAGTCTGTGCACAGTGGGATGGCTAGACATGGAGCAGAAAATGACAGTTACTGGCAGGAGAAATTAGGAGATAAATGGTATTTGGGGCTGCCAGAGTGACTGGAAAGTGAGGAGACACATCCAGGAAAGGAGAAAGTTACAGAAGAGGAAACCCCAATTTCTGTCCATAAATTCTCTCTAAATTCTTGACTGATTCATGGGAAGACTAAAGTTCCCAGTGAAAAGAAACAGCTGGAAAGCTGAAAGAATTAAGTAGTTCCAGTCACCATACACCATAGGGAGACAGAATTTAGAGTTTGATTCTAGCCACATAACTGTCTGATTATTATTCTTCAGAAAAAGATAGTCTCTGCAATATAATATTCATAATACTCTTGCCATAATACCAATCATGTGGAAAAAAAGGGAAATGACTCATAGTCAAGAGAAGAAACAGTGACTATAAAACAACCCCAAGATGACTAAGATACTGGAATTTAATGCACAAGAACTTTAAAAGCAGCTATTATAAATACTGTAGACTTAAAATATAGTCACAATACAACCATAGATGGGGAATTTTAATAGAAAAATGGAAAACAGAAAACTCAAGAGGAAGTGAGATACCTGTGTGTAACTTGATCAGGCATGACCAGCTCTTTGCTACCCCATGGACTGTAGCCCACCAGGCTCCTCTGTCCATGGAATTTCCCAGGCAAGTATACTGGAGTGAGTTTCCATTCCCTTCTCCAGGGGATCTTCCCAACACCTGCATGGCAGGCACATTCTTTACAATCTGAGCCACCAAGGAAGCCTGGAAATAAGAAAATTTCAATCAACTCTCTTCAAGTTTAGTCATTCTATCTTGAACAAAGAGAAATGATTCAAGGAAAATGGAAAAGTGTCTTGGTGCTGTTATCCTAACAGATAGTATCCTAATATCAGCTGTTGGGATAATATCAAATAGTACATATGTAATTGTAACCTCAGAAGATAAGAGAGTGTGACGGGAAAGTATTTGAAAAGATAATGGCGGACAGTTTCCCAGATTAGGTGAGAAACAAAGATGAAAGCTGCTCAGCAAACCTCAAGATGAATACAAAGAAAGTCACACCTAGACACTTCCTAGAAAACAGCTGAAAATCAAAGAATGTTGAAAGCAGCCAGTGTGAGAAGATGAATTACATGCAGTAGAACGATGATACAAATGATGGATCAGGTCTCACTGGGAAAAAGGAAGGAGGTTGTAAGGCGGTGGGACATTTTTAAAGTGCTAAAGAAACAAGAATCTATTTGAAATTTTATGTCCAAAGAGAAATCCTGCAAAAACAAAGGTGAAATAAAAAATATTTTCAGAGAAATGAAAATGGAGACAATTTGTTGTTGGTCTGTCCAACAGGAAATTCTGAAGGAAGTTCTTCAGGCTCAAGGGAAATGACACCAGATGGAGCTGAGCATAGTAGTGTGGGGTTTTATAACATAAGTAGATATAAAATTCTTACATTTTAATATATATTACGAGTGCTGTAGGAATCTTAAGGATAGTGAGATCTGTGAAACCACCCATGTTCTTGCAAGAAAAATAAGAATTTTATGGTGTTTTGTAGCTTTTAGTTTCTTAAAAGAATATGTAGGTCATTTGTTAAATTATTGTCACAGGATTGTTTGGGAGGAAGAACTTAGACAATGTGAGAATCAGATTGTAAGAGAAAAGGAAGTAATGGTGCTAGTGGGTGTAGATTGACCACATATTGACAGGACCAGAAGTATCGATAGTTGCGGGGGCCAAGAAAATTTTTACAAAATTATTTTCTGTATGTTCTGAGAGATCCTTCTCTTACAGTAACTCTGATAGGGTAGATGGGTTAGGAATGGAGAGAAGAAGTGGGGATAAAGGGGAAGAGGAAGCCACTGGTAACTCACTCTTAGTAGAAACAATGGCCAGAATCTAGATGATCTAGAATTAGGTCCCCTACAGAAGCCATAGGTGACTCGGTGATCAAACCTTTCCTGAAGGAATTTTGGTGTAAAAAAGTATCTTTCTCAAATGTATCCAACATAGTCTCCGAACTTTTGGATTGCACAACTGGTATGAGCAAAAATGTCTTAGTATGTACCCTACATATGTAGCCCATGAACTATTGAGCTAATACATTATGATGTGATAAGACAGTTTAAACAGGAGATAAAAAGGAAGAAAAGTACAAAGAAACAAAAGTATAAAAAGTTCTAATATGTTGGGTCACACGGTGTTATGTTTTGTACGTTTTGAGGTGGTATCTAGTTTGAAGCCCTCTGCAATGAGAATACAGTACTGGGATGTATTTGGAATTACTTGTTTGGGCTTACCTGTCTATATTTCTATTTATGGAGAGCGACTTCACTTTCACTTTTCACTTTCATGCATTGGAGAAGGAAATGGCGACCCACTCCAGTGTTCTTGCCTGGAGAATCCCAGGGACAGGAGCCTGGTGGGCTGCCATCTCTGGGGTCGCACAGAGTCGGACACGACTGAAGCGACTTAGCATAGCATAGCATAGCATAGCATGGAGTATATACAGAATTTTATACAACTGGATTATCATGTCTTTAAAAATTTTGTACAGCTGTAAAATTCAATCTTGTTTTTCAGCTTTACTATTATTCCTCCTGACTTGAACCATACTACACCCCTTCATGGATAACCTAATAATCTAGTGAATAAGCTACGCTGTGTTCCCCATATCCATATAGTCATTTATGAAGCTCCTTATTGCCTCATAAACGAGGACATATGAATGTTTCTGCATCTTGATTTTCTAACATAAAATAGGTTGTAGAAAATCCTCCAATATAGGTAAAATTCATTTTTAATGGTCATATAATGTTTCGTGTTGTAAATGTACTGACTTATTGAACTATTCTTCTGTTGGCCGTTCAGCTTATTTTCAGTATGCTTACTTTTTTTTGCTGTTGTAAACAATGATTCAGTAAACGTGTTAAGTATATGTATCCTTATGTATTGGGATTTATTTTTTTAAAGTATAAAGGATGCGATTATTAGGTCATTGGATATCTTGAATTTGTTTTTCTAGATTGACCTCCAAAGTCTTAGAACTCATATTCCCACCAGTGATGCCAGAGAGTATTCTTCTTCTTCCATTTTGTGTTCATGTCAGACATAGTTCCATTTTTGCCTCTCACATTTTGGTGATTTGAAAAAGTCTTGGCAGAGTGGGTGCAAAATGCAGTTTTAAGTTTGCATTCCTGGTGAGGCAGGGCGTCTAATCAGTCTTCTGAATTTTCTCTTCAGGGAATTCCATGTTCGTGTCCTTTGTCCATTTTCTTACTGGGTTTTGTTCCCGTTGATTTACCATTTGCAGTGCTGTTAATTTAGAAGAGACCTTGGCATCTCCTTCCCTTATTTCTCTGTGCATTGCAGGTACCTTTTCTGATCTCTTATATAATTATTAACGTTATTTATGATGTCTCTTTATATACAAGCCAATTTCTGTTTTCTAAGGTCAACATAATTTTTCCCAAAGTTAAATTTGAATTATCTGCTTAGAAATTCCAATGCAAAATATGGCAGCTGCTGTGAGAGCAAAGTTCTCCTAGTGTATACAGGAGCTGAGGTGGCACAGCTTTCACCATGTTCTGTGGATCAGCCTGCCGTGCAGGGGCTTAACTTGGGCGCGTACCCAACCAAGGCTTGTTATGAGCCCGTTGCCCTACTATGGGATTATCCAACAGGGCAAGATTTACTTGATTGCATTTTGCTGTCTCTCCTATAGTTTTGTCCTCCTCTTGCTTCAGACTTCTTGAAATAGGCTGTGTTTTTTCACTAGGTGATACTGGCTGTAGGAAAACATCATTTCCAGCAGTGTGGATCTTGCAGGTCCTGTAGGGCAGTGGATATTTTATTTCAGCTGGATCAGACTCTGAAAGAGGAATGGAACAGATGTTTGAATTTGGTTAAATGCTTTCAATATTTATTACTTAGGTGACCTAGTTTAGCAGCAATTGTAATAGAAAAAAAAGCAAGGCCATTTGGGAAAAACAGAGTTTATTGCATTCACCTTAAAAATAAAAAAACTTTCCCCTTTTTTTAATTTAGCTTGAATATGGGAATAAAGCCCTGAGAAATTCTCTTCCCCCTTTGAGCAAATATTTATATGTATATTGCATTAAAAGTGGTTTCCCATATGAAATATTTGTTGATATGATCAGAGAACAGTCTTGCAGCTACAGTTCTTGATGTGCTTATAACTGAGTTTCAGAGCTGAGGAACTTTGAGGTCGTCTCAGAGCTTTACACCTTATAAATGAGGGAGCAGACTTAGAGGAATTTAATCCATGGCTCTCAGAGATTCAGTGGCACAGGCAGAAGGATAATTTGAATTTCCAAAATCCGATCCAGTGTTTTTCCTTTCTCCATCTTGAGTGCTGTGGATGCCGTGTCCTGGAGGAATGAGCATTTGTATCTTTGTTCCATTATACCCATTTTTGACTCTCTAGATGCCTGTCTCAGAGCTCAGTATAAGGAAGGTTCTGGCTAGGAAGTGGAAAGATTGCGGAAGAACAGCTTGTTTGACATGTTCCCACGATTGTTTTCATTCTTCCAGGTTTACAGGTAACGAGAAGGGAGTGTGTAGTGTTAACATCCCAACCCTAAAGCCATGAATGTCTCTTGTAGCTGCCTCTGGGGTCCATGATGGAGAGCCAACTCAAAATTCATGTGGATACAAGAGCTTTCACAATGCTGTGGGAGAAGAATTTGGAGAATGAGCAAAGTTAGGTATGAAAGGCTTTCCAGACAAGTGGATATTTATTTCCCACATCTGGCCCACCAGACTTTAATTCCTTGCAGTGTTGTAAGACGTGGGTCACTGGAGAATGTAACATTATGGCAGCTGAGGCTGAAATCTCATCATGTGGTGTATGGAGCAGCTACCAAAGTGTAGCTACCAAAGTGAAGCAGGAGGGGGAAAAATTGAAGTGATAACGTGGGGGATTAGATGCATATACCTGATTATTACTGGGAATTACATCTTAAGCAGCAGGCTGAAAGGAAATGAAAACATTTGGAATTGACCGAGATGAACAAGACTTACCTTTTTATTGTCTAGAAATACTGAAGGATGGGGAATAGGAAGCATAAGAAACCTGCCTTTTTCTTACCTCTTCCACTGTTTTTTAATTCTTTAAATTAATTTTTTATTTTTGGGTTTGTTTGTAAGAAATCTGGGGTCTTTTTGTACATAGTTTTAAAAAAATTGTAAATATCACTAAATTGGCCATTTTTAACCTTTCTAAGTGTACAAGCCATTGGCCTTAATTACATTCATGTTGTTGGGCAGCCAGCACCTCTGTTCTTCTTAAACTTTCATCACTGCAAACAGAAGCTCTCTACCTATTAAATTATACAGCACCACCTCCCTCCCACCGTTTTTTGGTAACCTCTGTTCTACCTTTGTCTCTCTACGTTTGCCTCTCATTTAAGTGGAATCATACAGAATTTGTCCTCTTGGATCTGACTTATTTCACTTCCCATTATGTTTTCCAGGTTCTTCTAGGCTATAGCATGTATCAGAACTTCATACCTTATGGTTGAGTAATATTTCATTGTGTGCATCTCACATTTTGTTTACTCTTCTGTCAAAGGACATTCTTTGGGTTGTTTCTCCCTTTTGCCTATTATGAATGATGCTGCAGTGAACATTGGTGTGTAAGTATGTGTGTGAGTCTCTGTTTTCAGTTTGTTTTGGGCATGTACCTGGGAGTGGAATTGCTGGACCGTCTGATTCTGGCTGTAGTTTTTTGAGGAACTGCCAAACTGCATTCCATAGTGGCTGTGGTGCTGGGTCCCTTCACTGTACTGGAAACTGGTGGAGGTCTGTAGGTGTAACTGTACAGGTAGCTGACGTCAGGGGTGCTGCATGGGACTGTAAATTCCAAACTCAATATTTACACATAACCAGAGTTTTTTTTTAATAAACTTTTTTTTTTGAAATAAATACTGCTTTTAACTGTTCGTTTGAGCAGTCTCCGAATATGAATTTTACCAGAGGGGTGAAATCCAGTAGTATTTCGTTGCCCTTGCTGGTGTAGGGGAGTGAAAGAAATCCGACACCTTTGGGTGTGCATCAGGTATCGTGCTGGGTATTTTTCTACGTTTAAAAAGAATTCCATTTCATGTTGTCTTTCACTTTGTGAGTTAAGTATCATTCCCCTTATATTGCAATGAGAAAATTGAGATAATCTTCCCTTCCTTCCCTTGGCAGGTGGTAGAGTTAGAATTTGGATCCTAGAATTTGATGAAAAAGCATTGCAGTTGACACTTCCTCAGTAGCATAGAAGCCCTTAATTATTGTTTACATTTTGCATTTTTCTTGGATTATATTTAGTTAGATTTACTCTGGCCTCTCTTAGTTTAGATAAATAGGACATGGCTGTAATTGCTTTCAAATTTGTGTTCAGGGTGCTCAGTCCCAAGGAACCAAATGTAGCAGCTCATTTTTGACAAAACTAAGGACTTTGGTTATTATTTCCTTCCATGGTGACTTGCTAAATAAATCATCAAAACCTTAAACTGAACAAGTACAGTCATCTGTGCTTTTCGGAGGTTTAGAACAGTTACCTCATCCATTGTGGACAGGATATCTGCCTTATTAGTGTGTAGCTTTGATACTTAGAAAAGTGGAGATGAACATTGTTGGAACTTTTTGTCTTTTTTTTTCCTCTCTCTCTCGCTGTTTGTTTCTTTTTGTAAATACTAGGTAATATTGCTACCTAACACATAAGTAGTGTTTTCAACTTTTCAACTTTTTTCTTCCAGTTTTATCGATTCCCCCCCCCCACTTTTCAAAGTACTTGTAAATAGATGATCTCATTTGATACAGGTTTAAAAAATTAGAGAAGATAATTTCATAGACTTGCATTTTGTAAACTCTTTGAGAATGGTTTAAACACACAGAAACAGAGAAAACAGAATGAAGAAACCTCAAAAGACCATTTTATCAGTTCAGAGCTGGTTGTGTTCTTCTGTAGCCTGCCTATTTTTCTTCTTCTCCCTGATTATTTGAAGTCAATCTGTAAATATTTTTGCCATATATCTGTAAAAGATAAGGGCTCTTAACACATCCCCCCTAAGACCTTTAGCCCACCAAAAGATAATTAATAAAAATTATCATTAAGAATCCAGGTAAATGTCCCTAAGTGTTTCATAAGTTTTTTTTTTATGGCTTATTAGTTTAGATTGGAATTAAAAAAATGTTCATTGTGATGACAGTCTGTGTCTTACATATTTTGATCTGTGAGTCCCTCTTCCCTCTCTATTTCCTTGAAATCTCTTCATTGAACTGTGATTTTGCTGACTGTGATGCTGGGAAATTAACATGTATCCTGCCCCTTGAATTTGCTGTAAGTGGTGTGTAGGTCTAGGGGCTTAATAACATTCAGGTTTGATTTTTGCCACTTCCTAAGTGGCAATATGCTCTTCCATGTTATTTCTTTTTGTGATATCACACACTTCTGTAGGGGTAGCAAATACGGTGTTTTAATTCTATCCTTTTTCTGCTAGAAAAACTTTGCAAACCAGCTTTCTTTTCCTCAGTTGTTTGCTTGAGGTTCAGTTTGAATAGAAAAAGTAGTGCGGTAAAAGTAAGAAAAAAAGTAGCAAGTAAAAGTATTGAGCTCTGCAGAGGAACAAAACCAATTGCGTATGTGCATATATGAGGGTGTGTGTGTGCATGTGTGTATACACTACATATAATGAGGTTATTTTAAGAAATTGATCCATGTTGTTTTGGAGGCTGGCAAGTCCAGATTTGAAGTGAGGGCTGACAGAGACCCAGGAGAAGCAACGGTGCAGGTAAAGTTAGAATGTAGTCTGCTGCAGAATTCCTTCTTAGTTGGAAAGGCTGGTCTTTTTGTTCTGTTCAGACATTCAGCTCATCATATGAGGTTCACCCACATGATGGAGGGCAATCTGCTTACTCACAGTCCACCAAGATAAATGTTAGTTTCATCCAAAAATACCCTCCAAGTTGAAACATAAAATTAACCATCACATGAAGGTATGATGTTAGTTGTTGGCCAGTTTTCAAATGAGTTGATTGACATCTTACAGTGGTGACTTAGTTTTTTTTTGTTTTTAATGCATGGATACATTTAAACATATTTCAAATAATTCAATCCATTCCAGTTATTCTTTGGCTAATGGAAGCTCCTCCTGATTGCTTCATTAGATCTTTTGACCTTCTCTCTCATTTCTAATATTGGTATCTTGTCTTCTCTTTTTGTGTATCAATCTAGCCAGAGATTTGTCAGTTTTACTGATCTTCTCAAACAGCTTTTATTGACTCCCTGCCCCCAATTTCATTGATTTATGCTCTGATTTTTATTTCATTTCTTTTTATTTTGGGTTTTATTTTCATTTTTGCTGATTTCTTTATTTGGAAGTTAAAGTCATTGATTTGAGACATCTCTTGTACTGTAGATATTTAGTACAAATTTACTCCTTAGTATAGTGGTTTAGCAGCATCCCATAAATTTGGATAGGTTGTGTTTTTGTTTTCATTCAGTTCAAAATAATTTTTATTTCCTTTTTGATTTTCTTTGATCCATTGGTTATTTTGAAGTTTGGTTTGTGAAAGTCAGTTGGGTTAAGCTAGTTGGTAGCACTGTTGAACTCTTCTGTATCCTTACTGACTTTCTGTGTACTTGTTCTGTCAATTGAAAGGTAGTGAACCACAATTAAAACTGAAAGTTTTATGTTTCTCATGACCTTTTTAAGTTTTTGCTTTGCTTATTTTGAAGCTCTGTTATCAGGTTCACAACTGTTTAGGATTCTTGTGTCCTCTTGATGAATTGACCCTTATCCTTATGAAATGCTTTTTATCCTCGAAAATATTCTTTGCTCTGAAATCTACTTTGCCTGTTACTAACATTGCCACTGCACGTTTTTTTTTTTTTCTGATTCATGTTAAACGTGTTGCCTCTCTTTTTCATCCTTTTGTTTTTAACCCATTTGTGTCTTTATATTTAAAATGGAATTGTTGTAAGCAATAGGTCCAAGAACTGGGTCTTTTTATCCAGTCTGAAAACCTCTGATGTTTCATTGAATTTAGACCATTTCTATTTTTTAAGCACTTAATTGCAGTTCATTAAAAATTCTTTTGAATTGGAGAATAATTGATTTACCATTTCATTTTTTAAAAAGTCTCCCAAGTGTTATGATTATTAAACATCCTAAGAGGAGACCATGCTCACTCTGCTTCTTGGAGTCTCTTCATTATAACTCTTTGTTATTATGTCTTCTCTCCTCTAGGAACTTGGGATTAAAGGGTTGGAGAATTCCTTGAATGTTCTCATGTAGCAGTCAGGTCCCGAAGACTCTCCTAACCAGGGCTGTTCCAGGACACGGAACAGGCCAGCGTGTGGCGTGTGTGATCAGACAAACGGCTGCAGTGGAGAGTGTGAGGGCTGTGAGGGGAAGGGTAGCGTGGAGAGGTGGCGCTCCAGCACTGAGGCTTTCTTCGTCATTATCCCAGGTGATTCATGTCTGGCCGTAGATGTGTCTGACCTTCTTGGCCTAACCAAAGCCATACAGTCGATGGGACTCACCTCCCTCAGAAAGCACTTTGGTGACTGTCCAGCCGTTACATGTCTTCATGGCACACCCTCATCCCAATGCTAGGCAGTTTATTCAAGGGTTTTCTCCAGCCGCATTCTATACTGTTCCTTTGAAGTGTTCTAATAAAAATGACTTTTTTCTTGGCCACCCTAGTGATGTTCTAGCATTCCTGACACCCAGGGCACCCCAGCAACTTGAGTATAGGGCCACCTTCCTGTCTTAATGGGGATTTCAAAAGGCACAGGAGGAGCCTGTATATTTTTTATACATTTTTTTACTGTCAAATCTAATGTCATAGGAGAAGGCAATGGCACCCCACTCCAGTACTCTTGCCTGGAAAATCCCATGGACAGAGGAGCCTGGTAGGCTGCAGTCCATGGGGTTGCTAAGAGTCAGACACGACTGAGCGACTTCACTTTCACTTTTCACTTTCATGCATCAGAGAAGGAAACGGCAACCCACTCCAGTGTTCTTGCCTGGAGAATCCCAGGCACGGGGGAGCCTGGTGGGCTGCCGTCTATAGGGTCGCACAGAGTCGGACACGACTGAAGCGACTTAGCAGCAGCAGCAGCTAATGTCATTAGATCGTTATGTGCCTGACTGCATCATTTCTGTGGACAGCTTCATTGCTGCCCCCAGAGGCTCTTTTCTCAGGTGTCCATTATTATTTTGTGATAATAGCTCATGGTTACAGCAGTGTTTCTCAGCTTCAGAACTGTTAATATTTCTAGCCAGATAATTCTTTCTTGTGAAGGACTGTCCTGTACATGGTTGGATATTTAGTCGTATCCCAGGCTTCTACCCATAAGATGTAAACAGCTTACCTCCCAGTCCTGATAATTACAGATGCCTCCTCTTGGTCGAGAGGCAGAATCACCCCCAGTTAAGAACCACCGATAAATAGAAAATTGGTTCCACTTGGTTGTGTTCACTGTGTTTATTCATGACCCCCAAAGTTCAATTTCCCTGTCTTTTCCACCCCACCCCCAATATCTACCTTCTTTCATTGTGTTTTTTCAATCTCTTTGTCTTTCTCATCTCATTTGAAATCTAAGGCTTTCCCCAGTCTATTCCCTGCATAGATATTTTCAGTGTAATCTTCACGCTCCTCCTCTTCTCACCACTGTGTTTGCTTGTTTCATTTTCCTTTTGCCGTGTTTGTTCTGGCATGCTCCAGGCCTCACTTACTGTTACTGGAAGTCTGTGCTGTCTGTGCAGTCTTTTAGTCTCATCAGCAGCCTTTTATGTCCTCTTTTTTTTTTCTGGTTTGGATAGATAATTTCCTATGAATGGGGCTGCTGACAACAAACACTTGTCTCGTTTTACCTGTGCGTGTGTGAGAAAGAGAGAGAAGCTACCTTGCGACCTCTTCCTAAAGGTTTATTTGTCTTTGTCCATCTCTACGTGCATATTGTCCTTGAACGTTGCCGGAAAGAGCCTTTCTCCATCAAATCATAGCTTACATTTCTCATTTACTTTGGTGTATTCTGTTCTTTGAAGAGCATTCACCCACGCTTCTGAGCAGCTTGGAACACAACCAGGGCACATACGATAGCATGAATTTTGTGACGAGAAGCAGGCGCTGAAAGACTGGAGATGACTTCTCTGTGGCAGCAGCTTGCTCTCCCGATTTTTTTTTTTTTTTTTTTT
>NW_011495064.1:16389519-16398999 GCF_000754665.1 Bison bison bison
ATCTCCAGATTTTTTTTTTTTTTTTCTTTCATCCTGATGATAAACCTGAATGCCTTAACTGTAAGGGAAAGAGTTCACTTCCGTCAGAACCCGCCTTCTGGGGGAAGCATTTTATGGCCTGTTGGAGGCTCCCTTCTGTGAGGTCCACAGTTCTTAAGTGGAAAGGGGCTTGGGCTTTGCCAGATCCTCCCACCCGCTCCACAGGTCAAATAATGGATTTAGTGGAAATATGGAAAAATTTAGTCCATTCTTAGGCCAAAAATTGCCACTATGAAGGCAGAAGTGTAAACAGTGTGTGACTAATCCTTTCTTTTAAGGAAAGAAGTTTTATGTAATTGTTTCCCTTCTGCTCACAGAGATACAGAGGTTTCCACAGATTCAGGTCTTCAGATGCCCGGCTGTACCCCTAACTTCTGGCCTGCTGCTGTTAAGTTGCTTCAGTCGTGTCCGACTCCTAGCGACCCCATGGACTGCAGCCTACCAGGCTCCTCCATCCATGGGATTTTCCAGGCAAGAGTACTGGAGTGGGGTGCCATACTTTTCTCCTTTTCCGAGGGTCACTAGTACAGCACCCACCAAGTAGGACCCAATGCAGTCTCATTCCTGTCACTAATGTTGATAAAATAACACTGCCCAGGGGGCTGGCAACCTGCAACCCAACCCAGGGGCCTTTTACTAATTGATTATTTCCCTGCTTTTTTTGCAGCAGTTTTCAGGTGGTTCTCTTTACCTTCCACCTAGAAACTTTCTTTCGCTTGTCATTTCTGCATCTGTGTTACTCTTGTTTTTAACTGCTCCTGATTTTTTTCTTCGCATTTTCTCTTTATGTCCCTACCACTAAGTGTGACTATCCTCCAAGAGGGTAGTTCCATAGTTTTTCTTTCTGCCTTTGAATAAATTGGCCCCTCTTAGAACATCACTAAACCCAGAGGCTTTCTGTATCTTCTCCCCAGAGAACCACCCCATATTTCTATCTCCCAAACAAACATAATTCTCTTCCTTGCGCATGGGTCCTTTTTCCTGATCACACTGACTCCGCAGACCTCTTTGCCTTTGCTTTTTGTCTTGGACTTGAGCCAAAAATACCTGTCCAGTCAACCAGGCTGGAAACCTTCATCTTCACTTGGTTCCTTTTCCTTTTGTTTCTCTTCACACCTTAATTTAATCCTCAAGTCCTATTACCCCTTCTGGTAGTGACCTCTGGCCAGTTGGGGATTTATTCCCTTTAGATGTTGTCTAAAAACTTCTTGCCATAGGAGACGAAGAGTCAGCTTACTCATTTCACCTCTTGCCCCTCACCCTACCTCTCAAAAGAGTTGTGTACTTTTCAGAGTTTCACTGCCTCTTGCAGCCTCTGTTTCCTCTTCTGTCATCCTCATCGCTTAAGGTTGTGAATGTTCTCTCATGACCCTACATTCTGTAAGATGAGGGCAGTGACTCTCCTAGTCTTCCCTTCCCTTCCAGAATCTGCCAACCTCCTCCAGCTAAACATGTGCATTTATATCACCTAAGTTGGATACATGAGTTGTTTTTTGCAATATTGTCTGTGGGTGTTCCACTCAAGGCAAAGCGGAGCATAGGGTGCTTAGGTTGCTCCCTCTGTGTCTGTCCATTTCCAATACTTCTGTGCTGTTTGAAGGAGTGTGTTCCTAGCATCAAGTGGGTATGGATTCTCTGTTTCCATTCCATCAATTGCATATATATAGGATCAAGTTTCTCCAACATCGCAGTCATGTTTTCCATTCTCATGACTCCCCCTCTCCCTCCTAGGATTATTCTCCTGAAGCTCCCTGTCCTCCTGGTTGCCTGGCAACCTTCCTTTTATGGAGAAACATGGGGAACTAGTCTTGAAGCTAGGGGATCTCCAAACACCAGAATGAGAGGGCCTTACTCTGGGGGAGTAAACTTTGTGGTTTATACCACACAGTTCCATTCTTTCAGAGAAGACTCATCTTTTTCCCTGATGGGAGTAGAAGCCCGACTTTGGCCGTTTCTTTGCTTGAACTGGGGAGAGCGGCTGCTTTCATATGTAGCCTTTTTAGTGAAGACATGAGTGTTCAGCCCTACTTCTCCTTGTCACCCTGTGCTTTACTTGGTTTGAGTATCCAGAAGCTGCCCATGGTCTCCCGGGAAGACGGCTTCCTCTGAGCCTGTACTCATGATGTGGTTTTTAGACCAGCATCTTTAAGCTGCCTTGTGACCTGTTAGGAGTCAGGAAGTCTTGACATCAATGTAGTGGTTCAAGACTGGCATTTAAAAGAATTAGAAGATATTTGTGTCATTTGCATCATAAGGATAGATACTGTTTTATAATACTTAGCTGTATTAAAAAACATAGGTATGAACGTGCACTGGATCTCCATGTAAAATGTTCTTCTTGCCGTTGGTTGAGATAAAAGAAGTTAAAATACTTAGGCATGGCTTCCTTCCTGCTATAACAGTCAACATTTCTCAGTCTGCCTTGATCTCTTACAGGTTTGCGGAAATGTTTCCTGTGTGTTGAATGAACGATGTGAAACCTTTTTAGTATCTTTGGTCAGTACCTGAGCCACACATTAGAGAGGATGTTGGAGCCGAGACCCCAAGCTCTCTAGCTCTGTCAAATGTGAATTTCTTACTTGTGAGACTGAGTTGATATCTTGGGGAGGCCAGTGTCTTGAGGAAGGAGGAACACTGAGGGCTTGGGACAGTAGATGTTTGACAGAACAGTATTTTAATGTTTCAGTGACAAATGTGGTTGTCCTATTGATTAATAGCCAAATGTCAACTCTGGATTTCTTGTTTTATTCCTTACCTATAACTTTTAGGGCTTTTTTTGCAGGAAGGGAAAATATATGGGTGCCCCAAATACATTTTGAGCCAGAGGTCCTTTAGTTTTCATTTTAACCTAATTTATTTAAACATTTTTGCCTTTCCCTTGAATTTTGTATAATGCTATTAGAAATCTCATTTTCATTAGTGATTGTTGAGTTCTTTTGTTTTTGTTTTTGTTTTTTAATGTAAAGGGATGAGGGAAGAGAGGAGAAAACTCTCAACTGAAAGGAGATTTTTTTCTTCCCAAAGCAATGGTCATACTTTGCCAACAAAGGTCCATCTAGTCAAGGCTATGGTTTTTCCAGTAGTCAAGTATGGATGTGAGAGTTGGACTATAAAGAAAGCTGAGAGCCAAAGAGTTGATGCTTTTGAACTGTGGTGTTGGAGAAGACTCTTGAGAGTCCCTTGGACTGCAAGATCAAACCAGTCCATCCCAAAGGAAATCAGTCCTGAGTATTCATTGGAAGGACTGATGCTGAAGCTTCAGCTTCAATACTTTGGCCATCTGATGTGAAGAACTGACTCATTTGAAAACACCCTGGTGCTAGGAAAGATCAAAGGTGGGAGGAGAAGGGGACGACAGAGGATGAGATGGTTGGATGGCATCACTGACTTGAAGGACTTGAGTTTGAGCAAGCTCCATGAGTTGGTGATGGACAGGGAAGCCTGGCATGCTGCAGTCCATGGGGTTGCAAAGAGTTGGACATGACTGAGTGACTGAACTGAATGTGTGTGTGTGTGTGTGTGTGTGTATTTGGAAGGCTGAGAGATGGTCCAAAGAGGCAATAACTGTGAAGGGTGAAATTAGAGGAAAAGACAGATGCCAGCTATGAAGGAGAAAATGAGGACGAGAGAGTAAAATGGTGATTTCGCTTACTATCTGTTAGTGGAATGACTGAGTGGACAGTGGCCTTGACTTGCCCCCACGTGGTGTCACCTCTTGTGGCTTGGGATCTTCATGAGGCGATGAGATGAAATGGCCTGTCTGTTCATATGTCTGTGTGTCTTTGTGAGCACAAGTATTTATTTACGTCCTCACATTGGAGGAAAGGGAAGGAGATGTATTTGTTCATTACCTTTCTGTTATGTTAGGGAAAAGCAGCCTCTGCACATCTGTACTTTCAGCTCATTTATTGCTGCCTCTCACTTCCATGATTCAGAGGGGAGAGAAAGGGAGGACCTCACCTTAGAAGGCAGAGCCCACGGTCTCCTTGGCAGTGGTCAGAGCAGGAATTAGTTATTCCAGCTCTAAGGTCTTTTGGAATGCTGGGCTGTCCTCCTCTGAATGGGAGTCAGGCCTGAACATCTCTCAGCAGGTCCCAGCAGCATAGTGATGAGGTTGACAGCATGGCTGGGGAGCGAGTTGCCTCTGAGATGAAAAAGAGGACTTTTCCTTTCGACAAGACCAATGGAGTTGCCTTGTGGTTCTTATCAGTCACCACCAGATGTGTCCAGCTGTTCCACTTTCTACTTCATCCCAGTCAAACATACTTAAAGTTCAAATCAACACTTACATCATCAAAACAAAAGTGTTTACAATGTTAAGCCTTAGGCTTTTAGTAACTTAAGTCATTTGTCTGGTGACAAAGGGAATGTCCTTCCATGGCATTAAGTCTGGGAAAATCTAGGCACAAGATGTATTTTCCTAGGCTTTCCTGGGACTGCAGGGTTGAAAGTGAGACTTAGATCACTGACTGGCTAAGAGGGGAGCACCCTTAATCCCAGCCTCTCTTGTTCCTTTGTCTCATGGATGCCTGGTCTCACAGAATAGCTCATCCATCCCAACTGCAGTGAACCCAAAAGGCTGGATTTATTCAAGACTCTGCTACTGCTTTTGATGAGACACTGTGTGGGTGTTTTTGGTGGCTTGATGATTTATCATTCATACTCACCAGTTGTGTCATTTCTTTGTCTTGTTCATATAATCTCTCATTAGGGCCCGTCTTTGAGCTTTTCCTGGCACTTTATTAGTTTGAGTATAACCCAGTCAACCATTTTCCCAACGTATGGTAGTTTGGAAATATTCAGTTCAAATGGCTTTAACATGTCACAATTGATAAAATTCAAGACCACACTAGAGAGAAGGTTTCCTTCCAAAGTCTCGGTTTGCTATTAAAATTCTCTGTCCCAACAATTTTAGCAAGTTTGTGTTTTCTGGAATTAATTGGTATATCTTTATATTTTCCATTGTTTGTCTTAGTGAATGATTTCAGTCCATCATGGAATGATTAAATCTGGATGAAGGCTTATTTTAAAGTATACAGTACATGCAGCAGTAGAGAACTGTCACAGAAGACAAAAAGTTTCACCCAGGAGGCTGAAAGCACAGTAATTGTGTTCAACAGTCCTCAGAGGTTTTTTTTTTATTGGAGTATAATTGCTTTACAGTGTTGTTAGTTTCTGCTATGCTCATGCTTAGTCACTCAGTTGTGTCTGACTCTTTGTGACCCATGGATTGTAGCCCACCAGGCTCCTCTGTCCATGGGATTTTCCAGGCAAGAATACTGGAGTGGCTTGCCATTTCCTTCTGTAGGGGATTTTCCCAACTCAGGGATTGAACCTGTGTCTCCTGCATTGACAGGTGGATTCTTCACCACTGAGCCACCTGGGAAGCCAGCTTATGCTGTTCAATGAAGTGAATCAGTTTATGTGTGTGTGTGTGTGTATATATATATCCTCTCGGAGTGGGGGGTGGGAGGGAGATTCTCAGATCTTGACTCATGTCATTGATGAAATTATAAGATTTTCATATATTGTTATTAGAGAAAGAAATGGCAACCCACTCTAATATTCTTGCCTGGGAAATCCAAGGGACAGCCCTAACAGGCTATAGTCCATGGGGTCACTAAAGAGTCAGACACGTCTTAGGGACTAAATGGTAGAATAGGTTGTTATTCTTACTGTTCTTAAGGACTAGTAATTATGGTGTATATTTATATATTATATTATAGTAAATATTATGTTTAATATATATTATGTGTTTAATATATATTATATAATATCATTGGAAAAGACTCTGATGCTGGGAGGGATTGGGGGCAGGAGGAGAAGTGGACGACAGAGGATGAGATGGCTGGATGACATCACTGACTCGATGGACGTGAGTCTGAGTGAACTCCGGGAGTTGGTGATGGACAGGGAGGCCTGGTGTGCTGTGATTCACGGGGTCGCAAAGAGTCGGACATGACTGAGCGACTGAACTGAACTGATACTTAACATAAGTTATATTAATTAAATATATTATATTAAATGTTACTTATTTGGCCGCACTAGGTCTTAGTTGAGGCATGTGGGATCTTTAGTTGAGGCACACGGAATCTAGTTTCCTGACCAGGGACCTAAGCCAGGCCCCTGCATTGGGAACTCGGCATCTTAGCCACTGGACCACCAAGGAAGTCCTGGTAGCTGTACTTTTTAAATACTTTGATAAATTCCATCAGTGATGGCCTGTATGTCGTTATCCTGCTTGACTAGACAGACAGACAGGATCCCCTTTCTGCTGGAGGTCAGTGATTAGTTCTTTATGTGCCATGACTACAGTTTTGAAGAAAAAAATTAGCCTGGCATGGCATTTTTATGCCCCTTTCTAAGTTTAACTGGTTTCTTATTCCTTCGTTCTTAGTTGCCTGTTAAAAGTCCGTTATTAATTTCCTTATCCTTTGTTTCTTTGCAGGATGACACCCCTGTCTTCACAGAATGTGATGATACATCAGGGCCAGACCCAGGAATACGTGCTCAAGCCCACATACTTCACAGCCCAGAAGGTGATTTCTGGAGAGCAGTCCACTGAAGGTTCGCTCCCTTTAAGATTCGGGCAGGATCACGTGCCAGCACCTTTTCAGTGTGAGTATGTCCTGTGAGTCATCTCTCTAAGTTACAGAGTCACGGTTTGGAAACACTTTGCTCTGTGTAGATGGCTTTAATGTGTCACAGAAGATAAAATTCGAGAATTGTTTTTCGAAAAACCCATGCTGGTTCCTAAAACAATCAGACAGCAAGACAGTTGCCTTCTTCAGAGGAAAGGCAGAAAAATCTGGAGTGAGCCACCTGTAAATATGTTTCTGCAAGGTGGTTCCATTTCCATAAGATACTTGCTCTAATTTTCTGTGCAGTTGAACGGCTGACATGTTTACATCGATAAACTATTTTCCTTGGTGAGTTAGCCAGAATTTGTTCCTTGTGAGATGTCTGCAGTGTCCTGAGTTACTCCAAGGTGCACCTACAGTGGGTATGTTTATGTTAGGAGGGCCACGTTTTTATTATATCAGTTAGACGGTGTGGCAGGTTTTCCCGAGTCTGTAAAGAGCTAGTGTATCAGTGGCCAGCATGGTTAATATCTCACTGTGGGGGAAGTTCAGGGACGAGCCCTGGCGCAAAGGGTGGGGAATGGATGATTTGTGGTTTAGGTATTACAGAGTGTCTGCTGGCAGCATCTGGAGAAAATGTTCTTCAGTGAGGCGGCAGACCGTTCAAAGGGGAGAGTTGGATGCTCGTGCCTTCCAGCAGCTTCCTGCTCTGTCTCACGTTGACGGATGGCCTGCGCCATAAGCAATGAAAGGGAATGCCAGTTGTGAGGTTGAAAAGGACGGTCTTTCACCACCTAGGGTAGTGTGGAGAGCTGAGAGAATTCTTGCTACTGTTTGGCACTTCAGAAGACTGTGTTTCTACAGACTTGACTCCCAAGGCCCACCCCCACCTCCCAGGGTTGGTCAGTTAACAAAAAGAGTGGCTATTATAACGTGTGTACATTACACTTTTCATCTTTTGAGAAAACTGTGCTCTTGAGTTGAGGCTGGACCCCAGAGCAATGGTTTGAGGTGATTTCTTGGGGTAATGAGGGAAGAATGGAGAAATTGTATAGATCATCTCCATGCCCTTTAGGCAAGATAACTTCCAAGTTATATTTGCAAAACAATAGATGCATCCATCTTGTTTTTAAAGATCCTTTGATATCAGTGCTTGTAGATTGTTCTGTAGAGGTCTTCCTGAGTATATAATACTTTTCTAATCTCAATCTAAAAAATCAGAAAGAGCTACAATTTACTTTCTTGGAGCTTTAGGTAGATTGTATTTTGTAGAGGCTCTCCAAATTAGAATGTAATGGGAAGAGGTTTTGAAAACTTACTATCAAACTGATTAAAGAATTCTGAATTTCATGAAGATGTCAAGAAAATATGCTTTGAGAATCTCTGATATTAAGACTGGGGACCAGACTGTGGTTTGGGTTGGTTATTGATTATTACTGAAATGAAAATTCACACTGTGTGTGTACATATATTTGTGTGAGTGTGTTTGTGTATGTTTTAAACTCTCAAACCTTTGTTGAACTATGTTTTGGGAGATGAAATTACATTTTAGGAGAATGTTGGAGATGAAATTACATTTTAGGAGAATGTGAACTATCCATAAATGTCCCACTGATCATGTTTTTAAACGTAGTTTCTCCATAGGGGGGAGCTAGTTAAGCAATTTAGACTGATCATGATCACTCTTGGGTTCTCTCTCAAACCCATCAAAAGTTGGTGTTTAAAAAGAGGTCAAGGAACTAAATCAAACAGATGGGTATATAGAAGGGACCATGTGAGAGATGTGGCTATTTTCATTGGAGACCAGAGCTCTACTGAGAGCTGGAGGGCTAATCAAAGTTTTGAAAACAGATAACTTGGCAGGACTATTAAGGACACTAAAACAACAAGATTGAGTGAGAACAACAGTAGGAAGATTAAAACTAGAATCCAGGAGGTAAAAGCTGTGTCAGGAGAAGGACCTAAAGGTATTGTTGTCCTATATCCAGCTGTTCAGTAGGTACAGGGTTTGCCTCCCAGGCAAAAGGCAGAAGTGTTTAATCACTTCACTTTGATCTTTATAAAAGGGATCAAATGCAAACAGATTAGTTTATTATGCTGAAGGATTTGAAGGTCCAACAGAGAGTAGATAATTCTGACTCTGGAAAAATAGAAGGTGATACAATCAGGTGGGCATGCTGTATCTTGGGATGAAAATGAGGGGTTAGTGTGTTATAACAGTCCACTGGCAGTGCTTTTGAGAAGCAGAGAGGACTAGAGAAAACACTAAGAAGAACAAATGTTGTTTCCCCCTTTAAATGGGATATATATATATATATATATATATGTATATGTATATGTATATATATGTATATATTTAAAATGTAGCCTACAGTAACTGGTGACCACTTGGTATAATATTGATAATTTATATACAAATGTTCATAGCAGCATTATTCATAATAGCCAAAGAGTGTGAACATTACCAAAATGTTCCTCAGCTGATAGTGGACAAACAAATGTACCACATCCTACAATCGGTTGTTCAGCCATTAAAAGGAATGTGACACATGCCATAACAGTTGTTCAATAAGGATGTGAACCTAGAGCTCTAAGCATGGAGTAACTTAATCAGCTTATCATAGGAGGAGGCAGCAACCCTGCAGGAGCCAGTGAATAAAGATTTGCTGTTGCCATTTGATGAGGGAGAAGGGAGTTGGTCAGAATAGCAGGGAAATGTTGAGGGGGTATGTGATCAGTTTAGTAAAGCAAGATGTGTTTGAAGTGTTAAGTGAAGCACTCACCAGGTAGAGTAGCCTAGGCTGGGAAACACAGACTGTCAAGTTGCTAGGAGGAATCAATACTTTATTGGAGGCTTTTA
>NW_011495064.1:16399099-16408719 GCF_000754665.1 Bison bison bison
GTATTAGTTTTGCCAAAGTTTTGATGATATAACTCACCATCCCTCTCCAGTGTCTGCATGTTGCTTTTCCTATTTTGATCTAATTCATTTACCAGTTTTCTGGGTCACTTCCTAGTAACTGTCCTTCCTGGGTTGAGTGTTCTCTGGTTACTGGATATCTCTAGTGATAAGTTAATAATAGTGTTTCTCTTTATTCATTGGTCTTATTAGAGCTTAATTTGCATGAGTATCATTTAGAGCAGAAGTCTGCAGACTTTAATCTTAAAGGACCTGATAATATTTTAGGCATTGGGAGCTGATATGCAAATTGAGGATGTTGTATATAAGTATCTGGGTTTCCTTGGTGGTTCAGTGGTAAAGAATCCTCCTGCCAAAGTAGGAGATGTGGGTTCCATCCCTGGATTGGGAAGAACCCCCAAGGAAGGAAATGGCAACCCACCCCAGTAGTCTTGCCTGGAAAATCCCATGGACAGAGGAACCTGGAGGGCTACATTCCATGGAGTCACAAAAGAATCAGATACAACCTAGAGTGACTAAACAACAACAATATAGGTACTTATGTAACTATTTAAAATGTAGACATTTAAAATTTAAAAATTCTTAGCTGGTAGGTTTTTGTTTTTTTTTAAAGTCAGATAGCTGGCTGGATTTGGCCCATGGACTGTAGTTTGCCAACTACCATGGGGAGTGACCATTTATGGCTAGAGAGTTTCTTTTGGGCTGATGGAAATGTTCTGGAATTAAATGATTATGATGGTTGCACAAACTGTGAATATGGTAAACCCATGTTATGTTAAAAATAACATGAAAATTCTTAGTTATTTGCAAGTAAATAAGTAATTATAAAAGCTTCAAGAAATGGAGGCCACTGGTTCTCTGAAAAGTGCTAAGAATGGTGTTGGGTAGAGGAGGTCTGCTTTTACCCATACCCATTTTTACCCATTTTTTGGTAATTTGTAGGACAGATTTGACTGTGTAAACCAAATTCTGTTGTGCTTGGTTTAGTAGAATTCATATTTTTAGTCTAGAGGGAGGAAAGTTGAAATGACATGATGATAACATTTAAAGATGATTTTATAAAAGCAGTTCAGATTATCTTAGTATCTACTGAAGTGCAAACCCAAATATCTCACACTTAAAGAGATTAGTTTGATATAAAGCACTAGAAAAAGACCTTGAGGGTAAGGGTATTAAGTATTCACCCCAGACCATCTGCTTTTGTGCTTAAACACACACACACACACACACACACACACACACACACCATGGGATGCTTAATAATATTGAAACCAGAAAATAATATTTGTATTATGGTCAATGGTGGAAGGACATTTTTTTATCTCAGGGTTAATAATGCAGAGCTTCCTAGGGTAGAATGTGGAGTTACTTTTATTAAAGAGTGCTTTAGGATGAGGAGAAACATCCCTTTAGCTGGAATAATTCCCTAGACTATTAATTTGCAAATTATACAGAGTCCTTGAACTGGGAAATTGGGGAATCTCTGATTTAAATATTTACCTGCTCAACTTTTTTCCCTTCTTACCTCAGTTTAATATTTTGAAATTTTTAGAAATGTAGACTTTTTAAATCAGGTTTCTCATTGTTTATTCTAATTGTTTTCCTATCAAGATGCTCTTAGCTTTTAAAAAGGTTAATTATATTTTAAAGTTGTCTATTGAAATTAGACCTGGGTGTTCTTTGGAAGGAATGATGCTAAACCTGAAGCTCCAGTACTTTGGCCACCTCATGCGAAGAGCTGACTCATTGGAAAAGACCCTGATGCTGGGAGGGATTGGGGGCAGGAGGAGAAGGGGACGACAGAGGATGAGATGGCTGGATGGCATCACTGACTCGATGGACGTGAGTCTGTGTGAACCCCGGGAGTTAGTGATGGACAGGGAGGCCTGGCGTGCTGTGATTCATGGGGTTGCAAAGAGTTGGACGCGACTGAGCGACTGAATTGAACTGATTGAAATTTTACTTCAGATTCAGTGAAGTCAAAATCTTAAATTTCTGGAAAGGTCAATACCATCTTTTTATATACTGCCCAAAGTTTTAAAAACTGATACAAATCAGACTCTTAAAAGAGTTATTAATACCAGGTTATCTCCTAATGTGTTGAGGGACATGAGCGAGTGATTACTGGCATTGCAAATGTGATACTGTTCAATTATAAAAAGTTCAGGGAAGCCCGCTTTTAATTTTTACTTAAATTGTTAAACATAACCTTTCTGCTTAGGTAATCAGTGTTAGTGATGCAGGAAGTATGCATCAGCCCCATTAGGCCGCCTCTCACAGAAGAAAACCTTATCCTGCCTGCACTGGGACCCCCAGGAAACATCTTAGCTCTGGATCCTGTGGTCTGTGCTGACCCCTCCCAGTCTTTGCAACAAGCCAGTCAGCCTAGCTTCTGTCCCCGTCAGTCATGGGCTGACTGGAATTCCTGTCTCCCCCTTGTGAAGATAGGGCAGCCCCCCTTCAGCAGGTCTGAGAGGGGGGCAGAGTCCAGTGGGCCACTTTGCTACCCAGGTCCCTGCAGCCCAGTTCTTGCCAGACTGCCATCCGTGTTTCCATACTGTGAACAGCACAGTCCCTCTGGGCACATGGGCTTCCTCTTTTAGCAAAACTATGGTTGGATGTGCTAGCATTAGCTGTCAGGCTATGTTCGCACTACCACCAAGAAGCTTAAGACTTGAACGTATCTTAGGATTTGGTGACAAGTGTTGTATCTCCCCTGGAGAAAAAGTTCCTGTGTCTGCAGTCAAGATTTTCTGTGGTTGCAGACTGATAGAGCGAAGATGTTACCATTAAAATTGCCTCTTCCTGGTTGTCCTGAGAGAAGAGAGTAGTTCTGCAGAAGGTTAGAGGAGAACATCCAAGAATTTTGCTTTAGCAAAACAAATCTGAAGTTTAAAGGATAGGCAGGCAGTATTTGGCCTGGACGGTTGTGCCTGTGCCAGCCATTTCAAGACAGTGGCAGGAATATTCATTAAAGGCTCTGGATACCCAATGCCAGTTGCAGAATCTTCACAGGGAGGGAGTCAGTGGTGAAGTTCAGAGCACCCACTGTAGATGGGAGTTGGCTTTAGAGTAAGGAAGACCCAATTCATCCTCCATGCATTGGGCCTTTGCAAAAAAAAGGGGAGAAGCCGTAGAGTGGCAGCTAGATGAAGGCAAATAGTAAGTACAGATGAGAAGCTTTGGAAGCAGATTCTTAAGTACAGGATGAATTTGCAGTGTGGGAGACCTCTGGAGGAGGAACAGTTTGAAAATGTGAGTGAAGAAGAATCCGGTCCTGAGAACCACCCTCACCTCGCTGGGTGTTGAAGGTTAGGATACAAACCATAGGAAGATCATCCTATTGGATGGATGGGATGATCTCCCTGGTGAAGGGAGAAAAGAGAAGGAGAAATCCAGGGTGCTGGCAGTCCCAGGTCTCTGAGATGCCCTCTCTGATAGATCCTGATTGGATGGGAGCCCCACCAGAGCAAAGCTTTGCAGATGGACAAAGTGGGCACTTTGGAGAGAGGAGAGTTCTGTAGATGTACTTTCTTCAGTGCTTGAAAGTCCTGGTCTCCTGGAAACCAGCTTTAGCTTGTCATGTGCGGCTTAGTGTGTCTCGATGGAATAGCCCCATACCAGTCCAGCCAGCGCTGAGTGACAGTGGAAGTTGTTCCAGCCAGAAATGACCTCACATGAAGCTGACTAGCTTACATGAAACAAACTAACGAGCAATTTCGCACTCAAAAGGGATATTAAGATACCTACTGCCTTGAAGAAGAAGGAAGGATGGTGAAACTCTGTGCTTTTCCCCTTGTAAAATCAACAAGTTCCTGAAGCTACTTGGTCACCCACATAGTCTGTGTGGAAATCGAGAACCTTGAGCCAGTTTCCCAGCCATGTGACAGTGTGGATCTTAGCACTGAGATGGCCAGAAGAAAATCACCCAGTCTTCAATAATCCTGGTAATATCCTTGTTGGCCTAAAAGCCTAGACAGCAAAGCCTCAGCACACTGGGTGTAAAAAGTGCTTGAGGAAGCAGGCAGGTGCATGCGAGTGAGTTGATGTCCTTAAGAATTCAGATTCCATTAAAGGGCGGAGTGTTGCCTGTTGTAGAAGCAGTTTCATGTGTGGTCTTGCTGTGGCCACTGTGTCTCAGTTGAGGGGCGAGGGTGCGTGGTTTGTTTCATCCAGGAGTTGTTTGGTCACATCTTAGTCCGGGAAGGTATGTGAGCATGAGCTTCTTGCTGCCTGATTACTCACGCACAGTTTAAGAGAGCGGGTGGTGGTAGACACAGATTGATTATAAACACTGCCAAGAGGCTTATCCAGCAATATGAAAACAGTGGAGGAAAACCTAGAGTGAGAGGATTATGTAACCTAAATTCCCCAGTGGGTAGCCTTCCGTGCCAGAGAAACAGGCTCTTTAATCCCAAAGGGCCCAAGATTTCATAACAAATAAACCGATCCAAGGATATTGCTGGGTGTTGAGACTGAGTTCAAGATATTGAGAAACACTGTGTGGCTCCAGAATATTCTGTGACCAAACTGTGATATTTCTAAGGAAAAATAAGACACAGGAATTTACGGTTTGCCTGAGGCAAACTACAAAGCAGCATTTTGGGAGGAGAAAAGTTGCATTTGAAAAAAGCTGGTGCCTACTCAGCCTTAGGATTTATTTACCAGAAACCCAGGGCTTGCCTTGATTTTTCTTCTAAATGGGAAAATAATCTGCTATAAAATTAATCATCATTAGAGTTGAATGATATTTTTGATACAAGAATACTGTTCATGAGATGTTATATTAATAAAAGGAATTAAAGTAGAATGCTTTGTCTTCTTGTGGGTCAGTCTCCTTATAGAAAGGCCCTCTTAGCATTGAAATGATGGCCTTGTGGTGAATCTGTACCCACTTTGTGGAGGTAAAGAACTCAGGACCTTTTTGGGTGTGTTTTTATATGACATTTGTTAAAGTTTTTGCGTTGTAATTTTCTGTGATTTTAGTTGGGCATTAACTTTCAGTCTTGACTTAGTATTAGCCTCTTGTGAAATTGAAATGTACCTAAGCTAAAAGCCAGCTGCCCTCATTCTCCCTTGCTCTTCTCAAGCAAAGGTAGTAGAACTTAATACATAGCCGAAGTAGGAGGAAAACCCTTTTCTCTAAGAGGTAACTGCAACATGGTTGTATAAGTAATTCTTCTGGCAGGCAAGCTTTCAGTGATGAGATGTGTGTGTGTATGTGTGTGTGTATACACAAACAGACAAATATATTCAATCAAATATATAAATGTATATTATTTAAACTTTTACTTTTTGCAGCTTCTTACATTATCTATATATATCTATATAGCAAGTACCCATTAAAAAAATATCTCTTGTAGCCCTAACTCTGCTTCACATGTTTCTCCCAGGGTCCTTGGTGGCTCAGTCAGTAAAGAATCTGCCTACAATGCAGGAGACCCAGGTTGGATCCCTGGGTCAGGATGATCCCCTGGAGAAGGGAATGGCTATCTGCTTTAGTATTCTTACCTGGAGAATCCCATGGACAGAGGAGCCTGGCAAGCACCAGTCCATGGGTCACAAACAGTTGGACACAACTGAGCGGCTGTCACTTTTCACTTTTCAAGTGTCCATTAAAAAAAATTCTTGTAGCCCTATCTGTGTTTCACAAGTTTCTCTCAAGGTACCAGTTTAACTAAATGAAAACATCTTAAGTAGGCAGTGTTTGGTCTTGGGAAAAACATCATAGTTACTTAAAAAAATCCCTGTATCCTAGAAACAGATTGGAAAGCTTTGCTGAAAGCAAGCAAGCAAGCTAACATCCACAGGACTGGTGAGAGGGTGTTGGTCGTGGTTCTGGTCTATGGCCACTGGGCTTCTTGTGTGGGACTGAGCCGTGTCCCTTAATGACGTCCAGAACCACATGCAGTAGACAGCTGCCGCTGCTTGTTTTAACGATCACCATTTAACAGCTACAGGTGCACCTCATGATCGCAGCCGCCTGCCTCAGAGCCAGCAGAAACCAGAGTGCTTCCTCCCACGTGGTTCAGCTGACATTCCACAGCAGGCTGCTGAAGGGGCCTCTGCTTTGGTTTTCAGCGTTACAGAGTAGTCTTCCCCCAAACAAAATCTTTTAATTTTATCTTCTCCCTCTGTGATTCAGTTAGGTAGTTATTTTCTTGCCCTGAGACTTTTTTCCCTTTGTTTTTGTTTGACTGTAAATATTTAATGAAAATGGGCAACTGTTTAAGCGTGCTTTGGTTTGTTTTTATAGCGTGAGAAGGAGGTACATATATTTCTGTTAATGCCCTCCTGACCTTTTAAACTTTTTTTCCATGACATTTTATTCATCCTAGAATGAATAAAAATATACATCTTATTTATTTCTTATATTCTTGAGTCCTCCCTCTTGCTGTAGCTTCCCAGTGGGTCTAGTGGACCTTCCCACCCCTTGACTTTGGTCTTGGCCTTGTGACTTGCTTTGACCAATGAGTGTGGGCAAAATGTTAGGGAGCCAGTGAGAGGCCTGGTGTGGTTCCACTCTTTGTTAATGAGAAAGACATATATCTGGTCTGCTGATGCACTGTCTCCTTTAATGTCTACCTCTTAATTTAGGTGACCTTATCAGCAGGGCAGAAGACTTAATTTTTGAAATAATCTGGATCAGTCAGTTAGTCCAGCAGAGTAGACAATACTGTTTTAATCATATAGGATATATATAGATGAACAAAAGTTAATATGTTCATTTTCTTGCTTCATTTTCTTGACTTCATTTTCTTGCCAGAGTGGATTAGAAAACTGAAAGGTGTGTAAGTCACGAAAAGTGATCTGAGCTGATGAGCTGCCTTAGAAGGTATCTTGGCAGAAGAGCTTCCCCCAGCAGGGATGATATGGATGAAATGAATCAGAATCTCTCTTAAGGTATATGTAAGGTAGAGCTAAGCAGTACACGATTGTAACAAAAGTGTAACACCACATAGAAGCAGAAGCAGCCGGAGAGAAACTTTATATTACATTAATGTTGGGTAGAAGAAGTTCATCAGCCTTTTTGGAAAGGACGCAACATATAATTGGTGCTAAAAGTGGCGTGGATTCTCACCGTCTGTACAGTTACTGAAATACGCCTGTCTCCGTGAGTGCTGGCTATTCCTGGATCTTCCTGGGGCTCGTCCCCCTTACTGCTGCACACAGCTGTGCTGCACCATTCCATCACTTGGGATAATCCCACAGAGTTGTGTACTTCCCTGGTGGCTCAGATGGTAAGGAATCTGCCTGCAATGCAGGAGACCTAGGTTCAGTCCCTGGGTGAGGAGGATTTCTTGGAGAAGGGAATGGCAGCCCACTCCAGTATGCTTGCCTGGAGAACTCCATGGACAGAGAATGGTGTGCTACAGTCCACGGGGTTGCAAAGAGTTGGACAAGACCGAATGACTAACACACACGCACACACTGCATTGGGGGCAGAGACTGTAGCTAACACGTGTCCTGTTTGTACCCTTCCCTCTAACACTGCATGTCCTGACATCTCAGAGCATCAGATGTTGCTTTTTAGAGAAGGAAACACCAGCCGATTTCTATTTCTTCACTCTATTTTTTAGCTCTTTTTCCTGTCCACCCCCTTACTTCCAAGAAAACTTGGGGTGGGCTGGCAATGGACAGAGAAGTGGATGGGTCAGTTCCATCATTTCCTCAAGCCTATTGAAACATGTAAAGAATTGTTTTGCCTGGCTTGGTTTCAGTAAGACCTGCTGTTTTACCACATTTATGTCTGAGCAGCCATTAGGATTTTTGGTTTCAGGATTCTTGCTCATATGGACTGGAGAATGTCCAGTTT
The DNA here is from genome assembly GCF_000754665.1 of Bison bison bison. NCBI lineage: Eukaryota > Metazoa > Chordata > Mammalia > Artiodactyla > Bovidae > Bison > Bison bison. Next base: position 16,406,934 of record NW_011495064.1, read on the forward strand.
AGAATTCGTTAGTGAGTGTGGATAGGAACACTTTCAGTAAGACTTCCAAAACCCCATTATACCTTTCATTCATTCATCACTGTTTTTGGTATGGGTTTGCAGGCAACCACGGTGCTTGGTGGGGAGTGTGTATAAATTCATATCAGATGCACTCTGCCATGTCTTGAACCTGGAAATACAGCAAAAGTAGATACCTTTTTTAAAAGGAGTTTTAAAAATACTCAGTGGAGAAAGTGATTCATAATGTTTCTTGTCAGGGATCCCAGTTTCCAAACCACACCTTAATATACCTCAGGAACATAAAAAATATATTTAAAAAACCTGCTCTTGGCATTGTAAGTTATATTCATGTCTCTAAAGGTCAGCTAATTAGGAAATTTGGACATAGGCTCATTTGTCTTCCCAAAAGACAATATGTGGATTGCATCCTGTCTTTCTCCTTACCTATTTAGCACTTACTATTTGCCATCCACTGTACTAAGTGCTTCATATGCATTCATTCAGTGTATTACATTGTATCAATAGTATTCGTACATTATTTGACTATTTAAACCATCACCTTACACGTCACACATGAATTTGTTAGAAACCAGAAATATAGTGAGCTGAAATTTGCCAGAACAAATAGTGTTTCTTGAAAAGATTGCCACTTTAGCTCTTCGTGTAAGTCACTTTTGTTGCTGTTCAGTCGCCCAGTCATGCCTGACTCTTTGCTATCCCATGAACTGCAGCACGCCAGGCCTCCCTGTCCATCACCATCTCCCAGAGTTTGCCCAAGTTCATGTCCATTGCATTGTGATGCCATCTAGCCATCTCATCTTCTGACACCCTCTTCTCCTTCTGCCTTCAATGTTTCCCAGAATCAGGGACTTTTCCAGTGAGTCAGCTATTCAAATCAGATGACCAGAATACTGGAGCTTTAGCTTCAGCATCAGTCCTTCCAATGAGTATTCAGTATTTCCTTTTAAGATTGACTGGTTTGATCTCCTTGCTGTCTGAGGGACTCTCAGGAGTCTTCTCCAGCACCACAGTTTGAAGGCATCAATTCTTTGGTGCTCTGCCCTCTTTATGGTCCAGCTCTTACAACCGTACGTGACCACTGGGAAGACCACAGGCTTGACTATACGGACTTTTGTTGGCAGAGTGATGTCTGTGCTTTCAACACACTGTCTAGGTTTTCATACTTTCCTACCAAGAAGCAATCGTCCTCTGATTTCATGTCTGCAGTCACCATCCGTAGTGATTTTAGAGCCAAAGAAGAACAAATCTGTCATTGCTTCCACCTTTTCCCCTTCTATTTGCTATGAACTAATGGGCTGGATGCTATGATCTTAGTTTTTAATTTTTTAATGTTTAGTTTTAAACTGGCTTTTTCACTCTCCTACTTCACCCACCTCAAGAGGTTCTTTTAGTTCCTCTTTGCTTTCTGCCATTAGAGTGGTATCATCTGCATATCTGAGGTAGTTGATATTTCTCCCATCTATCTTGATTCCAGCTTGTAACTCATCCAGCCCAGCATTTCTCATGATGTGCTCTGCATATAAGTTAAATAAACAGGGTGACAGCAGACAGCCCTGTCATACTCCTTTCTCAGTCCTGAACCAATCCTCAATCCTGAACCAGTTGTTCTATACAGGGTTCTAACTGTTGCTTCTTGGCCCACTTACAGGATCCTCAGGAGACAAGTAAAATGGTCTGGTATTCCCATCTCTTTAAGAACTTTCCGTAGTTTGTTATGATCCACACAGTCAAAAGCTTTGGCATAGTGAAACAGAGGTAGATGTTT
>NW_011495064.1:16408819-16453933 GCF_000754665.1 Bison bison bison
TGCTTTCTCTATGATCCAGCAAATGTTGGCAATTGATCTCTGGTTCCTCTGTCTTCTCTAAACCCTACTTGGACATCTGGAAGTTCTTGGTTCACATAATGCTGAAGCCTAGCATGGAAGACTTTAAGCATGACCTTACTAGCATGGGAGATGAGGTCAATTGTCCGGTGGTTTGAACATTCTTTAATACTGCCCTTCTTGGGAATTGGGATGCGATTGACCTTTTCCAGTCCTGTGGGGTCTGGGGTCTTCCAGATTTGTTGACATATTGAATGCAAGACTTTGATGGCATCGTTTTTCAGAGTTTTCAGTAGCTCTACTGGAATTCCATCACATCCACCAGCTTAATTGACAACAGTGCTTCCTAAGCCCCACTTAACTTCACATTCCAGAATGTCTGACTCTGGGTGACTGACCACATGATTGTGGTTATCTGGTTCATTAAGATCTATTTTGTACAGTTCTTCCATGTATTCTTTCCATCTCTTCTTGATCTCTTCTGCTTCTTCTAGGTCTCTACGATTTCTGTCCTTTATTGTACCCATCTTTGGGTGAAATGTTCCCTTGATGTTTCCAGTTTTCCTGAAGAGATCTCTAGTCTGTCCCTCTCTGTTTTTTTTCTCTGTTTTTATGCACGATTCATTGAAGAAAGCCTTCTTGTCTCTCCTAGCTATTCTTTGGAACTCTGCATTTAGTTTGGTATACCTTTCCCTTTCTCCCTTGCTTTTGGCCTCTCTTCTTTCCTCAGCTATTTGTAAAGCCTCCTCAGATAACTACTTTGCCTTCCTGCTTTTCGTTTTCTTTGGGATGGTTTTGTTCGCTGCCTCCTGTACAGTTTTACAGACCTCCATCCATAGTTCTTCAGGTGCACTGCTTGCTAGATCTAATTTCTTGAATCTGTTTGTCACCTCCACTGCATATTCATAGGGGATTTGATTTAAGTCATACCTGGCTGGCGTGTATGGATGTGAGAGTTGAACTATAAAGAAGGCTGAGTGCTGAAGAACTGATGCTTTTGAACTGTGGTATTGGAGAAGACTCTTGAGAGTCCCTTGGACTGCAAGGAGATCAAACCAGTCCATCCTAAAGGAGATCAGTCCTGGGTGTTCATTGGAAGGACTGATGTTGAAGCTGAAACTCCAGTCCTTTGGCCACCTGATGTGAGGAACTGACTCATTTGAAAAGACCCTGATGCTGGGAAAGATTGAGGGCAGGAGGAGAAGGAGACAACAGAGGATGAGATGGTTGGATGGCATCACCGACTCAATGGACATGGGCTTGGGTGGACTCCGGGAGTTGGTGATAGACAGGGAGGCCTGGCGTGCTGCAGTTCATGGGGTCACAAAGAGTTGGACACGACTGAGCAACTGAACTGAACTGGCTGGCCTAGTGGCTTCTCCTGCTTTCTTTAGTTTAAGCTTAAATATTGCTATAAGAAGCTGATGATCTGAGCCACGGTTAGCTCCAGGTCTTGTTTTTGCTAACTATATGCAGTTTCTCCATCTTTGACTACAAAGAATATAATCAATTTGATTTTGGTATTGACCATTTGGTGATGTCCATGTATAAAGTCATCTCTTGTGTTGTTGGAAAAGGGTGTTTGCTATGACCAGTGTATTCTCTTGGCAGAATTCAGTTAGCCTACATTACTTTTAGGTGAATCCAAAGTCAAAATTTGACTATATTTAAAAAATTTTCAACTTTCTTATATGTAGGACTTTAATGATGATGACACTTTTAAGAAATTACCTGGAGACTCAGCTGGTGGGCACCGTCCAACGCACAGGGTGGGGGTTGGATCCCTGTTCAGGGACCTACAGTCCCGTATGCTTCTTCATCAAAAAACCAAAAACCACAACATAAACCACAAACAATATTGTAACAAATTTAGTAAAGACTTTACAAAAATTGAGAGCTCCTGTCTATTTTTTAAAATTAATTTTTGCCTGTGCTGTGTCTTTGTTGCTGTGTGTGGCTTTTCTCTGGTCGTGGTGAGTGGAACCTACTCTGTAGTTGAGATGCGTGGGGTTCTCACTGCAGAGGCTTCTCGTTGTGGAGAGCCCAGGCTGCAAGTGTGTGGGCTCTAGTAGCTGAGGTGTGCAGGCTTAGTAGTTGTGGTGCTAGGGCTTAGTTGCCTGTGGCATGTGGAATCTTCCCAGGCCAGAGATCGAACCTGTGTTCCCTGCATTGGCAGCCAGATTCTTAACCACCGGACCACCAGGGAAGTCCTGGCAGGAAATTTTTTTTAACAAAAATAATCCATACGCAAGATAACCCTTTCTAATCAGTGGGTTCCTACTGCTGTTTGAGATCCATTTGATACCTCTCAGACAAAGTGAAGCAATCAGATCTTACCTGAAAATTGTGTAGAGAGCAAAGTTGATAGAATTTTACTTTATTGTAGAGTTTTTAGTAATCATTATGATCATAAAAGCAAACATTTCGAGATGAAAATTTCCCATCTTTACAAGCTCTTGGGTGTTTTGCTCTATAATATATAATATCATGGGGAAAGTGTTGCTGGTCATTTGAGTTTTCCCACTAAGAGCTGACCGCATGTAATGATAACCTCTTGAATTTGCATATTTAACAGCTTATGAACCATATCCATACAAATTATTTCATATGGCCTCTGCCACAACCTTGTGTGGGTAGATGGGTTGAATGGCCTTATTGTGCATGTCTTTTTTCTACTCTTGTTTGAAAGATTTGGAGGGTGGAGCTAGTGAGGGGTTTCACTGTGTCCTGTCTTGCTGAACCTCTGTTAGTTTCTTGGTCAAATAAAAATTTTAACACTTACGCCATAAGACTATTGTAAGAATGAGCTGAGAGGAAGGGCACGACGCTGAATGTACCGCCAAATACATTGTTTGTGCTCCATTCTATGTTAATTTCCCTCCTTCATCCTATCCTTCCCTTATGTGCTCCATCTTGATTTTTCTCCTTCATTCCAAGTACTTAGTGTCATGTAATTTGCATAGTACTGCTCATTAAAAGTGTAAGAGAAGCATTGGGATTTTGAGGGAAGAATGGGGCTTGCACTGAACCCAGTTTCTATCATTTCCTAACAAAGTGACTTTAGTCAAATTTCTGATGAATGTCTTTGTAGTTTCCTAGTCTGTGAAATGGCTATGAGTTTGTTACTTACATGGTTGTGGTGTGTATGTGAACTTTGTAGTTTAGTAAGTGCTCAGTAGGTTTCATGCTAACAAAGGTTCGTATAGTCAAAACTGTGGTTTTTCCAGTGTCAGTATGGATATGAGAGTAGGGCAGTAAAGGAAGGCTGAGTGCCAAAGAATGAATGCTTTTGAACTGTGGTGTTGGAGAAGACTCTTGAGAGTCCCTTGGACTGCAAGGAGATGCAACCAGTCAATCTTAAAGGAAATGAACCCTGAATATTCATTGGAAGGACTGATGCTGGAGCTCCAGCACTTTGGCCACCTGATGTGAAGAGCCAACTCATTAGAAAAGACCCTGATGCTGGGAAAGATTGAAGGCAGGAGGAGAAGGGGGTGGCAGAGGATGAGATGGTTGGATGGCATCACTGACTCAACGCACAAGGGTTTGAGCAAGCTCCGGGAGATGGTGAAGGACACTGAAGCCTGGTGTGCTATAGTCCATGGGGTCGCAAAAAGTCGGACACGACTGAGCAACTGAACAACATGTTTCTTGAGTTCATCAATCATGCAGACAGTGCTCTGTACATTTAGAGAGGTCCATACATATTGTTTCTATGTTCTCAGATCTATGCAAAAGGAAAAGAAGAGAAGAAGGTATGTGTGTGTGTGTGTGTGTGTGTGTGTGTTTATATTACCTATTGGTGGGTAACAGATCATTCCAAACCTTAGTGGTTTAAAGCTACAAACATTATCTTATGGTTTCTGTGGGTTAGGAATTGAGAGTCAACTTAGCTGATTGGTTCTGGCTCAGGTCCTTCTCTGGGAAATGCAGCAGTCATCTGAAGGCTTGTCTGAGGCTGGAAGATGTGCTGTCAGGATTGCTCAATCACATGGAGGTTGGCAGGAGGCTTGTTTTTTGTCCCATGGGGCTCTCTATAGACTCCTCAAGTATTCTCACAGCCTGGGAGCTGGCTTCCCTCAGAATGAGTGATCCAAGAAAGAGAGCAAGACAGAAGCTGCAGTGCAGTGCCTTTTGTGATCTGGTCTCTGAAGTCACATACTATCTCTTCAGCTTTATTCTGTTCTTCAGACATGAGTTGCTCAGACCAGTCCAGGCTCAAGGGGAGGGGAGTTGGACCTCATCTCTTGAAGGAAGACATAAAAAGAATTTGCAGACACATTTTAAAACTATCCATGTTCAACAGGAGAGGCATTATCTTGATGAGAGTCAAAAGGAAAAAGTTGAAAATGAGTAATCTAAAAAGAATTAGCTGACAGCTGAAAAACTTACGATGTGTAGTTGCACATCAGTAATTCATTTTTTATTGGCAACTAATCAGTTTTCAATTTTATTTATCACATGATACTAGAGCATAGTTAGATATACTATGACGACTTTGAGAAAAGGGATATTTAGGCTGAAATCTTGCCTAATGATGAGATATATTGAATTTGGCAGTAATTCCTTGGGGAGAGTAGCTGGGGCCATTTGATGGAGTCATTTAAAAACTGAGCCAGAGAGAAATTTGTGCTGGGGAAAGAAGAAATGATGGAATTGGTGTTCTGCAAGCTTGAATATCCCTGATTCTATAGTTCTAAATTACTTGAGAGATTTAAAAAATGCTAGTTTTCTTCTATATAACTAATTTCTTCAATAGTTTTTTTCTTTCAGTTGAATCCATCAAACTTTGGAGGAGTTTTGATAGTTAACAAAAATATTCATATGTTCAGCTTCCTTAGTACTTCTCAAATGGCGTTCTAATATATAATATTTATTTGCAGTGGGTTCTCATTACCTACATAAAAGCATTGCGATCTATCAGAGGCACATCCAGGTGTCTACTCCTGGCCTGGCAACTCCAGTGATTCAGAACGCGTGTCCAGGGTACAATAGGTTTTGACTTCCTTCTCTGCTGTGTCTTTTGACTTTTTCTTTCAAGCAAAGTTAGCTTTTGTAAAGTGTAGTGGGTCATTTTCTTCTTTGTGTCTGCCTTTAATATAAGAGGGAAATTTCCAAGTGTCCTTGTGGAAATAATAGAGCCTTGATGGCATTCAACTCCATTAATGTCTTGTGAATTCCAGGTATTAGTTACTTGAGTAAAAGTCACTTCTCTGCCCTTTCCATTGTCTTTCTTCCCCTGTCTTCCCAGCCTGAGTTCATTTCCTTCCCCTGTATTCTTTCCCCTGTCACTCCCGTCTCGCCACGTACACTTTCCCATTCCCAAAAGGGGAGAATCACCAGGTGGGACATATGTTAAAAATAGCAAAGGAGGATGAGAATACAAACTGTTTTCTTTGGCTTGATTGTGGCCAAGGGAAGGCTGGAGGAGAGAAACATACATAAATAGAAATGTGTGCAAAGAGCCAAGAAAAAGTCGAAGGTTGGAATGTTTGGTCGTGCCTAGTTTGATGAGAATCATGAACAGGGCTGAAAGAATGAAGGGTGGACAGAAAGGAGGAAAGGTTTTCTGGGGGCGGGGAGGGGAGGGGAATCTGCACGAGAAGGAAGCAGGTGTATGAGTGAGGATGGTGGGATGGTCCTGCCTGCCTGATGTCTTGGCTATTCGTGGTTGCTGAAGCTGAGATAGATCGAATGTGGATGGGAAGGAGTCTTCATTTCCTTTGAAGGAGTTTGATTTTGTTGGGAATATATATTTTTTTAATAATTGCTTAGACTATGTGGAATCCTAATTCTCCAAGCAGATAGTAGACACCATTGGAGATTCTCATGAGGAATGGCCCCCACTTGATAAGGCTTGTGAACAAGCCATGAAATTTGTTCCTTGATAAACATGCAGCCCAGTAGTTATGTATCCTTTTAGTCAGACTTGGTTCTCATGTGCAAAACAAGCAGATGTTATTTATGGAAATGGTGAGTGATAGACCGATAACAAATGCCCTCATTGACTTCTCTTTGGAAAAACAACAAATGTGGGGATAAATAAAACCTAATTCTGTTCTAAAATTAAGGGACAGAAAATTTGAATCATGTGAAGCGTTTCTAGCCCCCTGCTTCTGTAAGGAGCCCACACAAACTAGCCAGATCAAATGAGTGCTAGGGATGGAAGACAGGTAAGTGTTTACTGCCCTGCAGCTTGTCCTTTTGATTTGGGGACAGTGGAGAAGTCCTCCTAAGCCTCTTCTACTGCCTTGGTCAGTGTGAAATCTAGAGAGTCGTGCTGCTGTGAAGGCTGACGTAGGCTATTTGAGAGAAGTGGAGACTTTTCACGTGAAAAAGTGCATCTCTTCAATGGTATTTATCCCTCAGAGATAAACTCTCGAACATCTTGAACCACGATGCCAAAGAACTAAAAATCCCTAGGCAGACTCACGTAACCCTCACTAAGGATGGTTGCCATGATTGTCAGGATTCTAGATCCAGGCAGAGAGTTGCACTCCCCATTCAGGATTGGGGAAGTGGGTCTACTGTGCTCCTCCCAGTATTCTTTATTACTTTGAAGGTTATGAACTTAAGTCTTGTGTTTCTTCAACTCTGCAGTCACCACATCTCAAATACCACAGTTCATTCTGGAGGGGCTGGTTCTCTGGTATTAAGGATTAGGAGCAGAGGAGAGATTCCCACATGTTCTAGATAGGGTTTTTCAAGTCATGTTGAAGAAAGCACCATGGAACGATGGCCTGCTGCAGTTGTAGGACCCCAGAAATGAGGAGGGCACCCCATGAAGGATGGCTGGTCAGTTGCTTGAATTCCCTCAGGGTCTATGATGTTAAAGAAACATATTTTACAGAAAAGATCAGAAAATGAAAATATCAGAGAGCCTTTGTTTTGCTAGTTCTCTACTTTAATTACCAACTATATTTTCTTTTCCCAAATATGCTTGGTAAGATTCTGCTGGGTGGGTAAACTACTTGTTGGGTAAAAGTGAGTCTCTTTGACTATAAAATATATTATACCTTCAAACATACTGGATTTTGTTCCAGGGATGAAAATAGGACCTTTTATTGTATTTCTAGAGAAGAGAACCTAGGTTTGTTATTTAAGAAGGGAAAACTCCAAGGAGAAAAAGGAAGGATTATTAAAACAATCCTGAAGACTCAAGGTGTGCCTTTTAAATTCTTGCTGGGATAGTGGAGTCTGGCTGGAAAGGCAAGACTGAAGTTGAGAAAATGTACGATTCTAAGTGAAAGTCTCGGTCCTTTAATCTCAAGTCAAGCTAAAACAAAGCTTAAATGAGTGAAATGGTGAATGAGACCCAACTCCTAAAATAAGTGGAAATTTGGGATGAAATCTACCATCTTTATTGCTGGATCTCTGCTTAGTTCCTCTGCCAGTCTCCCTGAACTGCGAACCAAAGTGTATTTCTCTTTCTGGGTGGATTTTATGGCTTCATGGCAATTCACATCAGTCTTGAAGATCTGAGTAGAAGTGTTTTTAATTTCCTAGTTGTTTTTAGCCTAACAAAGAGAATGAATGCTAAGTAAATCAGAAATATATTCAAAAACTAAACTCCTTAGACATCATCTTAAATTTTATTTATAAAATTAGTGGAAATTTCCATTATGTGTCATGTTGATTTTTGCATAATATGTTGTGAAATTTTGGGAGCAAGTAATTGTTTTTCTTTTGAAAAAGTTCTTGAGAAATTTCTATTTCCTGTTTGTTCAGTTATTCGGTCATTGGCATGTTTAATTGAAATTTTTTACTTTATGTCATTGACCATTTTTTGGTAACAGTTTAATGATTTTGGGAAAATTTTTTTTGTAATTATTGCAGGGTTTCCTGAATAACAACTGTGCTTTCCCTTAATCTGAAACTTTTATGACTAAAATATTTTTCTCTGACAAATATAGCATCAAATAAATGTTTTGAGGCCAAAGGTTTCATAGAAGTTTATTTTTTTAAATAAAATTACTGACAATTATCCCTTAGATAAATATTATTTCCTTACTTCTCTGTCAGTGAAGTTTATTCATTCGATATTTCTTGAGCATTTGCTATGGGACACAAGTTCAGTGTTTATTAGTGACCAGACACCTTCCCGCCCTCATGGAGCCTGTTTTTAATGACAGTAGTGAAATACCAAATCTATAAATTGTCTTTAGAATAAATAGGAAATGTGAAACAAGGCACAGAAAGAATCAGTTATGTGCGGCGGAGGGGGAGGGGTTGGTGTTGCAGTTTTTGCCAGGTAGTTGGAGAAAATCTGGTCATGTGATGTTTTGGAGCAGTCTTGAAGGGAAGGAAGACACTGTGTATCTCTGGGGAAGCATATTCTAAACGGAGGGAATAAGAAGTTCCCTGAGACAGGAATGTGCACAGTATTTGAAGAATAACACGGAGGCCAGAGTGAGTGGATTGGGAACAGGTGTAAGAGACGTGGTCGGGTGTGGGGCACTCACAGCTTGTGCAGAGCCCAGCAGGCCCTTGTGAGGTCTTTTGACTTGTATCCTGAAAGAGATGGGAGGTCACTGAAGGGAGGAGTGCCATGATCTGACTGCCGAACATTTAAGGATGCTCTGAATGCTGTGTGAGTAAAAGCTGTAGGAAGGCAGAGTTGGAAGCAGTAAGTCAAGCTGGGAGACGTGAAATGATCCAGAGAGAAGATGAAAGTGAATTGCGCCAGTGTTTGCCATGAAGAAGGTGGTGAGAACTTATTCCCCTGGACATAGAGCTAACAGACCTTGCATGTTGTACTGCATCTCACATAACCAAAAAACGATCAAGAATAGATTTGCCATTTTCAAAGACAGGGGAAGACTTGAAGAGGAACAGATTAGATTGTGGGTACAGGAAAGAACCAGAGCTTAATTTTGAATGTTTGCTTGGGATGACCACTAGACTTTAGACACCTACCTGACAGAGTCCCGGAAGCAGCTGTACAATTGGGTACTTGGATATATACATAAACACACACATCTCCAGTGCCTATATGCACATATACAAGATCGAGGGGTCCAGGCCAGAGTTAAACATTCTCTATCCAGAAATCTGTATAAGGCATCTAAATCCATGAGGTAGGATGATAGCATCTGTCAAGTTGATATAGAAAGGAAAGGGCTACAGAGATTGAGCTCTAGAGCCTTCCCCTGAACAGAATCAGGAAGAGCAGGGGCCAGCAAGGTAGGAGAGAACCATAAGAGGACAGGGTAACCTAGAAGCCAAGTAAAGAAAGTGTATCATGAACCAAAGTGGTTCTTCTGTGTCAAATAGGCTGGAGGTTTGACTCATAAGGAGCTAGAGGATTTACCGTTGGATTTGAAGGCCAGGGGTGACCTTCACTGGAGCAGCTTTGAAGTGTTGACAGCAAGAGCTTGGCTCTGGCAGGTTCAAGAGAGAATGGGAGGGGAGGTGGTGGAGGCAACCAGCAGAGCCTCTCTTCAGAGGGGTTTGGCTGTAAGGAGAGCTGGGAAATAGAGTGGAACCTGCAGGGGAACGGAATGGGGATGATGAGAGGAGAGGTGTTCTTGACAGATGGGACGTGGTACAGCAGCTGTGCCTGCTAATGGGAACAAACAGGGAGGAGGTCTTTGGGCAAGAGGGGAAGGGGATCCATTGCTTTAATGGACGGTTGATCCTAGGGAGGATCACCTCCTGTATTGGGAGAAAGCAGGATTACTGTTGATCCAGGTAAGTTGGTAGCCTAGCTTTGTAGCTTCTCTTTTCTCCATGAAATAGTAAGGGAAGTCACACTTGAGCACAGCTAGTTAGCTGCAGCATTTCTGCCAAACGAATATTTTGGGAACTGTATTTACATTTTTAAACATGGCATATGTTTAGTACCTGCTTTATGAGAAATAAGCCATTCTTCAAGAAACTAAGAATATATCCAGAAGTGTATTCTTAAATGATTTAATATACTTGCTTCCTTTGCCTCTTTATATATCTATCTTCTTACATGTATAAAAATGTAAGGAAATCATGGAGGCCTCTGTAAGAGGTGAGGAACTGACACAGTTTCCTTCAGTGAATATTAAGAGAGCATTGAAAGGAGGGGGCACAGATGTTTTAGTTTATATCACCTGCGCAGCAACTATATCTCCCTACCTCTTCATTCAGTTAGTTCTCTGTGGAAGAACTCCAAGAGATGGTGCTGGACTGTAACCCTAGATTCTCATCTGAGAAAGTGCCCACAGCAGAACTAGTTACCTCTGTTTCCCTCTAGAAGAATTTTCCATGACTGGGGCAACCTGATGAAGTAATAGATTTGACACATTTCTGTTTACATAGCACCTTCTTGAGAACGGGGTACTCTATTGGCATTATTTTAATAGTCCAGGAGGAGTTAAGCAAGGCCAGAGAGCCGAACAATCAAGTCCTGTTATTCTAAGCATTATTTAATGTGTTTATGATTTGTCCTTCAAAGAATCCTTGGCCCGGGGGTAGGCAGTGGGTTGCAAAGCTGGAAAATGAGCTGTTCACTTCATTTCTTTCCCACGTGACCTGGGTATTGAATCGGCTCCTCAGTCTCTTTAAATAGGCCCCCGTCCCCTAGGCAGGATGGTGCCTTTTACCCACGGAGACAATGCTTCTCCTTCCGAGGATGTTGCTGGTGCTGGTTGGCCCCTCTTGTTGACGTTGGGTGAGGGCTGAGTCACAGCATTCTGGTTGGATGCGAGGAGAGACACTTTGTTCATGACCTCTGATGTGAGTCTTGAACTTGTTATATTTATTTCTTTGGCTGCCTTTGCTTTTGGTCACATCCTAGTTTAATGACTGAAAGATGGCAGCTGTGCTTTTTTCTAGACTGAAGTCCATTTGTCAAGGACAGTGTTCACATTTTTAAGTTTTGCTCTGTTGTTAGGATTGGGAAGCAGAAATGAAAGGTTTTTGTACTGGGGAGGGTATCGGCCTCGCTTCCACCCCATTTGTCTTTCAGTCTGAATGTCTGTGGTTTGTTTTAACCATGTGCCAGCACCCCTTCTTGGTGGTGTGAATGCACACAGGGTCTGGCAGGATCTGTAAACAGGATGTTGACTCTCAAGTGTCTTGATTGAGTGACTCGGAGGCTCAGTGGAGGTGCTATGTTGCCTCGGGCAATCTGTTTCTAGCCAAGGACTCTAAAACCCAAAGTGCCTGGTAAAGATTTCTGGGACTGATTTACCTATGAGGATCTACAAATCACATGTTTTCATCAGAGGGACTGAGCATGAAAGCTGTGCCAAGAGTTGCCCTATTAACTTCTTTTTTTTTATTATTATTATTTTTTAATTTAAATTTATTTATTTTAATTGGAGGCTAATTACTTTACAATATAACCCTATTAACTTCTGACTGGGCTGACTTTGGCTTCAGAGATTTGAAATACTTCAGTCAGCCAATGGGTGCAGCTAGGAATGATCTTCCAGGGGTTTGAACTGTGGGCTTCACTTTTCATCACTGGTAAACCCAGAGGTGCACCAGAGACCTGTGAGCCCCGATCTCTGTGGGGTTGTTTAGTCATCCTTTGAGTCTCTTTGTTTATTCCATATTAATTGGGTTACCTACTTTATTCCCTTGTGGCTCAGCTGCTAAAGAATATGCCTGCAATGCGGGAGACCAGGGTTCTATCCCTGGGCTGGGAAGATCCCCTGGAGAAGGAAAAGGCTACCCACTCCAGTATTCTGGCCTGCAGACTTCCATGGACTTATAGTCCTTGGGGTCGCAAAGAGTCGGACACGACTGAGCGACTTTCACTTTCTCTTTCACGGGGCCCTTGGGTATTAATTTATTCAAGGCTTTTGAGGGAGATGCCTCTTAAAGACCAAATGAATTCCCACTGAACTCTTGCTAAGTCACTTCAGTCATGTCCGACTCTGTTCGACCCCATAGACGGCAGCCCACCAGGCTCCCCCGTCCCTGGGATTCTCCAGGCAGGAACACTGGAGTGGGTTGCCATTTCCTTCTCCAATGCATGAAAGTGAAAAGTGAAAGGGAAGTCGCTCAGTCGTGTCTGACTCTTAGCGACCCCGTGGACTGCAGCCCACCAGGCTCCTCCGTCCATGGGATTTCCCAGGCAAGAGTACTGGAGTGGGGGTGCCATCGCCTTCTCCGACTGAACTCTTGAGAGTTGAGTAAATTCAGCTCATCACATGCCAAGAATTTCAAACTCGGTATTGTATCATGAAACTTACTCTTCACATAATACCCTAGATATGATGAAATGATTTTAAAGAAGTGGAAATGATTTGAAAGGAGTGAACATAGGTAAGACTATTTTCTAATGCATTTAATGTCTACGCAGATCCTCTGAGAGCTCTGGATGACAAAATGTCAAACAGTTGAGTTTTTCAGTATTGATTTTCAGATTGATATGGAAAACTAAAACTAATTATAGTGAAGAAATATTGTAAATGCTTCTGTAGACACAGGATCCATTGAGAATACAAATGTCTGTTTTAGAATTAGATTACTTTATAGTAGGATACTTATGAAACACAAGGGGGGAAATATAAAATATATCTTCTATTTCCAAGAAGTTGTGAGTGTTAAAAACTCAGAATTAAGTCATGTGAAACTGTCTCTGTCTTTTGAAAATACAGATAATTCTAGGCCAAAAATAATTTTTTTTGGCCAAGAAACATACTAAAAACAATAGGCCTAGAGAATCTCAAGTGCCTATAAAGTGACTACTGTAGCTGGGAGGTAAAATGGGAATAGTGATGAAGGGCTTGCTTTCTTTGGATGTCTCAGTTCACCTAAGTGAGCATAATTTAGGTAACGGGATGGGCATCTGCATGGCAGCTGCTGATACTACGAGTTAATGCCAGAGAAGACAAAATACTTGGCACACCATTTTCATCTTCATTATTGTACTAGGAGCCAGAAAAAATAGAAGTTTATATTCTTTTGAAGTGGGATGATGTTGTCTCCTTTTTTCCCCCTGGGCTTCACACACTTAGACACACAAAGTGTTCTCAAGATATTTGTAAGCGTGGTCTGACAACTTAAGCTGATTTTTTTTTTTCCTTCTACTGTAAAAAAATAAAAAAAATCAAACTAGGTGAGTTTTGTCTGTTTTAGAATCAGCATTCCATTGTAGTTTTTAAAATGTATGAGGTGGCTCAGATGGTGAAGAATCCTGCAATGCAGGAGACCAGGGTTTGATCCCTGAGTTGGGAAGATCCCCTGAAGAAGGGCATGGCAACACATATTCTTGCCTGGAGAATTGCACGGACAGAGGAGCCTGGTGGGCTACAGTCCATGGAGTTGCAAAGAGTTGACACGACTGAGCGACTAACACACTTTCACTTTCATAATCCACCCCAAATTTTAAATGTCCTGAAAGCATGTAAAGCACTGGTTTGAAAACTGTTTCTTTAAATAAAGTTTTATTGGAACACAGCCACACTCATTCATTGACATATAGTTTTTCACAGTCTGCTTTCCTGCTACCGCAGCAGAGTTGAATGATTGCAGCAGAGTCCTGTAGGCCTACGGCTCTAAAATATTCACTGTGTAGCTCTTTGTAGAAGAGGTTTCTGGGTGCCTTCTTGGAAGGGCCTGGAAAACCTGGTAGGCCACTAAGATACCTCCCCACCCCAGAGTATGTATCCCGATCTGTGTTAGAACCACTGGTGAATGAGAAACAGTCTTAGAAAAACATTTGAAAAGAATTGAGGGCATTTCTGCTCCAGAAGAATCGTTTTCTTTTCAATGAGAGGGCCAACCCAAGTGGATCTTCTCAGATCCCTTGTAACGTCAGCCTTCTTGGCTTCTCTTGTAATATCTTTGACGAGTTGAAGGGCTGCCATGTGAAAGAGGCATTAGATCGCGAGGGGAGGTGAACTAGAATTAATGAGTATAGCCGACTGTGAGGACATAACTTCAGCTTAAGAATAGCATTTTTGAGAAACAGCTCATGACTAGAATGTGCCATCTTAGTGGGTAATGAGCTTCCTGTTCCTACAGATGTTCAAATAAAAGAAGTCAGAATATATTTGAAGCCCCATTCCAACCTTGAAATTCTGATGGCTCCTTTGGTTTAATGTTTTTGTTTCCAAGCTCAGATTTGACCACGTTTTGTTGAGGGCCTATAGAGGCTTCTTGGATGATTGTCTGAAAATACAATCCTGGTCAAACAAAGCAGTGTAAAGGGGGAAGAATCTCTTCTGTTGGGCAGGGGATGGCAGGAGATGGGCTGACCCAACGGCAGGCTTTTCCTATGGCAACAGCAGTAACACAGTGACACCAGGAAGAGCACTGCTTCCAACCAGCCTTAAAGCTTCAGAGAAGAGTCATCTCTCTTCCACTCTCTTGAGCTGCTGCTACCATCTTTGTTTTCTGCCTAGGCTCCTGGGAAGTGAAAGAACCTGGCTGGGGGCATTCCACAAATGTGGATCTCCAAATAGGGTTTCTGTATTGTGCTTTGCCAGAGTTTATACTGGGGCTTGGCTGCAAGTGACAGTTCTGGATGAAGTCATCTCTTCTCTGTGCAGCTCTGTTGTTACCACACAAAAGCAGCCGTAAATACGGAAATGCATGAGTGGCTGTGTTCCAATAAAACTTTATTTACAAAAGCAGACAGTGGGCCAGATTTGATCCCAGGGCCATAACTTGCTGACTCCTGATAAACCGGGCAAGTTAAAACTGGCTGGAAAATATCAGTTCTAATTCTCTCAAATTTTGGAGAAAAAGTGAGATGGCAGATCCAAGATCATAGCATGGTAGAGCCAGGATTACCACTCAGAATCTGACTTGAAGATGGGTGCCAATTCTATGATGTTATGCTGCCTCTGTCTTATAACAGGTGGTAGCACCTGGTGTTTTTTTTTTTTTCTTAAAGGGCTGTATGAGTGAAAGAAATACCTACTTTAGGTGGCGTGTGAAGAGCCACAGTGAGAGCTCCGGGATGGCATTTTAACAGAGGCCAACCTTTTAGCCCCAGGGACTTGGCCTCCCTTTTTTTTAGATGGACCTTGTTCACAGTAAAACAAAATATAGGTTGAAAAATTTTATATGGAGAAAGAGTGCCCCAGAGTTGTGAAAAAGCACTGGGCTCCCGCAGCTGCGTCACAGGATTTGATCACTTCAGCTGGGAGTGCCAGGAGATTTGAGACAGATGTTTTCAGACATGCCGCATGCCTAAAACATTTCCAGGGGTCGGGCTGCAAATAGTGACTTAATAAGTGGAGGAACAGGGAAAGTATGCACGTCGAGGACACAGGAGTTTATTCAGCACTAGGTGCACGGCCAACCTCTGTGCGTTACATCTGCCTGTCAGGGCTGGCTCTTTCATCTGTCGTGCCCTCCGTACTGCTCTTTGTCTGCCCGTGAATAAAGTGCAGCATTGTGGTTAGTAATCCCACTCCAGTGACTCGACTTCAAATGTGGTTTTGGAGTGCATCCCAGAGTTCTGTTTGCTAAGCTTCCTACTCCTGTTTCAGAGACACCACTGGATACAGAGCAGCGAGCACTAAAGGCTTCCCTCTTCCTTAAACCTGTCGGGTTGTGGGCTCTCTCTTTCCCCCTCTCCTTCCTTTCTCTTTTTCCTTTTTTTTTTTTTAAACCTTCCAAGGCAAGTTCATGGATACTAAGCTGATGTGTTTGTTGTTCTTTTTCTCTCTGCCTCCGCTCCTAGTGAGTAACCACACTGGCCGCATCAAGGTGGTCTTTACTCCGAGCATCTGTAAAGTGACCTGCACCAAGGGCAGCTGTCAGAACAGCTGTGAGAAGGGGAACACCACCACTCTCATTAGTGAGAATGGTCACGCTGCCGACACCCTGACAGCCACGAACTTCCGAGTGGGTGAGTTCCTCCACGGTCCCTAACTGTCCTGACCGACTAGCGTTTGATGAGATCGTAGCATTTAGACACCCCCTCCATTCACACTGCTGTCTGCTTGAATGGGTTTCTGTCTACCAGTACGAATATGCTGCCTTCACTAGATCTTTTAAATTACTTTCAGAATCATTTTTAACTTGGTTTTTGGTTTCTGAGAGAGATGGCAAGGAGAGTATTACCCTTGGTTACTTATCATGGACACAGCCTGTGGTGATGGGGAGGTATCGGGAGACAGGAGGAAAGAGGCTTTAAGTTAAGACCCCGATGTACAGCTTGCATTGACCCATTTCAGATTTTATCTGCTTGGTGATAAGTCGAATTTATGTTAGATTTGACTTATATGAAGAAATTTGGGTGGTGGTGATGAAACTTTTATAAATAGCCAGGTTCTAAAAAATTTCTTAAAATTGTCAAATATGTGTGTTTTCAGTTGTAGAAAGGGATACAGACTTGCATCTTTTGCCACGTTTCTGCTGTGTATCAAAAGGCAAAATTATAAGTTTGATGTATGACATGGATTTGGGGGAAGATATGCTCCTGGATTACTGTCAGCACTTAAAACCTTTTAATCTTTCATAATCTAAATATGAACTATGGTAGTTACTGCAAAAAGGCTTTTCCTTTTACATTCTTGTTTCTTTTTACTACTTTGTAAATGGAGAAAGTATTGCAGTCCACTGAATGCTGTCACACTGCCATGTTGTCATTCAATACGGTATTTTTGTCACGGAAAAATGTCTTTTATTATTTTTTGACCAATTATGGTTTGCCATGTGTACTCAAATAATCACAGACACCCACGTTACTTTATGAGTTACTCACAAGAATAACCCAAATGTCAGACAGATAATAACACTGGCTAGATCTGGTCTTTTTATGGAATATTGCTGTTTAGTCTTGGGAGCATGTGTCTAGGGGGCGGGGGGGTGTCTGTTTCAAACTGATTTCCATCAAGACCAAATACAAGGAAGCAGTTTAAGTCCTCATTAGCTCTTTGATTATCCTGCTGCTCTATTGTGACTCGGGTTTCTTTGGAGGTTGAAGCACTGTTCTTGATAGTCTATACTTGGAAAAAACATGTGCCCATAGATACTATTTAAAGGGGTATTGTTAATTTCCTGGTGATGATCGGGGTACTTCGGACATATTTTTAAGAAGAATTTAGCTGCTAGGTGCCAAATGGCATATTATGCTTTAGCAGGGCAGGGAGCTGAGTCTAATGGGAAGTGTGTTTAAACTGATGATCGGGGAAACTGGATTTTGATCCCGGTGCTGCTGCTAACTAGCTAATCCATGGGACGTGACAGTTAATATTTCTGGACCTTAGTTTTTCTCGCCCATAAAATAAATGGTTTCTGTTTAGTGGCTTCTAAAATTCAGTCCATCTCTAAAAACCTTAGGACTTCTTCTTTATCAGTAATAAGCGAAACTGTTTTTTGGCATTTTTGGAGGGCTATAGACAAGGAAGGGGAGAACAAGTTCCCAATTAGGTTATTATGAGCTAAATGGCTTTTTTCCATTTTTACTTTCCTTGATTGCCTTCCTTATTCTCATTGCTTTTCTTCCTTTTCCATCATCGATAATGTCTGCTTCTCTTCCTTTTGTCTCTTTTCATAAAGCTTTACAGTAGAAATGACAGAGTAATTGGGTGGGTGGTAATTTTTTGGCTTATGGTGTATTCACTTCGAAACTAAATATTTGAAGGCTTTGAGGAGCAGAGGAAGTCTACTTGTTAAAACACGCTGCACGCTTTCCTCTCTGGCATTTAAGCAGATGTTTAGGAACAGGATACACACAGCCTGTTCAAAATATAAAACGGAGTCCAGCTATTTACTGAAAAATCTTAGAACCAAAACTCAACTCTGCCACAAAAGGATTGACAAAGTAGTTTGATTTTAAGAAGGAATAATAAAAGGAAGAGGGCAGAGTAATGAATAATTTCACATCGGAAATTATGGGAAATGTTTCATTTATACCCTGAGCCGTTTCTCTTTTCTACTTTAATTCCAGTACAGGGTGATTTGACAGACAAGTTTTTAAAATTATTTTGTTTAAGATGGTACTTTTGTAGAATTTGGAGATTATGATTTGCTAGAAATAGAGAATTTCAGAAATTCATTTTTAGGCATCTAAGATACCTTCTTGAGATGTACTGGTTTCAGATGATTTTATTACTTGCAGAAAGTGGTTTTCTAATTGGTTTTCCTCACTCTGTATATGTATTATATATATCTATATGTATCTCTGTATATATATATACACACACACAATGTGTTAAATCTTTTGACAAATAAGATGTGTTACATGGAAAATAGTGGTTTGAGGAAAATTCAAAATGTAATTTGTCAGCTACTTTTTGGCCTCTGATGTTTAAGACTACTGAGATGTGGGGGCTGGCAAACTTTTCAGGGGCCGGGGAGTGAGTATTTTAGACTTTGCAGCCCACACGGTGTGTGTCACACTCTGTCCTGTGTGGCCTGGTGACATCAGCCATGGATGGTAGGTATGCGAATGGGTGTGGCTGCATTGTAGCCTTCGATGGGCTGAATTTGACTCGAGTGCCAGCATTTGCTGACTCCTGCCCCCAAAGAGTCAAAAAAAAAAAAAAAAATACAGGGAAAACAATATAGATTTCGTAATTAAGGTACCTTAATTAAATAATCCATTTTGATGATCAGAATAGCAGAAACAAGTTTTAACATTTCCATGGTGACGTCCAGGTAGAATAGATGTTCATGTCACCATATTTTTGGACAAGGAAACTGAGGCACGCTGGCTTCAGTGAGTCTCCCTTCACTACGCAAGTCAGCCAGCTGGGGCTAGAGCCCAGGTCTCCTCGTGTCTGCTTTACCTCCCTGGCGTCTGACTGTGATGTGTAGGAGGGATAAAGTAAAGGAAGAACCTGAGGGAGTTAGGTTTTCTGAGTAGGCTGGATGTTACAACAGAGAATAAGCAACTGGTGTTTAAGAGCCCTGGATTTGGACACTGGCTTCTTCGTGTCCATTGGTCGTGCTCATCTGGCTCTCGGTCCTGTCCTGGTCCAGGTCACTCGTCCACACAATGCAGGTTAGATAGTGGGTAGGTTGAGGGTTATAGCAGGCGCAGGGGTGACATTGGTTCCTTTTTTTGGGGGGGCGGGGGGAGTGCACCCTATGGCATGTGGAATCTTAGTTCCCCACCAGGGATTAAACCCGCACCCCCTGCAATAGAAGTGCAGAGTCTTAACCATTTGACCGCCAGGGCAGTCCCCTCCTTCTTTCATTTTTGGTGCTGCTTCTGTGTTGTCTTTCTGGTCTTGGTGACTGTGAGTCTGGACTGTTCAGATGTGAGAGGCAGGTGCTTTTCTCATGACCATTAAGCATATAGTCTCTTTTCCTGGTAATTCAGTGGGAGAAATAACTATAACTTCTACTTAATTTGACTCTAAAAGTGAAGCCTGGATGAAGATGATGACAACAAGAAATACTCTGAGATTCTAGGATAATCTCTATTTTGTGAATGTGATGTTGACATGATATAACAGAATACTTGCATTAAGTGGAATCTTCTGTGAAGCACACTCTAAATATGACTTTTTTTTGGAGGCACACTTCCTTGCACTGTCCTGCCTTTACCTCTCTCTCTTTTTTTGATTAAAAACAATCCCACAGCATTTTTTGTCATCTGGTAATAACATGCTGTTACTGCTGAGTCGCAGAGAGTCATGTTTGACTCTTTGCAGCCCTATGGACTGTAGCCCACCAGGCTCCTCTCTCCACGGGGATTCTCCAGGCAAGAATACTGCAGTGGGTTGCCATGCCCTCCTCCAGAGGGCAATAACATGAGGGTGAGCTAAACAATATGAATACATGTTTTAGTACATTTCTAACGAAGGATGCCTAAAAAACACACCATATTGCCAAGTGATTTCTTGCTTCACTGATCATTCCTAGTTGGAGACACTGTGGTACAGAGTAATGTTTCTCTCCTTTTAGCATGATCTGACCCAGTTTTCTTGACTTTTAGAATGAATCTCTTTATCATCTAATGCGAGTTCATATGCTTATCAAAACCAATGATACAGCCCTCTATATGCATGTCCACTTGCTCGTAAAGCTACACCTGAATCTGAGATCTATTTGCAAGTGTCTGAAGATGAGATCGATGGACTGCGCCATCACCTTCTTCACCATCTGGCCCTGGGCCCTGTGTGCCATGGTGGAAGCTCTCAGAAACCACACAGCCCTGCATACTATCTCAAAAAGCAGCTTTGGAATAGAAAGTGCCTTTGCCTTTTTTCCAAGATGGAAGCATATCCCGAGTTGGGTGGGCCAGCAGGTTAACTGTTGTTTGTTTTAATGGATTCTTTGCGTTTCATGGGGATGTCATGAAGATGACCTCCTGGGACTTTTAAGTTGTTGTTTATAGTTATAAGTTCTTCTAATAAGAAGAATATAGAAATTCTATGTTGTCACAACCAGAATATTTCAAATAAAATAATACTGTTGTCTGGCATAACTTACTTGCAGAGAGAGAGAGTGAAAGGCAATCATGATTGCTAAACTAGCACATGTGGTTTCTGTGATGCTATTTTCTCTGTGGAGAACATGAGGGACTCATGTTCTGTTAGCACCAATTGAATACTGACAAAAAGTATTTGATAATGTGTGGGTTGGCCAAAAAGTTTGTTCAGGCTAATGGACAAACCCAAATGAACTTTTTGGCTAACCCAGTAAGAACTATGACCCCATGTTATTTCGTTTGGTTCCTGTTTCCCCTGAGCGAGGTAAATATCCATATTTTGTAGATATGAGTTCCAAGGCTTTAGTGGTTTGGTCAAAGATGACTTTAAGTCAGGTTTTTTATTTCAGAGTCTAAAAGCCTCTTATCCTCCTGTGGTGCCTCCTATGTTAAGGAATCAGGTAGACAACACTGTGCTAGAATTTCCAGAACAAAAAAATCATAAACTGTCCTCTAAGAGCTTATGCTTTGAGGCGGAGATGAGGAATATGTATAAACAACCCCCGTTTAAGGTAGAAAATGCATAGCAGGACCCCAGAGGAGGAGATACCACTTCTAGCTGAGGAAGAATACTTTGAGAGAGAAGGGATGGCATGCGACTTTTCTGTTTAGTTTTTCATGCTCTCCTTAGCTGCTAAACCTGTTGGCTTCTAGGAGGAGCTGGGTAAATGCTTGTTGTCTGATGATAGACTGATGGGGATGATGCAGCTTGACACGGTGATACATCCCCAATTAAGGATGGATGGGAAGGAAGAATGAACCCTTTAGACTGAGACCTGGAAACAAGAGGTCACAGGTGGTATATGGAAATTGAGAGGAGTTACATATAAACTCGAAAGGTGGTAATATACTAGATGTTGGGGCTGGGAAGGTAGACTGGAGCAAGGCCATGGAGCACCTTGAATTTCAAGCTTAAGCATTTGGATTTTAGTCTTTCAGAACTTACTAGGAGAGTTCTCTGAAAAGGTCATTTTGAAGAAGAGAGAGGGAAGTTTCTCAGTTTTTTAGGCAGGAAACTAGTGGTCTAATCATCTAAGCTTTGAACAGCCCATAATAATGCCAACAGCCTCTAGCCACTTTCACCTGTTTTGAGGTTGGTTTGCTGCCCTACACTGGGGATCTCCCCATGTATGGCACAAAGCCATCTCAACACTATAGTGTTGTGGGGTGGAAAGGAAGCCTCTGTGATAATACACTCATTATGTAGGTTCTCCTCTTAAGGATGGAAGGAAATTCACTCTTAATGAGGCATTAAATAAACCAGCATCACTGCTCAGGATGGAGAAGCATTGAGACTTGGGGGAGCAGCTTAGGTCAGACACTCAGGCCTTCACCTTCTTGTCATTGTTCAGATCCCTTGACAGTCATCCAGCACAGAAACCAGGGGAAAGCAACACGTCACTCTTTGAATTGGCACATATATTTCCTCCTTAATGCATTGTACAGGCTGTGTTTTTGAAGGATGAGCCAATACAATATTAAGAAAATGGTTGCTTTCATTTGGACAATTTAGAGTGGTTATGAACTTGTCCAACTACTCTGAAATATATTTGGCATTCTCAAATTATCTTCTAATACTTAGTAAATATCATAATGTAGAGCATTTCCTTTATTTAAGCTGTGAAGCATCCATAAAAGACTTTGCATTGGGGACATTAATTTATCTCATATATACTTATTGAACACCTACTGTGTGCCAGGGACTGGTTTAGGCCTTAGGAATATAGCAATGAACAAGATAGGCAAAGTCCTTGCTCTCTTGCTATATTAAAAATATGTTGCAGTAAAACGTATGAACCTTAGGACATTATGCTGAGTGAAATGAGCTAATCATGAGAAGACAAATATGATTCCACTTACGTAATGCTTAGAATAATCAGATTCTTAGAGTAGTAGTAGTTGTTGCTGGTGTTGGTGAAAACGGGGAAATAAGGAATTATTTCATGAGTACCAAGTTTCTGTTTGACGGTAACAATCAAAAGATTATATGAATATACTTAGCACTGCTGAACTGTACACTTAGAAATGGTAAAGATAGTAAATTTTATGTCACATATATTCAACCAAAAATTAAAAAACTACAAACTAGTGAGTGTACTCTCCAAGAGGGTATCGCAAATCCTAAAAGATGATGCAGTTAAAATGCTGCACTTAATATGCCAGCAAATTTGGAAAACTCAGCAGTGGCCACAGGACTGGAAAAGGTCAGTTTTCATTCCAATCCCAAAGAAAGGCAATGCCAAAGAATGTTCAAACTACCACACAATTGCACTCATCTCACTGGCTCAGAGGTTAAAGTGTCTGTCTCCAATGCGGGAGACCCGGGTTTGAACCCTGGTTTGGGAAGATCCCCTGAAGAAGGAAGTGGCAACCCACTCCAGTATTCTTACCTGGAGAATCCCATAGATGGAGGATCCTGGTAGGCTACAGTCCACGGGGTCGCAAAGAGTTGGACACGACTGAGCGACTTCACTTCACTTCACTTCACACTCTAGCAAAGTAATGCTCAAAATTCTCCAAGCCAGGTTTCAACAGTATGTGAACCGAGAACTTCCACATTTTCTAGAACTTCCAGTTCAAGCTGGATTTAGGAAAGGCAGAGGAATCAGAGATCAAATTGCCAACATCCGCTGGATCATCAAAAAGCAAGAGAGTTCCAGAAAACCATCTACTTCTGTTTTATTGACTATGCCAAAGCCTTTGACTGTGTGGATCACAACAAACTGTGGAAAATTCTTCAAGAGATGGGAATACCAGATGGGAATATACCTTACCTGCCTCCTGAGAAATCTATGCAGGTCGGGAAGCAACAGTTAGAACTGGACATGGACCAACAGACTGGTTCCAAATTGGGAAAGGAGTACATCAAGGCTGTATATTGTCACCCTGTTTATTTAACTTATATGCAGAATACATCATGCAAAATGCTGGGCTGGATGAAGCACAAGCTGGAATCAAGATTGCTGGGAGAAATATCAATAACCTCAAATATGCAGGTGACCCCACCCTATGGCAGAAAGTGAAGAAGAACTAAAGAGCCTCTTGATGAAAGTGAAAGAGGAGAGTGAAAAAGTTGGTTTACAACTCAACATTCAGAAAACTAAGATCATGGCATCCAATCACTTCATGGCAAATTGATGGGGAAACAATGGAAACAGTTAGAGACTTTATTTTTTTGGGCTCCAAAATCACTGCAGATGGTGACTGCAGCCATGAAATTAAAAGACACTTGTTCCTTTCAAGAAAAGCCATGAAAAATGTAGATAGCATATTAAAAAGCATAAACATCACTTTGCCAACAAAGGTCCATCTAGTCAAAGCTATGGTTTTTCTAGTAGTCATGTATGGATATGAGAATTGGACCATAAAGAAAGCTGAGTGCAGAAGAATTGATGCTTTTGAACTGTGGTGTTGGAGATGACTCTTGAGAGTCCCTTGGATTGCAAAGAGATCCAACCAGTCAACCCCAAAGGAAATCAGTCCTGAATATTCATTGGAAGGACTGATGCTGAAGCTGAAGCTCCAATACTTTGACCACCTGATGCGAAGAGCTGATTCGTTGGAATGGGCAAGATTGAAAGCAGGAGGAGAATGGAAAGACAGAGGATGAGATGGTTGGGTGGCATCACTGACTTGATGGACATGAATCTGAGCAAACTCTGGGTATTGGTGATGGACAGGGAAGCCTGGCATGCTACAGTTCATGGGGTCACAAAGAGTTGGACGTGACTGAGCAGTTGAACTGAACTGAGTGAGTGTATACTACTATCAAATGTATACTACCAAAAATATTTTGCCAGAAACATTATTTATGATATAATGTCATGTAGTGATAGATACTGTGATGAAACGTTGAGAGGGGGAGAGGCTTGGGAGCGTTGGTGGAAGGCCTGGATCACTACTTCAAGTATGTCAGGAAGGATTCTCTGAGACGCTATTTAAGCAAAGACTTAAGTGAAGCTAGTGATGAGCTCTTGGAGGGAACACCACAAACTTATTAATCTAACTCTGTGACTGTGTTTGTTGTGTTATTTAAGCTGTAGAGCCTCTCCAAAGGCTGGTGTGAGAAGCATTTATTCAGACTTTCCCAAATGTCATTTTGGGTTGGTTTTAGCAATGTGTATTATATCAGGAAATCATTTAATAGTACCTGTAGATAAAGACCCTTATCTACAGAGGATAGAGGCAAGTAAGTCTTGTCCTCTGGGTGAAAAAATGGTCCTGGAATTTTTGCAAAAGGAGTCTTGGTTATTTATAGCAACAAGGATAGGGTCTTAGATGTAGAATCAAATTACCAGAAAAGCTGTAACTTCTTTAACACTATTTTGTATTAGACAGGTGACATGATTTTTGGCATGGAGCTTTTAAGTAAGGGAAATAAAATTGGTTCTGTTTATCAGGGCAGGTGTGTGTGTGTATTGGGGGAGGGTAGTGAATGGAAGGAGGCTTCATAGAAAGGTGGATCAGGGCAGGTGTGTGTGTGTGTGTGTGTGTGTGTGTGTTGGGGGAGGGTAGTGAACGGAGAAGGCAATGGCACCCCACTCCAATACTCTTGCCTGGAAAATCCCATGGACAGAGGAGCCTGGTAGGTTGCAGTCCATGGGGTCGCTAAGAGTCGGACATGACTGAGCGACTTCACTTTCACTTTTCACTTTCATGCATTGGAGAAGGAAATGGCAACCCACTCCAGTGTTCTTGCCTGGAGAATCCCAGGGACGGGGGAGCCTGGTGGGCTGCTGTCTATGGGGTCGCAGAGTCGAACATGACTGAAGTGGCTTAGCAGCAGCAGCAGCACTGAGTGGAAGGGGGCTTCATGGAAAGGTGGATCAGGGCAGGGGTGTGTGTGTCTGTGTGTGTTGGGGGAGGGTAATGAATGGAAGGGGGCTTCATGGAATGGTGGTTCAACCAAAGAGGGCCAATAGGTTAACACTAAAAGCCAAAATCGGGAGAAAATGAGATGCTATTTGACTGAAGGTGGATTCCTGAATGGGTAGTATAGAATGTATATACTATATATACTACACTATATAGAATGTATACTGAAGATACCCTGAGTGGGTAGTATAGAATGTATGTCTGTAGTTGGGACAGTTTGAAAAAAAGCCTTAGGTAAAAGAGGGTTCAGCAGTCTGTGAGGCTGTGAGAAAGGCATGTGTGATCGATTGTTCCTTTTAAGCCATGTCTGGCCTATATCATGGGGGTGGATGGGACTTCTTAAAGGAGTCTAGGCTAGCCTAGGATAAATGACCTTTCAAAATTCCTTGGAGTCTGCAACACAATGTCGCAAAGTGTGTGTTCTTTCCTCGTCTGTCAGCTTGAGCATGTGGAATGATCTTTGGAAAACTCTAAACTGCTCAGCTCATGAAACTCTCTCTGCTTCAGCTAAACTGAGCCTCTGGAGGTACTGAGGTCCCACAGTGCTCCGCGTCTTCAGTGCCTCTGTTCACACTGCTGCCTCTGCTGGGGTGGGGGGTGGTGCATTCCCCTACCTGCTCTGCCTGGGCATCACCCACTGCCTTTGCAGGAGTCAGCCAAGTGCCACTCTGGCTCCAGGGCCCCGCTTTCCTTATCGGTAGCCATGCCCGTTTCTTCCACTGAGCTCTGAACTGCCTGCGAACAGGGCCCTGTGTTTCTTGTTGGCATCCCCCGTGTGGGTGCGGTACTGCACTTGGGAGATGCCTCACGCGTGCTGGTGGACAGAGTACATTGTCTCCGCAGGTGCGCGTGTGAGGATGGCATGCACACACCTACCCAGCACAGCCTCCTCGTGACTCCTTGGGCAACTGAAATTACAGGAGTGGAATAATCATCTGAGAAGTCTCTATAGGGTTTGGGGTCCTAGGGAAGAGCACAGTCCAGTGTCTGGAAGATGCATGAAAAAGGGTATGTTCGTAACACGTTGCCTGAAGTTTGGATTTTACATTAAAAATGTATTCATTTATTTTTGACTGTATTGGCTCTTTGTTGCTGCAAGGATTTTTCTCTAGACGAGTTGAACAGGGGTTGCTCTCTGGTTGTGGTGAGCAGGCTTCTCAGTGTGCTGGTTTCTATTGCTTGGGGAGCACAGGCTCTACTGCATGCAGGCTTCAGTAGCTGCAGTTCCCAGGCTTTAGAATGCAGGCTCAGTAATTGTGGCGCACGGGCTTAGTTGCCCCTTGGCATGTGGGATCTTCCTGGACCAGGGATTGAACCTGTGTCTCCTGCATTTTCAGGCAGATTCTTTACCACTGAGCCACCAGAGAAGTCCTGGATTTTACACTTTTAACACTGACTGCAGTGTACTGGCTGCTCAGGGTGAAATGCAGTTAAATTCCTAGACCTTTAGTGTAACTTCCCACTACGTGGAATTCCTGCTCCCTATTCCTGCATTTGTCTAAATACTGACAGTTTTTTTAAGGAACAACCTCAAGTTCCATTTCAAATATTTCCACCTGTGATGCCTTTTGCCTTTTTCTCTTCCTATTTCACCTCTAGTCATTACTGCGTTAGTGGACACTCAGTGGTCTGAGTCAGGTGGACTGCTGACCAAGGCCCCTGGGCTGGTTATTGAACCTCTTTGATTCCACACTAGTCAAATGAATCCCATAATGCCTTAACCTTCCTTGTAGAGCTGTTCTGAGGCTCATGAGAAGAAACAGGCTGGAGGTTTATGTGGGTTCCTTGAAGATCTTTCTCTACTTCCAAATATAACAAATCCTCTTGTTTAGTAAACCCTACCTCCTGTGTACTGAGGGAGAGTACTGCCTTCTCTTGGAGCTTGGAGAGGATTTGCTGCCGTGTCCCATGGAGAGGGACATCCTGATAGCACAGTAGCATTAAGAAAGACCCTAGAGTGTGTATCCAGTACTCCTTCATGTTGGTACTTTGTTAGAACCAACTCTTCTAGTGCACGGAAGGCTCTTTTCCTTACATTTAGGCTTGCTCTGGGTGAGACTACCCACAAAGAATTGTCAGCATCGTCATATGGTAGAGACAGCCAACAAGTACTGTGGCCCCCTCTGCCTTGGATCATGCACCACCTCTTTGAGAGGGGTCTGCCCCAGAAGCTCTTGTATTTTATGAGCTGACAAGGGTTGAGAGCATTTGGACCATGTGGTATACTTTGGAACCCAAAGCTATGGTCAGGAGGATAAGTAATCATCCTGAATAGATGGGACATCCCCAGTGATGTGTGATTCTAACATTTGATCCTGCTTTGGTTTCTTCACTTGGCTGTTGTCTGTGTCCTTTACCTCTGGGCTCCTAGGTTGGAGTCAATTTAAAAACACTGCCGGACTTAAAATAGACACTGAAGTCATATTTATGTGATACAGTATATACCTGCAGCATTTATTGGCTTATGAGTTGGGAACAATTTTGCGTCTGTTGTCTAAAAGTTGAACATTTGTATCAGCTTTTGATATTCAGGTATATACACTTCTTCCAAGTGGAGGAAGAATAATGAATTTGTGTATTGTTGGAAAAACCTCTTGGAACTAACATTACAGATGATGTGAAAATGTTTCTGAGGGCAGCCACACAGTCCTCTTCAGCCTGTGCAGTCCAGGAAAATAAAATAACTACCAAATGGAGAAGGATTAAGTGAGTGAGGAAGTTTGTTTGCGATTTATTTCCCGAAGTTATATCAGAAAGAAAATGAGACGAACCAGATGCCCTTCCATTGCCAATTTAATGGAATGGTGTCACTGATGTACTTATTAAAACTCGATTTTCTCTTTAGTTGAAGGGCATTGATTTGAGGAATGGCTTACTGCTTGACTCCATTATCTTGAACTTAGACTTATGCAATAATTGAGAAACTGGCATGACTGCAGTATTGGCTTTTTGTAAGATTTGGTGGAAAAAAGAAAGAACTTTATGCAGTAATGAGAGATTTCTTCGCTCTGAGACCAAACTTCAGATGCCCATCAGATTCAATAAAAATTTGTTCTGGATTATGGAGACTTTCTAAGCTTTCCTAATACAAAAACTCAGCCTAATTTCCATCAGATTTTCCCTAGAAGAGGTAAAAGGGCAACTTGACATTAAAATTCTTCACTGTGAGAAAAGCGGACCACTGCTCTGTCCCTGGCAGATTAGGTAAGTGCACTAGAACATTCTTAAGGCTATTTAGCAAGATTAAAATATGTCACTTTTTGCCACTGCATTGTCCCTTTCTAAAGAAAGGGTGATTTATGAGCCTTTTGGATCTTCTCGTGGTATTAATAATATCTCGAGCCAGCTGTTTTATTGGGTGTATACAGAGGGTAATTAGAAACATCTGAGAGTCCTGTAATGTGCCTGGAAAACCATCATGTTGTATGGAAAAGAAAAAAAAAAATAATGTGCATGCCAAAGTTGTGTACTTGATAAATAGATACATTAGCATTAAACAAAATTTACTCTGTTATACCATTTTTTGAAAAAGAGGCTAGGCTCTTCAGGCTGAAAATATCCTTTTATTGAAATACACTCACTGCAGAAATCATAACCTTATTTGGTAAAAGACTCCTGACTGTGCTGTTCATACAGTAATTATCATTTCCCTTCTGTCAGACTTCATCATATTATAGACCATTTTCTGCCAGAAGAAGTATTTCTTCCTTTTACCTGGCAGTTGCTTAAAAACCTTAGAATTCTGAGGGATCTCATTTAAGGAAATTAACTCTTAGAAACAAACTGCAGCAGGGACTGATAGTGCCCAGTCTTCCTAGTGTCTACCCTAGAAATTGAGCTGGGATTCAAGAGTTCTGGGCTCTCTTTTAGCTGGTTATTTGAAATTTGATCTGCTCCGATGGTGGCGGAGTTTGACCATTTGGGTCTGCAGCAGTCACAGTGGCTAAGTCAGGGTCTGATTTAAATCAGGTCGTGTTCACTCTTCTCTCAAGACAAAATCTAGACAAGAAAACCTAACATTTGGTGGTGACTGGTGAATGGTTCTTTTCATTTTCATTCACAAATAACAAGCCTTTTATGAGAAGTTGGTGCTGAGTCAAACTGACATATCCCAGGCAGCCATGGACGGGGCTCAAGTTGGAGGCCTCTGGTGTCTTTACAACCTGTCTTGCTCTGCGTGTCCCCGCTGGGTGTGTCATTTTTGTCCCTTTTGATCATTTTGAATGGGAGCCCTGATCGCTCTCAAAAGCAAAATTGTAGCCAATTGGATGATTTTTTAGAGGTTGGTGGTGACTTAATGAAGCCTTTGGAAGGAGAAGAGGGTTCACCTGTGTAAAAATTCTTGCTATGGGGAGATGCGACAGTCATTAGGAGCTGTTGGTGAACCCTGGCTTCAAATGCCTGTCTTCTCCAACCATTAAATCAGTGGTCTTGGTCCTCAG
Organism: Bison bison bison; assembly: GCF_000754665.1. Classification (NCBI taxonomy): domain Eukaryota; kingdom Metazoa; phylum Chordata; class Mammalia; order Artiodactyla; family Bovidae; genus Bison; species Bison bison. The sequence goes on from NW_011495064.1 coordinate 16,438,478, forward strand.
GATACAACAGAATGTCCTGTAGGACTTAGAAGATACAGATGGCCAGTCCATGCTCTGGCTTCCTAAATCAGAATTTCTGGGTGTGTTTTGGGGTATGTGTAGTTTGACAGCAAACGATGCAGATTGTTATATACAGCTGTGTGAGAGACCTGTGGTCTAAGCCAGTGCTCATCACCCTTTCCTATTTATAAGAATCACTTTGATTCTTGATAAGATGCAGATTCTGTTTCAGTAGATCTGGGGTGGGACCTGATACTCTGTATATTTAATAAGTTTCCAGGGGGATGAGGTACTGCTTGGCCCAAGGATCACCCTTTTCATAGCAAAGGTTTTAAGGTGTCATTAGTTTATAATAAATAGTGGTTTTCAGAAAGATAAAGTATCATGAATGAATGATATCTATCTATTGTGTTCCTGTATGAGTCTCAGACTATATTAGGAAACGATTTATACATGCCAGAGAAGATGCAACCATGTAATCAAGATATGTTAACCTTCTGCAGATCTCCTATCTCAGTTTCCTGCTTAAAGCTGAGATTTCCACACCCTTCCAGGAAGCCTCTTGGCAGGGTCCCACTAGGATTGCATCCTTGCCATGTGAAAGCTGAGGCACAAACTACCTTCTCTCTTTACCCTACATTTCTGTCTCCTCTAGTCTGCCTCCTACCTACAGAATTTTCCAGGAGACAGTGAGAAAGTCTCTCTGTTCACTGCCTTGAATTCCAAGAGAAATGTGGTCAGGCTCTCTAAAGACTTTTTACCTTCTTTTCTCCAGCGCAACAAGCTGGTTTCTGCAGTGTAGACAGCATTCCAGGAAGTGAGGTGACGGTTACTGGCCTTTGTCCTCAGCTTTGGGATGTAGCCCAAATCCGTTATCAGAAGTTCCATTCCATAATCTGTACAACTATATGCAAGGATGATGGTCTTGGCTTCCTATTACTAGGGCATAGATTTGTTTTCTCAGGAGCAGTGGACAGGAAGATATATTTGCACAGATCTATTGTTCTAGGTAAGTCCTACTTGCAATTAATGTTAAGTATTTTGAAAGCATTTGAAGTTAGTCTTTAAGAGAAGATACACTTGAATGATACCATGTTTTCTAAACCTGTCATACAGTCATCATCCTGACTTTCTGGTAACATACAGTCTTTACCCTAAACTTTCCTACTGACGGTGCCTGGATTTTAACTTAGGATCATGGTGCTTGAGAGCACTTTCTTCCCCTCAGAGAAGTTGAATTAATGGACAGCTGCTGCTGCTGCTGCTAAGTCCCTTCAGTCATGTCCGACTCTGTGTGACCCCATAGACGGCAGCCCACCAGGCTCCCCCATCCCTGGGATTCTCCAGGCAAGGACACTGGAGTGGGTTGCCATTTCCTTTTCCAATTAACGGACAGCAGTCAACATGAATTTATTAAATGGGGTAGCAGAGTTGAAACTCCCCTTTGTGCCTTCAAAAGTCCGCCATATTTCCTTCACCTCAGTCTGGCCTCCTCTTCCTCCAGTGTCATCTACTGATACCTGGGTTCCATGTCTTCATCTTTGTCTCTGAGGTACTCTTATTTACCCATATCCAGTGGGCATATTCTTACCTGGACGCTCACCCAGTTTCCTCTGCCTCTGAAATATCTGGTTCATACCGTTAATGTAGGTGGGAAGGGAAAATGTTGAATTTGTCCAATGGTTCTCAACCAGGAGAGGTTTGGCTTCCCAGGAGAGAGATTTGGTGGTGCCAGGATAAGTTTTTGGTTGTGCATGCTGGAGGAGAGCGGGAGAGGTATCCTGGTATGTAATGGGTAGAGGCCAAGAATGCTACTTCCTAGCCTATAGCGTACATGACAGTCCCCACGATGAAGAATTATTGGTCCAAAATGTCAACAGTGCCAAAGAAACCCTGCCCTAAACATCACCTTTTCCTCCCATTGGCCAACCTCTTGAACACACACTGGTATTTTGTTTGGGTCCCCAGAGAATCTTCCCTCTTAAATCTCCAGCTTGTTCTCTAGGTAAAGCCTCCAACATTTTGTCACAAATGTGTTCGTGATGGTGCTGTGGCTCTGAACACACATGTGTCACATGTGTGTTCCCTAAAAAACGGATAGTGGCTCCTGCAGGCTCGGTTTGCATTTGACTGCTTTTATGAGATCTCATTGGCTTTCAGAGGGTGTGAGGATTGAGGTGATTTGGGATGACTCAGGATGACTCAACAAGTAGGATTGATGTGCCTTTATTATGAGGATTCTTCAGAAATTAAAGAAATAACAAATGGGAAAGCAGTACAGGAGGCATTTTTTTTTTTTTTTTAAAGCACACATCTCAGAAATGATTGTACAATAGAAACCACTTTTCAACACTAACCATTGCTACTGTGGATACTCATTTGAAAAGTGTCTGTGCTGTGGCTGTCGGGAAAGGAAAGAAGGCCAAGTGTGTTTGTTTGAATGATAGCATCATCACATGTTCAAATAAACATAGCATCTTGGGAAAGGACAGGTTTGTTATTTCCAACCCAAATGTCTTTACACATGCCTTTAGAAGGGTTTTATTGCCAAGTTTGGAGGAAGAAACGATCCAAGCATTAAAAGTCTGATATGTCATTTAACTTCTTAAAAACAGAAAAATTTCTGTGGCCAAAACACTCTGGGTTAGCTGGACAGTGATGTATATATCATGTTTTTCAAGTGCTCACTTTTGGATGAGAAAGAGCCCAAGAGAGCAAGTAAAGACATTGCCTTCACCTGTCTATAACCTCTTATGGCAGTTTTCCGTTATGTTTTGGTCATCTTGCCCAGGAAACTTGGAATTTTCACAGTTGATACTTTGGTGCTTTTTTACTTGAATGGAATGCCTGTTCTTAATTCCACCAATATAGCAGTGATTTATTTCTTAAGAACCCAAACATAATTCGAGTGGCTGATTTCTTTTTTCTGTTGTGTCTTCTCTTTAGTTGTAGTAAAATATGACATTTACCCTTTTCATCATTTTTAAGTGTCTACTCCAGAAACACTGAGTACATTGGCAGTGGTGTATAGCTATGACCACTATCCATTTCCAGAACTTTTCATTGTCCCAAACAGAGACTCAGTACCCATTCAACAGTAACTCCCTATCCCTCTCCCTCCCTGGTCTCTGCTAACCTCTCTTCTACTTTCTGTCTCTGTAACTTTGCCTATTCTAGGTATTTCATGTCAGTGGAATCCTACAACATTTGTCTTTTTGTGTCTGGCTTATTTCACTTCGCATAATGTTTTCAAGATTCTTCTATGTTGGAGCATGTGTCAAAATTTCTTTTTTGAATGCTGGATAATCCTTCATTTATGTACGTGCTACCTTTTGTTTATTCATCTCTTGATGGACATCAGGGTTGTTCCCATCTACTGTGAAAAAGACAGCTGTGGACTTGGGTGTACCAGTGGCTGCAAGAAGCTCAGCTTTCGTTTCTTTGAGGTTTATATCTGGAAGTGGAGTTGCGGGATCATATGGTACTTCTGTTTAACTTTTGGAGGAATTGTCACACATTTAGTCAGTGGTAACAACAGTGTACTAGGGTTCTAATTTCTCCATGTCCTCACCAAGACTTGTTACTTTCCTTTCTTTTTTTTTTTTTTTTGTCCCTTGGGTAATAGTGACCTAGTGGATGAGAAGTAGTATCTATGTCATTGTGGTTTTGATTTATGGTTCTGTAACTACTAATGATGTTGAATCTCTTTTCATGGACTTATCACCCTTTTGTATATCTTCTTTGCAGAAATACTTATTCTAATCCTTTGCCCAGTTTTGAGTTAGCTTGCTGTGGTGGATTTTTTAAAAGCTGGGATTCCACTTACCAAGTTAGGCATTTAATTACAGTGTTATCTATAGCTGATACTAATTGTGAATCTTCTGGAAGGCCCAGGTTCTAGTCCTGGTCTTGTCATTTGGATGAGAGTGATTTTGAAGTCCTAGTATTTTAATTTGGCAACAGAGGAGCTTAAAAGAGTAGATGTTCAAGATCTCTTGCAGGCCTGAAATGCTATTCTTCTGTCTGATACAAAGCCTGTTTTAGGAGAATGATTTTAGGAGTGTCAGTGGAATGAGGCTATCTTTAGTTTGCTTTATTCTGAAAATACTATGATTTCCAAATATGTACAGTGTGTTCCCTTTTGTACTTTTTTGGCTCCACTTTCCACTTTAATTCAAAGGATGATTTTATACAAGTTTAGGAATATATTTTGTGGTGCTGTGTCATCAGCCTGACAAGCTTGATCAGAGCACTAGAGGCCTGAAACATTTGACAAACTTACAAATAACTGTATTTTTCTTGCCTAGTCATTGAGATCAAAGTGCTCAGAAGAGTTTGGCCAGAAACAGAATGACTCCATGGTGGCCTGAAGGAAGCACAGCTTGCATGGAGTGAGATGAAAGGATGAGGTTGAGTTGGGCTGGACCAGTTTGTAGCGAGCTTTTTTTTTTTTTTTGGTGGAGAACACTGAAATGAAGGCCTGCATGCCTTAGAATGAGCTGGGCCCCTTCTACACACTGTAACAAATGTGTGGTTTAGGATTAAAAATCAGAGCTCTAAGGGTTTAAATCACCTTACAGGGAGGATAAAGTCAAAACCAATTTTAAACTTGAGGAACGTAGTTTTTATTGTAATTGAAGAGGTACCTTTTCCATCTGATACATGTTTGAGCTCATTTATCTCTTGCCAGTTCCCCGGGTTATCTTAATTTACTTGGATTAACGGCGCCTTGAATTTTTTTCTTCCTGTGGAATTAAAGAAAAGGCCAGATGCATGAGCATTCTGCAGCAGTCACAGAACAGAGTTCAACAGTGCCTGTGCTGGAAATCCAGCGTGCTCTGCTTCCCTCTGGGGGCAACAGGGAGCTCCCTTTTCCTTCAGAAGATCGGAGATAGATGGAAAGAGAGGTGGGGGTATCAGTTCAGAGCAAGGTCCTTACTTCTGCACTGCCTGGAGACTTTTCTCACTGTGGTTTGTTCCAGAACTCAGCAAAGTTCCTGGATACCTATGTCAAGAGTCTTTTTATTAGACTGACTTCCATTTTCCCCATTTTAATGTGCCTCTTTGTGCCTGATTATCTTTTGACTCATACTAAAATTACTTAAAAGACCTGATGGCAGATTTTTTTAAATGGTAAATTTGTATGGCGCCTACTTAAGAAAATGTATAATTAGCTTTTTTTGATTATGTGACACATGGTACAAAATTTTAAAAGACACAAGAAAGCCTCCTCTAGAGTGAAAAGAAAGCCTTTGTTCCTTCTTTGACTTCTTTATGTCCAGTTCTCTTTTACAGGGGCAAATACTCTTACCCACTTCTTGAGTATTCTTCTTTCATTTGAATGGAGCCTTGAAGCTGCTAGAATATTTTATTTACTGTATTTCACTATGCTTTGGACTTCCCTGGTGGCTCAGACGGTAAAGCGTCTGTCTACAATGTGAGAGACCTGGGTTCCATCCCTGGGTTGGGAAGATTCCCTGGAAAAGGAAATGGCAACCCAGTCCAGTACTCTTGCCTTGAAAATCCCATGGACGGAGGAGCTTGGTGCAGGCTACACTCCATGGGGTTGCAAAGAGTCGGGCACAACCGAACGACTTCACTTTCACTTTGTTCATCTAGCAATTCATATGAGTACCAACAAGTCTGTCTTGTTATTTTTGATGGCTGTATAATATTCCATCCTGGCATATACTATAATGTATTTAACTAGACTGTATTATTCAACATTTGCCTTTGCAACTTTTGCTGTTATCATCCAAACTGCAGTGAATAATGAATTCTTAGTACACATGCGTGATTATCTGAGGATAAATTCTTAGAAACAAAAGTTACTACATCAAAGGGTATGTTCTGATTTAATTTTAACAGGTATTTACCTACTATAAAAGCTGGTTAAAAAAAAAAGCTATAAAATCATCTGCTATAAAAGCTGAATCATTTACACTCACAATACTGAGAAACTCAATTAGGATTTAGAATCCTAATTTCCATCTCCCAATAGAGAGATAGTTTGCTTCATCATACTCTTTGCAAAATAGATGATTAAGTATTTTGAACTCTGTAACTCTGGTAAGAATTCTCATTTGTACTTTACTTGTGCATGAGAATAAGGCTCCCCGTGTGTCTAAAATACGGCTTCTCAGCCTCAGCATTTTCCCACTGAGGTTGGGTAATTCTTTGTTTCAGGGGCTGTCTTGTGCCCTGTAGACTGTATAGCAGAATCTTGATCACTACTCACTGGATTCAAGTAGCACTCCCCACTCCTGCCGTGTATTAAGTTGTGACAACTAAAAACGTGTCCAGTTGTTGGCAAACGCTTCTGGGGCCAATGTCACCACTGTTTGCGAACCCACTTGTCTAAAAGTTTTTCTTGTTTTCCAGTTTTTCTTTTCCATTGAATTGTTGGTGTTTTAAGGTAGGGTTTTGTGTTTTTTTTGGCCATGCAGAAATTTTCAATTTTTATATAATCAGACTCACGAGTCTGCTGTTTACCACTTAGAATTGATAAAGAAATCTGTTTTTGTAAAATTAAATCAAATTAAGGTACCTAATCCATCTTCTTTAGATCTGCAGAGACACCTCAGAGGGACACCTATGCAAGCCTTGAATTTTGTTGAGTGGCATATAAATATGTTGAATGGATTAGAAATCTTCACCTAACACTTATTTGAGTGCTTTCTGCAAGCCCAGCCCTGTGTTGGTCACCTTCCATGTTTTAGTACATTTTAACCTTAAGCAGCTTGAGTTAGCAGGGTTTTATTATGAGTGTGTAGTTGAGGAAACTCCGGAACAAAGAGGTTAAGTCACTTGCCCACAGTCTAAGAGCAAGCAAGGAGCAGAGCTAGACTGGAGACCCAGGGCTCTGCTCCACCCTTCATGGAGATGTCTCACGGTCACCTCTCTGTGCCAAGGTTGCCATGAAACCTCAAGGGAGTGCATTTGATGTGTTTGTGAGATCCATTGTCTTTCTGCTGGGCTTGGATAGGCCCACAGTGTACTTTGATCCATTGCATCCGACTCAAGTCATACGTTGAATCTTCAGTCATGGCCCAAGCTCTGTCACATCCATATGTAAACCCAACTTTCCTCATCTCTAAAATGGGAGGGATTAATACCCACCTCATGGAGTTGTTGTCATGGTTAAATATGAAGCATGACTTATGTAAAAAAAAAATGTTTTTTATGGTGAGAATAGTGTCCATATTATCGTGTTATGTTTCTTATTAATTGCTTGATTATGACACATCATATATTTGATTACATCAAAATGCAGTTCATTAAACCACAGCACTGAACATATTTAAACATACTATAAGATGTAAGAGACTGGCATTAACTGACGTTACCAATATATATTGAATTGCTTGTGTACATTAAAATTTACTAAATATCACAAATTGATAGCCCAGTACTTTGGTCTTACATCATTTAGCTGCAGTTTCAAGTCTGATACCAAGACATTATCTTCTCCTATTCATAGCTTTAATTTTAGGAGAATCTAAAGAATTTTGTTTCAGTAATTTACTATTTGCGGTTTTCATAAAGAATTTAAACACTTCACAGTTCCGCAAATGACAGATTTTTACACAGATGATAGTCACTCCATAGGTGACTAAAGACCAGAATTTTAAAAATTTAGAGTTAGGGAGTGCATGGAAAACACGTGCTGATTTCCCTCCCTTTTGAAGTACTTGAGTTTTGAGACACATAAGGTAACGTTAAAATTATAGATGCTGAAAAATAAGTCAAACAGACTTGTTATTGTTTGGGATTGTTTAAGATGTTGTTACTGCAGATAGAATTATTATTATTACTACTAATAATAGGATTATTATAATACATGTGTGGAAATGAAGAGCTGTGAGGATGGTAAACAATGAAGGAAAGTGACATTTCACAGCTGTTATTACTGCTATCAATATCAGTGTGTTTCTGATAAGTCACAAGCTATGATCATAGTGAGTAAAAGTTGCTCAGTCATGTCCGACAATACAGTCCATGGAATTCTCCAGGCCAGAGTACTGGAGTGGGTAGCCTTTCCCTTCTCCAGGGGATCTTCCCAACCCAGGAATTGAACCCAGGTCTCCCGTATTGCAGGCAGATTCTTTACCAGTTGAACCACAAGGGAAGCCCACAAATACTGAAGTGGGTAGCCTATCCCTTCTCCAGCAGATCTTGACCCATGAATTGACCTGGGGTCTCCTGCATCGCAGGTGGATTCTTTACCAACAGAATGCTATCAGGGAAGCCCTATGATTGTATGATTGTACCAAATAATCTTGTGCGTATGAGGAGTCATCATTTCTTGAAAATCTGTGGGGATTTGTTTCATGAAGTGAATGCAGAGCTCTTCACACTGAGAGTGGCTTAGAGAACTTGTATCATTAGCTCACCCTTTTCATTTTACATGTCAAAAAATTGAGGCCCAGAGAGGAAAGGGATGACCTTAAGGTCACAGCTAGTTGCAAGACTCAGATTCAGACCCTGCCTTGTGATTCTCATTGCATTGCCAATTAGATTGTTTTTGTAAGATTATTATATCTGGAGATTTTGTACAGTGGCCTTCTGTTGGATAATGCTACTGTGTGGTGATCTCTAATGCAGTTTACATATATTAATACAGGAGTGGAGAATCTTCGAGAGATTCTGCTCCAGCCATTCCCTACTGCCCCCATTCCCATGCAAATAAGGCAAGGATGAGTCCCTGGGTAACTGAATAAGAATAGACTGACCGTACTCCAACATAAGTACGCTATTCCCCAATCACTATGAACCTCAACAAAAGAATAAGTAGATTATGCTGTGTAAACTTTAGATAGAGAGTGATGTATAGAATACCTAACCCAGATATCCAGGGATTAAGAACTAAAAATACAATTGATCATGCAGAAAGAGTATCCTGGGGCACTGGCAGATGGGTCCTTCTGTCCCAGCCACAGAGGGTTTCTCCCTGCCCACTGCACCTTCTGCAGGGCTTCATCAAGACTGGATGTCCCAGTTGTATGCCATTTTTCTGGAATTAACCCAAAGAAGAAATTGAGAGAAGACATTTCAGATGAACTCAGGTCCGGGAGATTCACTCTTCCCTAGCTAATTCCTAGAAGGGTCCTGAGTAACATTTTAGCTCATTTAGAGGAAGTCGAATAATAAAGCACCTATGATTCATGGACATTGTGGTTATCAAAGGAGTCACCTTCTAGCCAAGAAATGGAATATTTCTTTCCAGTGATTCACATGTATTGCCCAGAACACTTTGGCTTCCTGGAATTTAAAATATAAACTGAGGTATCCTGGCAACAACTCTTGAACACCAGAAGTCAATGAATATTCCCTTCCCGTCTCCTCTTCTTCCCTCCGCACTACCTATAACCCTACTCTTCAAATGCGTCATAAGGTACCTAAGTGTTGTAACTAAATGGAGACAAAGAACGATTGATTTTCAAAATGGCAGAAACATAGCGTGTACCTTTTTTTCTTTTCTGCAGACCTGATGACATATTCTTAGTCTAGCACATCATATAGTGAGACAGGAATCACGTTTCTGTGGAGAGCTCATTGAAGGTGAGATGAAAATGTCTATTGTGCTGCTTTGTCTCATGGCCAGACAGAATGCAATAAGATGGGAATGTAGGGGGCTTAGGGTCTGCTTAATCCTGGCCCTGAGAGTGCCTCTGTGAGTGAGGGAACAAAGCTGCAGCCTGGTGAGCTGTGGTTGTAGCAGCAACAGCTGCACTTTGGTTGGTTCCCTCCCCTTGGCCTTGACGGAACCCTGCTAGTCACAGAGAGGAGCAGCCGGCTATTGCTGTGGCCTTGTGACTCTAGGGCTTCCCATCACAAATAATGAAAAATATGAGTCCCTCCAGGCTGCAGCTAAATTAATGATAATAGTCCCTCCAAACCTTGAGTACTTGCTAAAGAGTCAAATCTTAGCCAGTTCAGCAGCCACTTAACCAAGTCATTGAATTCGAGTTATCAAAACGCCACCACGGCCATCCCTTCCTGTCCAGCACCTTAAAAATATAACCTCACTACTGCTACCACTAGAGAAAGAATTTCTGTTCCTTATCTGTTTCTTATTCTTTATGTCCGATGATTCAACTCTTTGAATGATGCTTTACAATTATAGGAACACCAGTGGTTCTGCTTGTTTGAAGACACCTACTGATGCTCCTGGAGAAGGAAATGGCAACCCACTCCAGTATTCTTGCCTGGAGAATCCCATGGACAGAGGAGCCTGGTGGGCTACAGTCCATAGGATCGCAAGAGTCAGACATGACTTAGCGACTAAACCACCACCACCACTGATGCTCCGTACTGACTCTGCCTCTTGGGTCTATGGATTGGTCCAGTTTAGGTGGTTTTAGCTTCCTGTGTGATAACTGGGTGGATTATTAGAAGTTCCCAGAGTAAAACAGGAAAGATCTTGTCCAGAGCTGTAAGGAAAGGAAAGCTAATGTTCATTGAGTACCTTCTGTGTATCCATCATAGTTGCTGTTTGGTCACTAAGTCATGTCCAGCTCTTTGAGCCCCTATGCATTGCAGCACACCAGACTCCCCTGTCCTTTGCTATCTCCTGATGTTTGCTCAAACTCATGTCTGTTGACCACATAGTTTCCCTGGTGGCTCAGATGGTAAAGTGCTTATAATGCGGGAGACCCAGGTTCCCTGGGTTAGGAAGATCCCCTGGAGAAGGAAATGCAAACCCACTGCAGTACTCTTGCCTGGAAAATCCCATGGATGGAGGAGCCTGGTAGATTACAGTCCATGGGGTCGCAAAGAGTCGGACACAACTGAGTGACTTCACTTTCTTTCTTTCTTTTCTTTCATGTCTATTGAGTCAGTGATGCTATTCAACCATCTCATTCTCTGTTGCCCCCTTCTCCTCCTGCCCTCAATCTTTCCCAGCATCAGGGTCTTTTTCAATAAGTCAGCTCTTCACATCAGGTGGCCAAAGTATTGGAGCTTCAGCATCAGTCCTCCTAATGAATATTCAGGGTTGATTTCCTTTAGGATTGACTGGTTTGATCTCCTTGCAATCCAGGGGACTCTCAAGAGTCTTTTCCAACACCACAGTCTGAAAGCATCAGTTCCTAGGTGCTCAGCTTTCTTTATGGTCCAACACTCACATCCATACATGACTACTGGAAAAACCATAGCTTTGACCTTTGTGGGCAAAGTGTATAAGACCTTTGTGGGCAAGACCTTTGTGTATAAGACCTTTGTGGGCAAAGTGATGTCTAGGTTTGTCATAGCTTTTCTTCCAAGGAGCAAGCATTTTTTAATTTTATGGCTGCAGTCACTGTCCGAAGTGCTTTTGGAGCCCAAGAAAGTGAAATCTGTCACTCTTTCTGTTTTTTTCCCATGTATTTGCCATGAAGTGATGGAACTTGATGCTATGATCTTAGTTATTTGAATGAGTTTTAAGCCAGCCTTTTCACTCTCTTCTTTCACCTTCATCAAGAGGCTCTTTAGTTTCTCATCATTTTCTGCCATTAGGGTGGTATTATCCACATATTTGAGTTGTTGCTATTTCTTCCGACAATCTTGATTCCAGCTGGTGAGTCACCCAGCAGGCGTTTCTCATGATGTTCTCTGCATATTAGTTAAATAAGCAGGGTGACAATATGCAGCCTTGATGTACTCCTTTCCCAATTTTGAGCCAGTCCATTGTTCGTGTCTGGTTCTAACTGTTGCTTCTTGACCTGCATGCAAGTTTCTCAGGAGGCAGGTAAGGTGGTCGGGTATTCCCGTATGTTTAAGAATTCCACAGTTTATTGTGATCCAGACAGTAGCATCATAGTTTTAGGTATTTTCACATAGAATTTCTCTTCATCCTGAGAATGATGGGTATCATTTCCATTTACTAATAAGAAAACAGAGGCCTAATAGATTTAGGTAAAGCCCTCAATCGAGAAAACTGTTAACATAGCCACGTAGGGAAAATTTATTAGGATCTTGAGGAGATTGTTCCTTTTTAATTGTTGGTAGATGAATAGCAAAACTTGAAGTTAATGGAATCCAAGTGCTTTGGAATTGTGTTTGAGCGGGTCATTCATGTGGTTAGAGCAGTGCTGCTTCCAAGGGAATATTTTGATTGATTGTGTCAGCGTCCTTGGGTGGCCCGCCCAAGAGCCTGAATGCCTATGTCAGTTTGGTTTCCTCTAGCTAGCTTTTAAGCTTTTACAGATGAGGCACCAATCTTTTCTTTATGTTGTTTCAATAATGATGATTAGTAAAATAAATGGAAAAGTATGGGAATTCAGTGCAGTGAGTTGACCTACTGTAGAAATAGGCTTTTTACAGTGCTGTTGAGAATAACTCTGTATTGTAAACAGGCATACTATCAACTAGGTGTTTGGCTCTTGTGACTAGTAGCAACTGTTCTGTTTCATGATTGATGATTGCAGTCCTTCAGGATAAAAAGTAGATTTTACCCACCAAGTCTGCCTGTGACTGACCAGTGTAGTGTGTTGAGAAGGATTCAGTGTCTCTAGGTCTAGCAAGAGCTGTGGTAGACAAGTATTTTTTCTTAAAGATAGAGGAGAAGAGGGGAGTTTGGGGGAGAATGGATATGTGCGTATATATATGGCTGACTCCCTTTACTGTCCTCCTGAAGCTGCCACAACATTGTTAACTGACTTTCAGTTCAGTTCAATCTCTCAGTCGTGTCTGACTCTTTGCGACCCCATGAATCGCAGCACGCCAGGCCTCCTTGTCCATCACCAACTCCCGGAGTTCACTCAGACTCACGTCCATCGAGTCAGTGATGCCATCTAGCCATCCCATCCTCTGTCATCCCCTTCTCCTCCTGCCCCCAATCCCTCCCAGCATCAGAGTCTTTTCCAATGAGTCCAGTCTTCGCATGAGGTGGCCAAAGTATTGAAGTTTCAGCTTCAACATCAGTCCTTCCAATGAACACCCAGGACTGATCTCCTTTAGGATGGACTGGTTGGATCTATTGACTTTAGCCTAATATAAAATAAAAAATAATTTTTTTAAAAAAGGAGAGAATATAATGTCTATGTTGTGGCTGCTGCTTCCATGGGTGTTTGCACCAGCCACTTGTCATAGCAATAATGACTGGGCTTTCTATCCCCTCCTGGCCTCTCTAAATTCTGCTGGGACAACATGCACATTTTGGGGACAGTGTGGTAGACTTTGATATTGATTCTGCCATTTATTAATGAGGAACTTTGGGAAGAAAACTAAATGTCTCAGTCTGTTAATCTTCTTAAGTTGGTATAAAATTATGTCATTCACAGAGTTGTTTGAAGAAGTAGCTGGGATAGTAAATCTAATAAAAGAGTAAGAGTCCAGCAATTGGTAGTACCTTTCCTTTGTGTAGAGGCCATATAGCCATTTCCTTATGGAAACTTTATTGTCCTTGCCTTCTGAAAACAATTTTTTTTATATGGGTAAATAATGTCAAGAGTAATATGAAAGCATTTTCAGATAGCTATGTCATTTCCATCACTTTCACATACTAAATATATTAGCTGAAAAGGGTTAATATATTTTAATTATTAACAAAGCAAGAGGAAACTTTTCAACAGGTTTATGTTGGTGTATTAAAGAACTTTCATCTTGGAATAAACATTCAGTTAATAACTTTACTGATCAGTTTTATAAATTTTGGATCATTTGGTTGGTAAATAATCTCTTCTGTCCTTTTTTTTTAATTTTATTTTTAAACTTTACAATAGTGTATTGGTTTTGCCAAATATGTTGAGGACAGTTCTCATTGAACTTTGCTGTTATTCTGTATCTTTCATGGCTGTTGGATTGCTTCTGTCAGATGGGGATGGAGTGACTTGGTAAAAGTCAGAGCATGCTTGCTGGCATTCCTTGATAGTCTTACAGGAGCCTGAAAGACACATGGTGAGGAACTTACTTGTTAGACTCAAGCATTTTTTGTACAGTGTGACAGTCATTTATAAATAACTTGTTTGACTCAGAAGTGCAAATTTGGCAGGAGACAGTGTCTTTCTGACCTACCTTTTGTGGCTATAGTGTTCAATTTAAGGTACTAGAAATGGAGGGTGACATTTATCAATTGTGAATGTTTAATGGACTTTTGTTTGTATGTGTGTCAATAGATTTGTACATAATAAGTGAGCATATATAAAGGCAGTGGCCAGATAACCTCTTAAAAATCAAAATGAGTTGTTCTTCTTGGCTTTAGGAATTCTGACTGGATATCATGATCATATATCTAATACTTACTTGGAAAATTCTATCAATCTCTGGTTTTTCCTTTTTCCCTGGGGTACTGGGCTATGAAAACCTGAATTTTCCATTTGAATAGTAAGAACTCTATGGTTTTATGCTAATGGTGAAAGCAGAAATTCTTTTCTTGCCTTTGAATCAAGTTTAAGCTTTCTTAATCTAGACCACATTGATTGTGTATCGTTTTGACAAGTAGGATTCAGTATTTTTCCTCTGCCTGGCTGTTGATCAGCTTGCTAACAGCTGGAAGATCTAATCATAAATCACTTATGAAGATAATGAATAAGCTGTAAGTTAATCCACATGTATAGCCTTTCTCTTCCAGTGATAGATGCTTTGTATTCGAAAATGAAATATTAATGAAATATTTATGAAATTGTGTTGTAGTTTTCTTTTTTAAAAAAAGAACAGCAAAGTAAGCTAAAATCAATTGAGTTTTATAAAAAGAGAGGCCTGCCAGATATAGACAAAGGAGAAGGGCTTTGGTAAAGAGAGTGAGAGAATGTTCATTTTAGACCTAAAAAATAGGAAACTCTAAGAGCCTTTCGATCATCACTTGACATTGGAAATGTGCCAGTATGTTAAAGATGATGGAAATAATACAAAATATGGCTTTTACAGTATTCTGGATATAATATTAAAAGTTTTAAGACTGTTTGAGGGCTGTGTCTAAAGTAGCAGAAGTTAAATCTTTCCCAGATTGATGCTACCTCTTGGGTTGGCCAAAAAGTTCAGTCGGGTTTTTCCCTAAGTTGTTACAGAAAAATTCAAATGAACTTTTTGGCCAACCCAATATTTAGTGGAAAAAGCGCTGGAAGCAATCTGAAACATCATGGAATACTAGCCAAAAACTATCATTTCACTTCAAACATTACATATTTTGGAATTATTTGGAATAAAAAGGGACATGCAAAGATGTCCTGGAAAAAACCATTCTTAATTGGTCCATGTATAAACCCAGAGCATTTAACTTGGGGTCTTCTGGCTTTGGTAGGAAGGCTGAAGAGTTGGCTCCGCTGAGGTTCATTCAAATCACTGATGTTTATTGGGTGCCTACTGAGGGCGCACCGGGTGCAGAGAACGCAAAAGCGCCTGGGCCTCAGGGAGGGTCACTGGGGGCGGGTAGGGCAGGGAGAGGGTGGGGCTCAGGAAGTGAAGAAGGGGGAGTGGAATTCTTCCAGAATGTAGCCTGAGGCATGACATGTGGCTTGGATGGTGGGGGGTGGGGGG
>NW_011495064.1:16454033-16454797 GCF_000754665.1 Bison bison bison
GTGGTGGGGGTAAGACTGGCAGCACCTGGCGTTTAGTGCACAGCCAGGCCTTTAATGCTCACCACAAACCCCAGGAGGCAGCCCATGGACTTGTTACATTCCATTGAGAAAACAGGTTTGTTTGTTTGCTTTTTTTCCCTTTAGGTGACAACTATAGGTAAATCATGTAGGGAAATGCGCTGATTTAGCATACTTGTCAAAAAGTACTTTCTAGCTAGGGTATGCAGAGGACATACTGGAGAAAAGTGAGAAGGGAGGTGGGGAGGCTGTCAGAACAGCTTTGTCATGGTCTCTGCAGGATACTGGAGCCTGAAGTTGGACAAAGGCATTGGGGTGGAAAGGAAGAAATAAATACTGAAGAGAGAAATGGTAGAATTTGGTGATAGTTGATGTGTGTGTGATGGGCTGGTGAAGAAGCCAGGTGCCAATGTTTGTGGCTTCTAAGCAGTGTTCTTTCATATTTAATAGAGTATAGGACTGGAGAAGGCAATGGCACCCCACTCCAGTACTCTTGCCTGGCAAATCCCATGGATGGAGGAGCTTGGTGGGCTGCAGTCCATGGGGTCGCTAAGAGTTGGACATGACTGAGCGACTTCCCTTTCACTTTTCACTTTCATGCATTGGAGAAGGAAATGGCAACCCACTCCAGTACTCTTGCCTGGCAAATCCCATGGATGGAGGAGCTTGGTGGGCTGCAGTCCATGGGGTCGCTAAGAGTTGGACATGACTGAGCGACTTCCCTTTCACTTTTCACTTTCATGCAT
>NW_011495064.1:16454897-16462542 GCF_000754665.1 Bison bison bison
CTGGAGAATCCCAGGGACGGGGGAGCCTGGTGGGCTGCCGTCTATGGGGTCGCACAGAGTCGGACACGACTGAAGTGACTTAGGAGTAGTGGTAGTAGGACCATAGAAAATTTATATATCAGTTAAATCTATTGTTTTACCTACTAGAAAAACACTGAACTGCTGAGGGTTGTTTAGCTGTGTGATGTAGACCTACAAAGTGGAACTCAGGTCATTGGTCTCCCAGTACACGGACCTTCTGACACGCTAGACTTGAAACTTGTATCACATCCAGGAAGAAGTATTATTATTATTATTTATTGGTTGGGTCTCTTTCCTGATAAAAATAATGGACTGGAAAATGTGAATCATGTGGTAAAGTTGATTAAATACACTGGTTCTACAAAGAGAGTTAATAGAATTTTAGAAGTGAAGTAGAGAACATGCTGTGCTCCAAATGGCTTGTGAAAAGAGATGTTTGAAGTCGCTGGGGTTCAAGCTCCCATGGAACTGAATGTATTAGTAGGTGTAAAAGGTGTAAAATGCTTCCTTCTTTCCGCTTCTGCAGCTTTTTCAAGTTGCCAGTTCAGTTTTGGCAGTTACCTTTTCCAGAACAGCATTAACTCAGAAAGTAGATGCATCTCTCTCTAAGTAGTGTATAGACTGTTCTAATTGTTTAGGTCAAATCTGTGATAAATTCTGCACCACTTCATGTTGAAATCAATTTAGTAAAATGTTTTAGTTTGTGAAAATGACAGAGAAGTGATTGTTGTTTATTAAAACACCTCGTTTTTTATCAGTAGCAATCATTGTATGGCGCATTATAATTCTGAATTAAAATATCCTTATATAGTTTCCTTAACTTCAGTGTCTGACTGGCCATAAAAGGAAAGGAGAATGAAACAGGAGGAATACTAGGGAAAAGTTTCTGAAATTCTTTGTATGCCCAAGTAGTTTCCCTGATGATACTTGGTTTATTTAGGAACGTTGCCAGGAGAATTTGGAAATTTTTCTAGTCCTGATTAATGATGGTAGTTTTAATTTACTTTGTCTTCCATGTCTCTGATTCTTATCCTGTGCAAAATCTAGACCTCTGATTGTTTTATTGTGGTAACTGAGTAGTAGAGTATACACTAGGATGTTTCAAAAGTCAACTTAGTCTGAGTCTGAGCTACATCTCAAGAGAATTAATTAGAAACATATTCACGGGCCAATACTGGGGATTAAAAGGAATTATCTTCAGGAAGTCAGTTTTGATACACATTGTCTTGCTTTAATGGAATGTTCCAGATTCAGGAAGTATATATGGAGCCCCGAGGAATGAATAGGCATATTTTAATAACCTGAACTTGACATATCAAGTTATTTAAGTTAAATGGAAGAAGACATCTTGGCTCATCTCACAGTCAGTAATGAATCACGTGGCTTTGAATAGCTTTAGCATTTGACTCTGGAAAGTTCTGCTGTGTGTGATTTTAAGCTGTCTGCAGTAGAAGCTTTCTAAAACAATCTCCATGTAGCTGAATTTGCAAATTAACCAATTCCCTCCATTCCTCTTTAAAAATACACTGACTGATGCCCATGGCATGCTGAATATTCCTAGCTCTTAGTTCTTCCCACACATTATACCTCCCATGTCTGAGTAATATGGCTTCCAAGGGTCAGTTCTTTTGTTTCTAACTGGAAAGAACATCATTCAATTAAATGGTATGTAAATGATCAAAAAAGGGTTCTTTCTGTGAAAATTCAGTGAATAATTCAGAAAGCAAATCACTAAGTTAGCCTGGCAGTTGAGGGTCAGGTAAGAAAACATTAAGAAATTGGAAAGGAAACTATAAGCTGGAATTCGGCATTCAGCTGGCTCCATAATTGTTTTGTAAGAAGCCTCATTTGTTCATTGAAGAAGCACTTACTAGGTACCCAGCCACAGGGAGGCCTGGCGTGATGTAGTCCACGGGGTCGCAAAGAGTTGGACACAACTTAGTGGCTGAACAACAACAACAAGTTACCCACCTTGTAACTAGCATTTGTTAAGCTCTAGGGCTGGACAGCTAAAACAGGCAAGATCCCAGAGACAAGGTTTCTTCCCTCCCAGGCGCTCGTGACCTTTTGGAGAAGTCAGACATGCACTCAGTTATAGTGGAATGCTGTCTGTGCTGGGCTGGCTGTGCACATGAATGCATCGCTTTGAGACTATGTGGCAGAAGTGGGAGCTATCAGTTTTTCTCCAGTGTCATCAGGAAAGGCCTTAGTGATGAGGTAAAGCTTAGGCAAATGCTTGGGTTGACATGGTAGGGTTGGGGTGGTGAGTTGGGAGGAGGAAAGAGCCTGTATAGAACCACATGTGTGTGAGGGAGCATGGCCTGCTTAGAACAGACCAAGGGCTGGGTATGACTGGAATTGAAGGGAATGTGACCTCAATGGAGGGGACACCACTAGATACACATGGACACATGTGGTGGGGACACCACAGAGGCTGGGCAGCTAATGGGAGCTAGACCAAGAAGAAGCCTCCCGTCATGATTGGGTTTTGATGTCTTCCATCTCTGAGATTGTGAAGCAGGAGATTCATGCATTTGGCTTTTAGCTCAAATGAACCCGAATATCAGATGGAATGATCCAGTGAAAACTGTTGGGGAACCTCTTCCCTACCACCCTACTCTGTGATCATATCTATAAACTACCTTCTCATTCTTGTTACGCATTTCATTCTTCTCCGCCCCGAGGTAAGAGAACCAAAAATAGGCTGCCGTGTCAGGAGAAACCTGAGGTAGAATTTTCTTTTATTCTAACAAGTTGTAGAATTGCAACTTTTGTGATACAGCTTTATACATTTTCAGTATTGAGTGTTTCGTAAAAGGCTCCTCTTTTCCCTCTAACTTCAATTCTTTCACCAAGGCCTTATAGGTCTAAAACGCAAAGAAGCGAAAACTCAGTTCTCACTACCTGAAGCAGAAACTGTTACCTCATCATGACAGCCGTTGGCAGGTGGTTCTTCAGCTGATTTTGATGGTTGAGCTTATGCAATCTCTTTCTATACCTGTGTGTATATTCTGTCACCTACATGTAAAATGTTGAAATTCATCCGTGTTTGGGATAGTTTACCCACCAGTGTAGAGGAGCTTCTCAACTGCTTTTCTCTGTGCATTTTTGTGTTACACAGAGGTTAAAGGTCACAATCTGTCTGTACTCTTAAGTATGTAAAAAAGGCATTAGGAGTCTATTTCTCTAAGAATTTTCTAGTTTGATATCTAGAAAGATATGTGGCTGCCTTTCTCAACTGCACGTTCCTTCGGTGGCCACACGGGATATCCGTATCCTTTGTGTTGGATACTTTCCTGGTCATGGCGTTCGAGATGCCTTGCACTGCACCCCTGTGTCACCTTCCTCTGTGCTCCTTGGTGATGGCTTACTATCAGGAAGAGAACACTGTGAGGAATCCCCTCTCTTTAAAAGAGAATAAAAGACCAGGATGAAGAAATATGGTGTCCTGGGGTGGCGTTGTTAGGTGGGAGCCATGGGAAAGTAATGATCCATGGAGGGAGGGAATAAAAGGAAGCTGGAGACGGGCCATGCAGATTTTTGTTTATAGTAGTGGTTCCCAAACATTGTCTACTCAGAATTTATCCCTTTTGGCATCCAGCTGAATTTTACAGACCCCATTTCATTTTATTACCCACTGAGTTTCTTCTTTTACATCTCTCAGGGAATGTCTCTCTGCTTTTGTGTTAGTCCTGGGCCTCCACTCTGTTATCCTGAGTTCTTCCCCCACTCTCCCATCCTTGACCCCACCCTAAACTGCCCTTCCTTCTTTTCCTTTTTTTTCTTTCTACCGCATTATGTCTTCCCCCTTTTGAAGACTTCCATTCAAAATAACTTAGCTTTTTAAAAAAAGGTGGGGGGCGGGGGGGAAGGAAGTTGTATTAATAACTAATGGTAAGCTATTTAGGTTGCAGTTTGAAGCAAAGTGAGTGATAACTCATGTTTATTCAGTGGGTAAAAACTCCAGATGGAACAAGTTAAATAAGCAAGAAAGAGATGAAAATCATCTGAAGAGCTGGTATGAAATAGATTATGTCACACACGTAGAGGGGTAGCAGCTTTTAAAGGAATGAAACAGAACGTTATAGAGAAAAGAAGCTATAAACTTAATTACATGGAATTAGTAAAATATCTGTATCCAAATAAACTAAAACGAATAGGAAATACGTTTACAAAGATATTTTCATCATAAAGACAAAATCTTAAATCTATTATCTATAAAAACCATCATTGAAATAATTTTAAAAATCATTAAGATTTTATGGGATAGGTAAAATATAAAGATAGTTAAAACAGTAAAAAAAAACTACAGGAAGTGTTAGAAATCTTTAGTAAATAGTTGCATGCAGAATCAACATTGTGATAAAGTAACCTGATTGCATGTAGAATATTACAGCTTAGAAGTTATTCTGAAACTGTTAAACTGGTGCTAATATTAAAGAACAAAATCCAGTTTTGGCAAGATGTGAATTTGGATATATGTTCATACACGGCTATTGATGTTAATAGTTGATAACTCTTATTTAGAGGATTCATCTATTGATGTACTCAGCAGTTCCGTGTCTCCTCATTGAGTACTGGGAGTGGAGTAGTGAATGAAATAACATGCAGTATATGCAACAACCCATTCCTCGCTTGTTGCGTGGGTTTTGTTTCCCCTTTTATTTTAAAAAAAATTGTTGGCTTTGCTGCATGCAGGCTTTCTTTAGTTGCAGCAAGTGGGGGCCACTCTTCATTGAGGTTCCAGGACTTCTCATTGCAGTGGCTTCTCTTGCAGAGTGTGGGCTCTAGGTGTGTGGTCTTCAGTAGCTCCGGTGTGTGGGCTCAGTAGTTGTGGCACATGGGTTTAGTTGCTCTGAAGCATGTGGGGATCCTCCAAGCCCAGGGATTGAACCGGTGTCTCTTGGATTGCAAGGCAGATTCTTATTTTCTGGACCACTAGGGAAGCCCCTGGTTTCCCCTTTTATATGTTCCCATCATATCCTAATCAGGGAGTTAATGCTGATGGCTAACCTTTGCTGCATACTTACTATGTGCTGAGTGCTTTGAATAAATGACTTCATTCAAGACACACAACAACCATATGAGCTGGGTTCAGTTTTTATGCTCATTTCATAGGTGAAGAAATGAGGGGCAGAGAAATGCTAAATAACTTGCCTATGATCATATCACTAAGAAATGGTGAAACTGGCATCCACACCCCCTTGAGATCTAATTCCAGGCCCTTGTTCTTACTGCTTATGCTCCTTGTCCTCCCTGTGATAAGACGGTTACATTGGTTTAATTGGTTCATATGTTTTTCTGGTTGATGGTATCACCTAGCACATTGCCTGTTACCTAATAAGTGGTTGCTCAATATTAGTTGAATGCATAAGGAAAGAATTACTAAGAAGGATGAAACGATGTGCTTGAGGATGTTCCTTGCAGCTTTATCTGTAAGAGTTAAAAAGAAATTCAGACAATCTAAACAAATAAAAAAGGAATGGTTATGTAATTTACCATCTGTCAGCTTAGGGAGATATTTTGTAGCTCTTTAGGCTCTATATCAATTTATAACATGGGACAGTATCTTGGCTATATAGGGACAAAAGAATACAAATGTGAGATGTGGTGATCCACACCATAACCTGGATGTCCCTCTAGGCATCAGCTTATGGGATATAGATAATATAATGATGATAATAAACACGAATTATGCTAGCTCCAGACCCTTGCCTACTTACACAGAAACTTCATCCCTACTGCAACTTTTGGGAGAATACCTAAGGATCACCAAGGGTTCTCCCTCCTCCCCACCCAGTGCTGGTGAGCTGCACATCACAAACCATCTGCCCAGGTCTTTCTTTCCAGACCCTTCAAGACCCACTGCAGATGAAGCCCCAAGAGGGAGGTCCTCACCCCGCCCTGTGAAGGTCCCTCCCCAGAACACCCAGCACAGTGCCCTGCCTGACCTTGCTTCACGCTCAGGGAGAGGTGGTTGATAACCTGTAGAACTGGGAGAATAACCCTTTCTCTAACCCTGTCCTCCTTCTGGGCCCCAAACCAAGATTCTCCTCATGCCCAGAGTCTCACAAAGATGATGATACAGCAGAAGGGAAGAGCCGGGGGGGGAGGGGGGCAGAGATTTTGGTTTGCTTGGTTTGTTGACATTTGCCATGGGCTTAGAACAGTACTTGCTATGGCAGACATAGAATAAAACTTCACTGAATGAGCCGATACCACTTTTTGAGCTTCAGGCCTTCCTTTCTCACCTCACGGGAACGGAGGGGGACAGTGATGGATCAGCAGATTGCAGTAGCACTTTCTGCAGTCGTGAAAGGGTCTTTGTGCTGTCCACAAGCACTATTCGATTCTTTTTTCATTCCACTGTTTTTGACTTTGTTCTGAGTCTTCCTCTGATGTCTGTGCATCCTTCTTTTTTTTTTTTTTTTTTAAAAAAAAGAAGCCCTGACATGTTTCAGCTCCTGTATTTCAACCCTTGGAGGATTTTGTGAATGTACCTCATCTACAACTGGCCAGATCTCCATCTAAGTTAGGTTTTGCCCCATTTGCACATCTGGTGACCAGTTATGAAAACTGATTCTGTGGAAGAAGAAAGGAAGACTTGGGACAAGACCATGTGGTGAGACTCGAAGGATACCTCTTGGTCTTTCCATCATAAGATCTATGTGGAAAAGAGCACTGGATCAGGGTTTAGGAAGCATGGGCTCAATCCCACGTCTGTCACAATCTGGTCCTGAAACCTAAGCACACACAATCTCTGTAGCTCACTCTTTGGTGAATACGGTGATTGAATTAGGTTAGTTCAGATCAGATCAGATCAGTCACTCAGTCGTGTCCGACTCTTTGTGACCCCATGAATCGCAGCACGCCTGGCCTCCCTGTCCATCACCAACTCCCGGAGTTCACTGAGACTCACGTCCATCGAGTCAGTGATGCCATCCAGCCATCTCATCCTCTGTCGTCCCCTTCTCCTCTGCCCCCAATCCCTCTCAGCATCAGGGTCTTTTCCAATGAATCAACTCTTTGTACTCGGTGGCCAAAGTACTGGAGTTTCAGCTTCAGCATCATTCCTTCCAAAGAAATCCCAGGGCTGATCTCCTTCAGGATGGACTGGTTAGATCTCCTTGCAGTCCAAGGGACTCTCAAGAGTCTTCTCCAACACCACAGTTCAAAAGCATCAATTCTTCAGCATTCAGCCTTCTTCACAGTCCAACTCTCACATCCATATGTGACCACAGGAAAAACCATAGCCTTGACTAGACGAACCTTTGTTGGCAAAGTAATGTCTCTGCTTTTGAATATGCTATCTAGGTTGGTCATAACTTTCCTTCCAAGGAGTAAGCGTCTTTTAATTTCATGGCTGCTGTCACCATCTACAGTGATTTTGGAGCCCATAAAAATAAAGTCTGACACTGTTTCCCCATCTATTTCCCATGAAGTGATGGGACCAGATGCCATGATCTTCGTTTTCTGAATGTTGAGCTTTAAGCCAACTTTTTCACTCTCCACTTTCACTTTCGTCAAGAGGCTTTTGAGTTCCTCTTCACTTTCTGCCATAAGGGTGATATCATCTGCATATCTGAGGTTATTGATATTTCTCCTGGCAATCTTGATTCCAGCT
>NW_011495064.1:16462642-16462774 GCF_000754665.1 Bison bison bison
TCCTTCCAAGGAGTAAGCGTCTTTTAATTTCATGGCTGCTGTCACCATCTACAGTGATTTTGGAGCCCAGCCTTGACTAGACGAACCTTTGTTGGCAAAGTAATGTCTCTGCTTTTCAATATGCTATCTAGG
>NW_011495064.1:16462874-16468794 GCF_000754665.1 Bison bison bison
GGCAGATCAGGTGGTCTGGTATTCCCATCTCTTTCAGAATTTTCCACAGTTTACTGTGATCCACACAGTCAAAGGCTTTGGCATAGTCAATAAAGCAGAAATAGATGTTTTTCTGGAACTCTCTTGCTTTTTCGATGATCCAGCGGATGTTGGCAATTTGATGTCTGGTTCCTCTGCCTTTTCTAAAACCAGCTTGAACATCTGCAAGTTCACATAGTGCTGAAGCCTGGCTTGGAGAATTTTGAGCATTACTTTACTAGTGTGTGAGATGAGTGCAATTGTGCAGTAGTTTGAGCATTCTTTGGCATTGCCTTTCTTTGGGATTGGAATGAAAACTGACCTTTTCCAGTCCTGTGGCCACTGCTGAGTTTTCCAAATTTGCTGGCATATTGAGTGTAGCACTTTCACAGCATCATCTTTCAGGATGTGAAATAGCTCAAACTGGAATTCCATCACCTCCACTAGCTTTGTTCGTAGTGATGCTTTCTAAGGCCCACTTGACTTCACATTCCAGGATGTCTGGCTCTAGGTCAGTGATCACACCATTGTGATTATCTGGGTCGTGAAGATCTCCTTTTTAGCACCTTTAGCACGGTAATGCTTTATGGAACATAGTTTGAAAACTACCGCTTTAGTACAAAAGGTCCCCAATTTACAGGGGTTCAGCTTACCTGATGATGATTCAGAAGCCATGTGGATTTGGTTGAAGCTGTACTTTGAATTTTGATCTTTTTCCTGAGCTAACGATAAGTGCTAGGATCCTCTCTCATAAGGCTGGGCAGTGGCAGCCACTGCGTTTCCAGTAGTCATACCATTGTGAGGGTAAACCACCAATATACACATAAACCTCTTCTGTACACATGTAACCATTCTGTTTTTCATTTCAGTACAGTATTTAATCAGTACATGAGGTAGTCAACACTTCATTATAAAATAGGCTTGTTAGATGATGTTGCCTAATTATAAGTGTTCTGAGAGCATTTAAGGTAGACAAAGCTCAGCTAGGATGGTTGCTAGGTTAGATGTATTAAATGCATTGTTGACTTTTGATATTATAGATGGGTTTATTGGGACATAACCACAATGTAAGCTAAAGAAGTCCTGTGTATGCTTAAGTTAAACAGCATCAGAAAGAAATGAGGAGTGTTACAAGAGATAAATGCTGCATTTTTTTCCATCTTGAATTTTTAGGGAATTAATGGCAACATTTTTTTATGTTGAGTTTTTGTCTGCAAAAGGCTGTGCTATGAAATACGGGAGCAGTACAAAGAAGAAAAAGCATTATGGTCCCTTTCCTTCTATATTTAAAATCCAGTAGGAGGAAGAGAAAAATAATTATAATACAAGGCAAATTGATAAATGACATAGAAATTATTAAGTATTAGATGCTCCCTCCATGTTTGCAAGTGCTTCTAGGCTTCTTCCTATTCAGTATTTCCCTTTCTTTGGAGGAAAGTTTCTTTATTGGAGGCCATATTTAGACCAGACTTGAAAGGGCTGCAGGAATTAGGATGTGCTGTGAAGTCAGGAGGTTGAGTGCCATTAGCTATGTGCTCTCAAGTTAGATATGTATGTCGAGGTTTTTTTTAAATTACCCTTTTAAAAAATACTTATTTATTTGGCTGTACCAGGTCTTATTTGCAGTACGAAGGCTCTTTAGTTGCAGCTTGTGAACTGACTGCGGCATGTAGAATCTAGTTCCCTGACCAGGGGTGGAATCCCAAGCCCCTTGCATTGGGAGTGTGGCAGAGTCTTAGCCATGGGACCACCAGGGAAGTCTCTATGTCAAGGTTTTGACTCAGCAAATATTTTAAAATGATAAATTTAGATTAATCTCTAATCCTATCCCGATGGCTCAAGAATAAATAAATAACAAGCAGGTAATGATTAATTTATTGAGTATGAACTTGATTCTCCAGACCAAGTTTGCAAATTATAGTGGTGCAGTACATTTTTTTAAACTTATTTTTAATATCATATATAACTTAAGTGGTATTGTTTTTTGAGAAAGCATTTTGCAATGATATTAAAGAAAATGCCCTGCTACAATAGCTAAAATGACGTCGTTTCTGTGAAGATAGTTGCAGTGATACCACTGTAAAAGGTATAGTCTTTAGGGATGAAGCATGGCATCGTTTTTATAAAACCTATCTCCCTGTCCATTAGTCTACAGCTCTATCACTTCCCCCATTATGTTCACGTAATGCTTTCAAGTGAGGTCAGCTTTTCATAAACATTTGGGCATTTTATAAACTGCTTTGTCGCTAAGTAGGCAACTGATGTTTGAATCAGTGTCTGACTATACATTAAAATAAAAAGAAAGCACATCATGTGGCAAATTAACCCCAGCCCCTTCTACATAAATTACAAGTGACTGCATATGTATTTGTTTCTTTTAAAGAATTTATATTGTGTCAGTCACATTAGGTGAGATGAGGAAATCTGAATTTCACTCTACTACCTTGTCTAGAGTTTTGAGAACCATAATTATAGAAATAGGAAAGAACCTGTGGATTATGTCATTGAACCACCCCCCTTTTGCAGAGGCAGGCACAGTAATCCACGAAATGAAATGACTTGCCTCAGTCTCCCAAGGTGTATGGGATTGATGTGTTTACTCTGCAACCTGAAGATGTTGTTGTGTTATTCCTAAAGGCCAAAGAGCCCTAGGTTTGGGACTTACTGAGAGCAAGCCTCTATGGATGAAGGATATAAAGTAGAATTTTATGATTTGCTTGATATGGAAGGCTCCCAGAAAGAAAGTATTAGTTGCTCAGTCATGTCCGATTCTTCGTGACCCCATGGACTCTAGCCTACCAGGGTACTTTATCCATGGGATTTCCTAGGCAAGAATACTGGAGTGGGTAGCCATTTCCTTCTCCAGGAGATCTTTCCAACCTGGGGATTGAACCCAGGTCTGTCCACATGGCAAGCAGATTCTTTACTGTCCTGAACCACCTGGGAACCCCAGAAAGCTCCTTAGGTTATGCAAAATATAAAACTGGATCAAATGAGATAGCCCACAGCTATGGTGAGGTTGATGATCTGTGAGCAGAAAGCCATAAACAAAGTGGAGATGATGAATGGCTTCATCCCAAATTGGAAGCTCTGGTGAGCGTGTGGGTGGTAGGGCTTCCTATCGCCCCTGTTATAAACAGAACGTACTATCCAAGCATTTGCTAATGCACACCAGCATTAAAAATTAGATTCGTGGGGTTTTTGTTTGTATTAAGGTTTGCATTTGTTGAAATGTGTATTTCCTTTCATTCTAGTCCAGTATAGTATTTGATAGATGGGGATGGGATGCAAATGATCATCTTAATTTACAGAGCAAGTAAAACATAGATTGTGGTGGGTGCATTTTTAGCTTTTAGGAAAGCATTTTTCCCTTGCCCCAAGACTTTGGACTCTTTCTTCCCCCTTTTATGTGTACTATGACAAACATTAGTCTCATGTCTCACACATTAAGAAAACAGTCCTCTTACTGAAAACAATTGAGATGTATTCTCCCACAGCTCTGGGGACCAGAAAGTCAAAGGCAAGGTGTAGAGGGCCGCCCTCCTCCTGGAGGCTTAGGAGGAGAGTCCCTTTCTTGACTCTTCCCAATTCTCATGGCTGTCAATGCTCCCTGACTTCTGGCTGCATCATTTCCATCTCTTCCTCTGTCATATTGCTTCTTCCTCTTTGGCCAAATTGCTCTGGACCTCATTCTTAAAAGGACTTTGTCATTGAAATGAGAGGTCAGTTGGATAAGTCAGGTTAAGTGCCTCCTCTCAGAAATTCTAGTCACATTTGTTTTACTCATCTACCACCTGAAGTTATAGTCACAGATTCTGGGTGTTCACAGGACATGGGCATATCTTTCAGGAGACCACCGTTCATCCCACTGTGATTATGATGTGCATAGATAATCAATAAAAAGAATTTTTTTAAAGTCATCTTACCGTAGAGAGTCATTATCTATTTGAGTCTTAAATTAAGAATTTAACTTCAGTCTGGCTAAATAGTTATTCAGAAATTTAAAATGAGGTCCAGGAACTAACTCAAAGCCAAGTTCACAGTGCACATTTCACATACATACAATAGGTGATTCTATTTAACCTTACTTACCTTTGTCCTTTCTCTTCTCCTGGTTCTGTCTTTTGTACGTCTTAATCTATCCTGGTCCTGAGTTTTAACTTACATTTTTCCTGTTTTAATGGTATCTGCTATTATGTGTGTTAAGTCACTTCAGTCATGTCTGACTCTTTACGACCCTGTGGACTGTTGACTGGGAGGCTCCACTGTCTATGAGGATTCTCCAGGTGAGAATACTAGAATGGGTTGCCATGCCTTCCTCCTGGGAATCTTCCTGACCCAGAGATTGAACCCATGTCTCCTGCGGCTCCTGCAAGGCAGGTGGCCTTTTTACCGCTGGGAAGGCTTTATAAGCAGCCCTATATTTTCTTGGGCTCCAAAATCGCTGCAGATGGTGACTGCAGACATGAAATTAAAAGACGTTTGCTCCTTAAAAGAAAGCTATGACAAACATAGACAGCATATTAAAAAGCAGAGACGTTACTTTACTGACAAAGGTCTGTGTCATCAAAGCTATGGTTTTTCCAGTAGTCACATATCAATGTGAGAGTTGACTATAAAGAAAGTTGAGCACCAAAGAATTGATGCTTTTGAACTGTGGTGTTAGACAAGACTCCTGAGAGTCCCTTGGACTGCAAGGAGATCAAACCAGTCAATTATAAAGGAAATCAGTCCTGAATATTCATTGGAAGCACTGATGCTGAAGCTGAAGCTCCAATACTTTGGCCACCTGATGGGAAGTGCTGACTAGAAAAGACCCTGATGCTGGGAAAGATTAAAGGCAG
Source organism: Bison bison bison (assembly GCF_000754665.1). Lineage (NCBI taxonomy): Eukaryota > Metazoa > Chordata > Mammalia > Artiodactyla > Bovidae > Bison > Bison bison. The sequence continues at coordinate 16,467,737 of NW_011495064.1, forward strand.
GAGGAGAAGGAGATGACAGAGGTTGAGATGGTTGGATGGCATCACTGACTCAGTGGACATGAGTTTGAGCAAAACCTGGGAGATGGTGAAGGACAGGGAATCCGGGCATGCTGCAGCCCATGGGGTTGCTAAGAGTCAGACACAACTGAGCGACTGAACAACACCAGCAAATATCCTTCTGGAAAGAAAGAAGAGTCTACTCTGCTCTGTCTCTCCAGCCAGCTTTTCTCACTTTCTGTTTTCCTTTGACATTCCCACCACATCTGCCTCCTTCAGTTTCTGGGCCTTTCTAAACCTTGTCTCACCTTAAGATCTTACCTCCTGTTATTTCTTCTTCTGCAAACACCCTTCTGCCAGTGTTCACATCACTAGATTTCTTCTCCTTTCGGGTTTAGGTGCAATGTCACCTCCTTGGATAGGTTGTTCCAGACAACCTGGATCGCAGATGTTTTGTTGGTTCCGTCTGGGACTCCGTTTAAGTTATCAGACAGATAATCAAGAATAGACTCTAAGCAATTTTGGAGCACAGCAATGGTAAATCTCTGCATTCAAAAAAAAAAAAAAAAAAAAAAACCTCAAACTTAGATTTTAGTAAATGCCTACTAATCTCTGTACTTCCTTTCTTGGCTCATGTGTAGGACAGCTCCTCTGTCTTCGCTCCAGAGAGATGTGACCTCTCCATCTTGGCTTTCAGCTTCAGTCGTTTTATTTATTTTTTGATGCAGTGGGGGTAGAGGTGGGGTGATGCATACTGAATTAAATGGGAAGCATGCAGGTTTTTAAGAAGAGGGACAGGTTCTTAAAATAAGCAATGGTTTTATTTGCAGGGCAGGAATAGTGACACAGACATAGAGAACAGTCTTGTGGATACAGCGCGGCAATTGAGAGAGTAGCACAGAAACATATACATTCAGTTCAGTTCAGTCGCTCAGTCATGTCCGACTCTTTTCGACCCCATGAATCGCAGCATGCCAGGCCTCCCTGTCCATCACCAACTCCGGGAGTTCACCCAAACTCACGTCCATCGAGTCAGTGATGCCATCCAGCCATCTCATCCT
>NW_011495064.1:16468997-16469238 GCF_000754665.1 Bison bison bison
CTTTTGAATATGCTATCTAGGTTGGTCATAACTTTCCTTCCAAGAAGTAAGCGTCTTTTAATTTCATGGCTGCAGTCACCATCTGCAGTGATTTTGGAGGCCCCCAAAATAAAGTCTGACACTGTTTCCACTATTCCTCATCTATTTCCCATGAAAATGATGGGACCAGATACCATGATCTTAGTTTTCTGAATGTTGAGCTTTAAGCCAACTTTTCACTCTCCTCTTTCACTTTTATCAA
>NW_011495064.1:16469338-16469712 GCF_000754665.1 Bison bison bison
CCAATGAGTCAACTTTTTGCATGAGGTGGCCAAAGTATTGGAGTTTCAGCTTCAGCATCAGTCCTTCCAGTGAACACCCAGAAGTGATCTCCTTTAGGACAGACTGGTTGGATCTCCTTGCAGTCCAAGGGACTCTCAAGAGTCTTCTCGAACACCATAGTTCAAAGGCATCAATTCTTTGGCACTCAGCTTTCTTCACAGTCCAACTCTCACATCCATACGTGACTACTGGAAAAACCATAGCTTTGACTAAATGGACCTTTGTTGGCAAAGTAATGATTCTGCTTTTCAATATGCTATCTAGGTTGGTCATAACTTTCCTTCCAAGAAGTAAGCGTCTTTTAATTTCATGGCTGCAGTCACCATCTGCAGTG
>NW_011495064.1:16469854-16485185 GCF_000754665.1 Bison bison bison
ATCTTAGTTTTCTGAATGTTGAGCTTTAAGCCAACTTTTCACTCTCCTCTTTCACTTTTATCAAGAGGCTTTTTAGTTCCTCTTCACTTTCTGCCATAAAGGTGGTATCATCTGCACATCTGAGGTTATTGATATTTCTCCCGGCAATCTTGATTCCAGCTTGTGCTTCTTCCAGCCCAGCATTTCTCATGATGTACTCTGCATAGAAGTTAAATAAGCAGGGTGACAATATCCAGCCTTGACGTACTCCTTTTCCTATTTGGAACCAGTCTGTTGTTCCATGTCCATTTCTAACTTTTGCTTCCTGAGAGAGTAGCACAGAAACATATACATTAGCATATGTTAAATAGACAGACAGTGGAAAGGGAGCTCAGCCTGGTGCTCTGTGACAACCTAGAAGGGTGGGAGGTTCAAGAGGGGGGGTACTGATTCGCATTGTTGTATGGCAGAAACCAACACAACATTGTAAAGCAATTATCCTCCAATTAAAAATACATTTAAAAAATGAGCAATGGTTTGCTGCAGTGTTTATTATCTGACATTTTGTTATCTGAAACCTTTAAACGGCTACAGTATTAACCTACTTTCTGGCTGAATAGAATCTGTGGGTATCCTTTAAAAGAGAGCAAGGTAGGTATATTTAGGGGAGAGATAAAGTGATAACTTGAACTTGCTAAAAATATTATTACTTTTCTTTTCACTTTGCAAGGGATAGCAACCAAAACGTTGAACGCCTTTAAGAGAACATTATTCTCCTAATGAGAGACAAGTGGGAAAGTGGAAGTAGCTCTTCAAATCAAAATCATGTGTGTGTCTCTTCTACAAAACGACAGATGTAGGTTTTCCTTCAGATGGGAGTTTGCTCTGCTCTGCCTTGACCACAATAACTTGAAACAGTCTGCTGGCGCACAAAGCGAGGGGGTGGGTAGAGGGGCCAGGGTGTTGCTGGGAGTTGTCTTTAGGAAAGTCAAGCACATTCTTAGAGCGCTTTTCGGGGACAAGCAGCTGAAATATTTTTATAGTCAGCTAAGATAACAGGGAAGAATGAGAGTCTAGCTTTTTATAGCCCCAATGTGTCGAAAATTCAGTTTGCCCATATTTGTATACAGATCAGTACCTATTCATTTAAACTAAGTTCCAATTTGTGGCATAGACTGTGAATATTATCCTCTCAGCCTAGTTTGTTGAGGCCTGCTAGTTTTATGGACCACTGTGAATGGTGGAATGTACCGAAACGCTGGGCATATTTAAATCCTCCAACTTTTTCTTCCAGCCTGGATCCTTTTGCTCATTGTGACCTTTTATAGTTGTACCATGAGATGCTTGGAGTGGTTGTCATGAAATCGCACTCTTTGGAATATCAGGCTAAAGGCACACATGCCTCTTGTTATTTGTGGTAGGTCCCAGGCGACTGTATGATGCAATGAAGTGAATTATGGTGATGGCCAACAAGATGTCGAGTTCACAAGGTTATGACATTTCTCAGCCAGCATTCTATATTACACCTTCCAGTTATGTGTTCTAAAATATATGCCATAGCTAGACTTACAACTAGCATACCACAGGCTTCTCAAGGCAGCCTTAAAGATAACTTACTCTTTTCCCCCTTCATGTGTAGTTTTCTAGAACAGTGGCACCCCAGAATATATATCACCAGGCAATGTTTTGAGAGTGGCACGAACTTTTGAAACAGAAAGAAACTATTCATAGTCAAATCCTTAACTTTTGTAGGGTGATTTTAAATTTGTTTTCTTTGACACAAAAGACTATTTAGCTTTAAAAAGATCAACCTGCCACAAAGGACTCAATGCACAGTGAATGAATTGAGGCAAAGAACTTTAGATTGTAATTTAGATTTTTGTGAAAATGCTGGAACAGGAGAATAAGTATTTTATTTCTCATTCATAAATGGTTATAAATAGTGGCCAGTTACTGGTTGGAATAAGTCAGCAGAAGTGGTTTCTTTTATGACCAGAGAGACACAGGGTTATTGGAGTTCTATTTTGGGATTGTTGCTGTATCCACTTAGACTGGTACTGTTTTTGAAATGTTTGCGTGGAAGCTATCTCCAAGGTTTAAAAATAAATTTAAACAAAGCTAATTAAATTAATTTTAGATTTCAAAATCTACTATTGATACTAGAAATAAACACCAGCTTTGTTAAAAAAAATAAAGATGGTATTTTAGTAAAGGTGATAGGCAGACCTCTTTGCATGGTGGTGCAGCACCATAAAAATGACCTTGGAAGCTATAACTGTGCAAAACAATCGTAATCAATGGAGAAATTACTAGTTCCATTGCCTTAAATTTTTTTCTTTTTGTCAAAACATTAAAATTCTTTTACTGTAGGTGATGTATGTATAGGGAAAGGGGAAAAAATAGTAGAGGCAATATTTACAAAGTGCCCTATGATTTAAAGTGTTAGAAACACTGAGAATTAAAGTGTTTTATTTCTTTCAGTAGAACTTAACAGTCTCCTGAGTATTTTCACTTTCTTCTGATATACCGTATGATGTGGAGTGAGTATCTTTTCTTTGCCTTAGTGAACCTGTTAGTGAACCTTTCTAAGTTTGAATCAGGTTTCAACAACTCACCTTTGTGCTTTTGAAGTTGTGGAATATCTGAGTTCCGTTAATGTCATTTCCTTGGGACCATCTTTATCCTACATCACAACCACTTTCCAGTTTTATTTCCATCTTTGCTGTGCCTACTTTTTTTTTTTTTTTTTTTGGCCATTTTGATTATACACTTCTGTAAAATGTCATGTGAGTTTGTCCTTGTTAAGTGATGAGGCAACTCAACTACCTGCTTTGCTGTCCGTGTATGAGGGAGGTTCAAGAGAGAGGGGATATATGAACTGAATAACAGATATGCCAGGATCACTTGCCAACAGACTCTGAAGGAGTGATATGACTGGTTATTGGCCGTGATACACATCTGTTATTTATGTAGTGATTTGTGGACCAAGGAGATAGCAGTGAAGTTACCTAGTTAATATTGTGGCAAATGAAGTTCAGATCATGTTTTTGGGAGACTGGTATTATTTAATTAAACTGTATTAACTGAAATTCATGCATATTGTGCTAAGTCACTTCAGTCATGTCCCATTCTTTGTGACCCCATGGACTGTAGTCTGCCAGGCTTCTCTGTCCATGGGATTCTCCAGGTAAGAATATTGGAGTGGGTTGCCATGTTCTCTTCCAGGGGATCTTCCTGACCCAGGGATCGAGCATACAAAATAAAGTGTGCTTCTATTCCAGTGATAAATTATTTGAGATGCTTGCTCCTTGGAAGAAAAGTTATGACCAACCTAGACAGCATATTAAAAAGCAGAGACATTACTTTACCAACAAAGGTCCATCTATTCAAAGCTATGGTTTTTCCAGTACTCATGTATGGATGAGAGAGTTGGACTATAAAGAAAGCTGAGTGCCGAAAAATTGATGCTTTTGAACTGTGGTGTTGGAGAAGACCCTTGAGAGTCCCTTGGACTGCAAGGAGATCAAACCACCCAATTCTAAAGGAAATCAGTCCTGAATATTCACTGGGAGAACTGATGCTGAAGCTGAAACTCCAATACTTTGGCCACCTGATGCAAAGAACTGATTCATTGGAAAAGACCCTGATGCTGGGAAAGATTGAAGGCAGGAGGAGAAGGGGGCAACAGAGGACGAGATGGTTGGATGACATCACCAACATGATGGACATGAGTTTGAGTAGGCTCCGGGAGGACAGGGAAGGACAGGGAAGCCTGGCGTGCTGTAGTCCATGAGGTCGTGAAGAGTTGGATACAACTGAGCGACTGAACTGAACTGAACGGACTGAAAATCTTGGCTAGGCATGCACATTAAACTCATCCAGCAGCAAGCTGTTGTTTAGTAGAAATTCAGTTTAGAATTGAACTTGGAATTATGAAGTCTTTGACTCAACCTCAGAGTCAGCTTTGACTCTTCTTCTTACTCAGCACCTCAGTGTAGATTAGACACTTGAGGAAGCGTATTCTAGACCCTATCTTGCATGGACAGTTTTGACTTTATCTGCCCCATAGTCAGACCCTGGACATAGTTCTTGGCAGTCACCTTGGTCATTTTTTTCCAGTTCTTTTCTTTCTCCTTCAGTGTCTTACCTCTTCCTTCACTTCTGTTGACTTCCTGTGTCCTATCTCCACGTTTTACTGATTGCCTGTCTATCATAATATTACTTCATGTTTCTATCAGTTCTTTTTACCGTGATCCTAATCCAAGGGTTTTTCAAGTTGTCTTTCAGTTATTTTAATATTCTCCTATCTGACTTCTCTACTTGGTCACTCTCCTTTCCAGCTAATGCCACATGCCATCACAAGAGTAATTTTCCTGGAAAATTCTCTCCCTGAAGTCTCCAAAATGATTTACTAATTACAGAATAAAATCCAAACTCTTCATCAGACCTTTACCCATTCCCAGAGTTAAGTCTACATCTCCCAGTTTATCACCTGACCCCTCTCCCCAAGGAATCTGGGATTTCAACAACACAGGCTTTCTCATCTTCCAAATTTGCCTACCTCTGGCCTTTTCACACACCATTCTCCTGGGATGCAGTCCTTTCTGTTTTTCTGAATCCCCAGCTTCAAAGACTTATTTCAAGTGAGCTCTTCTGAAAAGTCTATTTTGACTTCCCAGAAATGACTTTTCTCTGAAATTCCATAGAATTTGCATTTTATATTTTCCAGTGTTACTTATTTGTTAATGTGTATTTTTAGTTATCATGTATTATCTAACAGCTCCAGTTAGCTTTTACTTTCTTCTGTAGTACCTAGAATGGTATTTGACAAAGTAGTAGCCATAAATCTGTTCATTCTTTCATCTAGTAATTTTTTTTTGAGCTGCAGCATTTTTTCTAAAAGCTGAGCTACATGTTAGGGGTAAAACATTGAAGTCCCTGACCTCACAGAGCTCTAGTTGAATGGGACATACAGAAACGAAGTCAGAGGATTATAATGCAGTAAGCCAAGGGGCATGATGAACAGTGAACGAGAGCCCATGGAGGCACAGAGGAGAGGCCCAAACCTAGATGAGGGGCAACTGGAAATGCTTCCAGGAAGTGAGGTTTAAGCAGAATCTAAAAGGTGAGTAGAAGTTAGGTGGGCAAACGGGGAGGGTGTTGGGAAGCAAATGGAAAGAGTGTTCCAGGCCAAGGATGCAGGGTAGATAAAACATGAGGAGGGGTGAGAGAGCCCTGTCCACTCAGGAATCAAATTCAAAGTAGCTGAATTGTAGGAAATGATGTTTAGAGAAAATAGGATCTCTATGATGAGAAAGATGTGGGCATATTTGATAAATGTTTAGAAGGCAGGGCCTGGAGAACTGGATATTTGAGTGGTTTGAGAGGACCCTCAGATTTCTGTTAAGCATCCCTCAGTGAATGGGGGATGTTAGGGGGAAGATGATCCTGTTCCAAGTGGGACATTGTAAGTTTGAGATGTCTATAGAAGATGTACAGGATGTAGACAGTGTGGAGCGCAGAAGAAAGCTTTGGCTCAGAAATATGGTTTTGAGTGACATCATCATATGGTAGGATGAAATCAGAAAGTGTAGGGTTAGTGAAGCAGAAGATTTTGAGACCAAATCTTGAAGCACATCTGTGTTTAAAGGATAAGGAAAGAGTGGAGTTTGCAAAGAATAGCAAGAGACAGTAGACAAAGGGGAAAGAGCAAACTAGGTGGGTGAAATGTCACAGAAGCTAAGGGAAGACTGAAATCCAACCAATGGATTTAGCAATGTGGAGACCATTAGTGACCTGAGTAAGAGGAGTTTCAGTGTAGGAGAGGTATGGGAAAAGGGAACACACACAAAGAAGGGAATACAACTTGGTGCTGGCTAGCTAGTAGTGAGCAGAGAAGTGAGCAGATAATTCTTTTGCAAAGTTTGGTCATGGAGGAGAGAATTGAAGCAGAGTAGAAGCTGAAAGAGAATGGAGTTGAGAGACTTATTTTTTTAATCTGCTGGAAATATGCTCAGTTTAAAGGCTGACGGGAAGAATTCATTAGTCGTAAAGAGGTTGGCCATAAGCTGAATTTAGCCAGAATTTAAAACTCTTCATAAAATTCTTCACCCAGACACATCCTTTTACCTTTTGGCATTCTAAATAAATTCCCAACTATTAATCACTCTGCTACTCCTAGGTTTCACTGTGGTCTTGTTATCCTAATGGGATTGCAAATTCCTGTAAAGTGGGATTCAAACTATTCTACTCCCTTATTCTGGGTAGAGCTTAGTTCAGTTCCTTATGTAGAGAAAATTCTAAACAGGTATTATTTTTAGCGCTCTCATTTGTTTATTCTTGGAAGAAATATTTAATGTCCACTATGCGCTGGACATTATTTTAGTTGCTGAGGATATAAAGGTCATTAAACCAGGCATTTCTTTCCCCCAAGGAGTTTATAATCTAGAAAGACAGTAAATAGTAATAGGAAAACAAAGTAAGTACAGAATGTAAGAGATATCCTAAGTAACTATGTATATTTACATATATGTATTTTTTTCCCCCATGAATTCTTTCCAGCATTGTGGATGAACAACCACAAGCAACTGGAGAGCTAAATGACTTACTTAAGGTGGAAAGAAAAAGATAGGAAAAAAAAAAAAGTATTTTTCTCCCAGTGTAGGTTCTCCTTTGTTAACCATTTCTAAAGTCATTGGTAATATGATGGCTGTGCTTTGGGAGTGTTATATTGATTGATTGTTACTTAGCTTTTGAGAAACTAACCAACTCTTCACATTTTCTCTTTCCCGTTATAGTAATTTGCCATCTTCCATGTATGAATGGAGGCCAGTGCAGTTCGAGGGACAAATGCCAGTGCCCTCCAAATTTCACAGGGAAGCTCTGTCAGATCCCAGTCCACGGGGCCAGCCTGCCTAAAGTGTATCAGCATTCCCAGCAGTCAGGCAAGGCGTTGGGAACACATGTTGTCCACTCAACACATACTTTGCCTCTGACCATGACCAGCCAGCAAGGAGTAAAAGGTAGGCTGACTATTTTTTGATTTTGCCTATTCGTCAGAACTCTGTTAACATGCCAGACCTATATATGCAGAAGCCCAGTGCCTGCGGGGTTGGCACTGGAACAGAATATGGGCCCCGTTATATGGCGACAGTGCTTTCTCAGCCATAGAGAATGGTACCTAGGAAATGAGAAAATGGAGCCCATCTTTCTCTGGTGACATAGGACCAAGAGCTAATAAACGTACACCGTGCTCTTCTGGCAGGACCTGGGAAAGGGGAAGATGAACAGGATGGTGTTCTGACTCTGATGGTCATTAATCATCTAGCAGTACCTGCTGTTGAATACCAAGTCTATTTTGTAGTCAAAGAGCACTTGGTTTTAGTTCTAAACAATCTGTAACCTCCCTGGGCTTCAGTTTATTCATCTGTAGAGGAAGATAAACTAGGTCAGTTGGAGCTCAAATTCTGTGACTAATTCATTCTTTTCAACCTGGCACCTCTCACACATGCACAATTTTTAAAAAAGGGGTCAGAGCAGTGTTACTGGCTTATATTCTTTAAAACCTGAATCTTAGAATCAGAAGATAAAATTCTGTGTGAAACCTGCAGAGAAAGAAAATACTGATATAAAATGTCACACTTAAATATTTTGTATGTGTGAAAAGAAGCACAAAAGTATGTACACACCAGGTTTAAGGGTAAGAGAACTATGTTTTCTGAAATTGTGTTATAAATCCTATAGTCTCTCTGATGAAAACTTTGTGAGAAATTAGAAAATAATCTAACTTTTGAGTCTTAATTACTTTTGTTCGATAAAATGCATGACCACAAGTAGCACAAATTTCATAGTTTTTTGGCTCTTCTGAAAAAAATGTTTCATGAATCCATTATTCTGAGAGATTTAAATTTTGCTTTGTAAAAGTAGTTTTATTATTTAAGGTATATAAATTCAGGTTTAATTTTTTAGTGTCCCCTTTTACTCTCAAGAGTTTTAATGGCTGTGCAGCAAAACTAGATCCACACTATAAATCTTTTATTTATCCTATGTATAATATGTATGTGGGCTTTCCTGGTGGCTTAGCGGTAAAGAGAATCTGCCTGCAATGCAGGAGATATGGGTTTGATTCCTGGGTGGGAAGATCCCCTGGAGAAGGGAATGGCTAACCACTCCAGTATTCTTGCCTAGGAAATCCCATGGACAGAGGACCTGGTGGGCTACAGTCCATGGGATCACAAAAGAGTTTGGCACGACTTAAACAACAAAACAACAGCATAATATATATGTACTTAAGTATATGTGTATGTATAAAATTTAGTTTCATGCTGATGAGCATGAAAATTTACTTTCATCATGACATGCATGTTAATTATTTACAGCTGATAAGTTTTCCTCCCGATCTGTTTTAGTGAAATTTCCTCCTAACATAGTCAATATCCATGTGAAGCACCCTCCCGAGGCCTCGGTCCAGATACATCAGGTTTCAAGAGTTGATGGCCCAACAGGTCAGAAGGTTAAAGAAGCTCAACCGGGCCAGTCCCAAACCTCTTACCAAGGCCTTCCTGTCCAGAAGACCCAGACGGTCCATTCCTCATACCAGCAAGTCATTCCTCACGTGTATCCGGTGGCTGCTAAGACCCAGCTGGGCCGGTGCTTCCAGGAAACCATTGGGTCACAGGTGAGCAGCACTGCCCAGCCCATTTTAGTGATGTGTTCTAGATAGTCTCTTTTAATAAGACAGCCTTGATGAAATGAGGTTTTTGTAGAAGGAATTGGCAACCTGTGGGCCTGTTACTATAAATAAAGATCTATTGGATACAGCCAGATCCATCATTTACATACTGTCTATGTCTGCTTTCATGCTACTGACAGAAGGATTGTATACTTTCAGTGAGGTCATATGATCTGAAATGCCTAAAATATGGTCTGCAAAGACTTCCAGAAAGAGTTTGCCAACCTCTGACATATAAGATACTGTAAGCATTGTAAGATATTTGGAAGTACCTCTAAGATAATAGTATGTGTTGAACTTCCAGAAATGCTGTAAGATGTCCATGATTGCCCGTTGGTAGTTTTTCAGTTACAGTAATCTGTGAATAAGCATGTGCCAGACATGAGATTTGGTACATAAGATATATTCTACAGAGATGTTTGAAAATTTTCATGCCTTTTTGCAATAGTTTGCTGGTTAATGGATATAGTCGTTTTGAATCCATCAGACAATAATAATTTGTCATTTTTTATTTTCTTATAAAACTATATAACTAGAATAGCAGTGTATAAGTTGTTTGAAGTATATTTTAAATATTGCATTTATGTGTAACTGTAGGCCTATATATTGTTAAGTGAGAGAGAAGTTGAATTTTCTTTAAAACTCATCATTGAATGTGCATGGTAAAAGCAACAGAAAATTACTGGTTCCTCTGCCACAGTTACTTGGTGCTTCCTTCTTTGGAATTAGGTGATAATGACATAGCTTTGTTCTGTGGTTCTTCTCCTGTCACTTATTATGGTTTTAACCCCCTGTGAGAAGAATAGGTGAGATCTGTTTATCTACTGTTACCTGAATCTTCAAAAAATGATGTGTGTCTGTGTGTGTGATATATGTTGATAATAGAATGAGTCATTCTCGCTTTTGAACCTGGAGAACACTTTTAGGTGCCGGGCAACTCTATGGTTAGGTCGTCTCCTTTCTTCTCGTTGTTTGGTTGCTATCGTGTCCAAGTCTTTTGCGACCTCATGAACTGTAGCCTACTGGCTCCTCTGTCCCTGGGATTTCTCGGGGAGGAATATTGAGGTAGGTTGTCATTTTCTTCTCCAAGGGATCTTCCTGACCCAGGGATTGACCCTGTGTCTCCTGCATTGGCAGGGTTTCTTTACCACTGAGCAACCAGGGAAACCCTTTTCTCCTAAAGGAAGAAGCAAAATTGGTTTGTAGACCAGAATGGAAAGAAGAGCCATGTAGAGTTTTAAAACCTTGGTTAGAGCCATGGGCTCAGCACTTGGTGGCAAGGAACCAGCTTCCTTATTTGTAAAGTGGAGACAAGAGTATGGGGCTTGGTCAGAATTAGACTAGGCAAAGTGACATGCTCTGCAAATGTTACAGAACTATAAAAATACTTGCTTAGAAAATGCTTACCTATTGAGAGAGTCAAACGTAAAAATAGAGCAGGTGATTGCTTTTGTCATGTAACTTCACTAAGGCAGGGAAGGTTTAATCTCCCACTCAACCTTGGTCTGCCTGTAGAGCCTGAAATGCCTGCTGAAAGGGGGGCTTTTTCTTCCTCAGTTGAAGACCAGGTTTAAACATGCTTTTTGCAGAAGGAATATCATCAAGTTACATTTAGCTTAGAAGTAAAGACTGGATTACTGTGTCAAAGGCAAGTTTTTACAGGGGCAGTAGGGCTGAAGTAAGCCTCATGCACTGCACAATTTGCTCCAGAAAAGCCTTGGAGGAGGAGGATGAATTTGGTGTCATTTGCATTGTTTAGTCATTTCAGCTTAGGTCGATCATGAGGAAAAAGCACGTCCTTTTAAAATTCTGTGCCCAGTATCTTTCTCCTTAGTTTCCAAATTGGAACACAGATGGTAAAAAGCAAGAAAATGAGATGTCAACAGACCGTGTTATTCTTGTACATGTAATTGTAGGCAGACACTTGCTCACTGGAAAGAATATAAACAAATTATTTACTTTTAGGCCTAAGGTGGATTATACAATTCACATGAATTGAATAGTTGGTGGAATTATCCAAATAATTCAGACTCATTGGAATACATTTTTGCCTTATCTGGATATTTCTCTGACTTCTGATCTAAATGATCCAGACAGTGATCTCAATGCTTAATTAATTTTGCATGTGTAGTCAGTAATACACAGCTTCAAAATATTCTCAGAATACATTTTTTTCCTATTGGTGAGAAATGTTGAATGCCTATGATTGTCCAATTTGTGCAATTAAGATGATCCAGGCATTAAAAAATTACTGACAAAATAGTCAATAGTGTATAAGATGTATGCTACAGTGGTGTTTGGAAATATTTGTGTTTTCTTCCTATGGTTGGTTTGCAAATACAGCTACAGAGGGAGGTATAAGTGGATTTTAAATGAATGACAGAAAACCCTAACGAGTACTTAAACTTTTATTATTTATTTTAAATAAATACTGGTGTTTTGCTCAGTAGCAAGATTCTTATTCACTGTAGATTACACCTACTGAGAACTTAATGTCATAATCAGTAAGCACCTGTGCTTATGTATTGCCAATAGAAGTCATATGCAACATTTGGTAAAAATACTCTTGTTTCTGTAGCACATTCTAAAAATGAAGCAGTAAACTTGAGGTTGAAAATACAACATGAACTGTGATCAGTGTATTCGAATGCATGAGACTTTCACAATAGAATTTCGGGACCTGCTTGGATAGTGGAGGAAAATGGATGATTGGTTAGGAAACTAAGCTCACAGAGAAGAGGGGAGAAATTAAACAGAGGAGAGAGAACACTGTAAGAAACAGGTAAGAAAGAAGCATCAGAAGAGATCAGAGAAGTAAACTAGAGTTCCTGGAAGATGTTGGTACAGATATAAAGTCTTTTAAACCTTAGGTTTAAGGCAAAATAAGTGACTTGGTGTCAAAGTAAAACTAGCATGATGCCCCTTTGATCAAGTGATCAAATTCAGAATCATTAAAAGCAGGACAAGTGACATTATGTGCCTCCTGATGGGCTACAGTATGAAATGTACAGCAACACCCTAAAAGGATTCTTGCCAGAAATACATAGCAGAATCTAATTGAGCCTTTACACCTAACCTCTAGCTTACAGGGAATACTGAAGGTGAAGAAACAAGCCAAAACGATCACATCAAAAAGATTGATAAATTGTTGCTTGGTTTCTTTGAAACATTCATATCATTAAACACATTTCCCCAGAAAGACACACACACACATACTGACTTCCCCAGAAAGAGCCTAGAGAGATAACAGCACATCTAATGTATGAACCTTAATCATGGTTAAAAAAAAAATATCAACACCCAGCTCTGAAAGACATTTAAAGAACAACTGAGGATGTTTAAATATAGACTGGATATTAGATAGTATTTTGGAACTATTCTTTTCTTAGCTATGATAATGGTATTAGAGGTATGTAGGGCAGTGTCCTTACTCTAGAGTGAGGAATGCCGTGATGTCTGTAATTTACTTTTAAATGCCCTTTATACACAAATATAGCAAAATTGTAACAGCTATTGATTCAGAGGTAGAAATACAAGTGATTACTGTTTTTATTCTTTGAATTATCTCAGCATATTTGAAAATTCCTTATAAAAAAAAGAAAATGTGAACATTTTCTTGACTTATAAATAGAATAATATAATTTTAAGATGAATTTAAAAGCCCTATGTTTAGTACATTTAATGAATATCTAGAAAATTTTAAAAGTTGCAACTTTTGAATAAGATGGAAGTAGATATGGACATGGTAGACATGAGGAAGCCAGGGAGGAGAAGCTGGCCTTGGTCCAGTTGTGAAATGATCAGAGTCCAATCTAAGAAGTCAACTTGAAGATAAAGAGTTGAATGCAGAGGCTTTTGTGAAGGATCCAGCATCAGGATTTGATTATGGGCTGTTGTGAAGAAAAACATGGTGATGAGCTGGACTATTCTGAACTTACTGGCTTCAGAAATCAGATAAATGTGCTGTCTGATTGATTAATTGACAATCCTCCCTGCAAGGGGAGGATTATGAGGTAAAGATGAGTAGCTACATCTTTGTTTTAACCAGTTCCATCTTTGATTGATGTCAAGAATCAGGTATTCTTGAATATCAGTCAGGGAATCCAATGCTGTTTTAGAGATGAAGTGAGAGAGGATTAACGGAGAAAATTCAGTGGTTAGCAAATAGACCTAGTGATGATAGATAAATAATACAGATTTTTTGGACTTGTCTTAATATTATAAAGTGGAAAGAATAGGAATAATGTGATTAGAAATATCTAAAATGTTTTTTACCTTGATGGAGAGTGTCAAGATAAAGGGGAACATACCTTTCTATTGTGATGTTTCATCTTTCAGAGTCCTAAAAAATAATTTATTCTTAAGATTATATATACTGTTGATTTCTATGTGAATCAGGCTGGGTACAGGAATCACTAAATTCACCTTGAAGTATTAAGAGAACAGAAATTAATAGAACATATAGGGTGATCAGGGCTTCCCCAGTAGCTCAGCTAGTAAAGAATCCACCTGCAATTCAGGAGACCCTGTTCAATTCTTGGATTGTGAAGATCCCCAGGGGAAGGGATAGGCTACCCATTCTAGTATTCTTGGGCTTCTCTGGTGGCTCAGACAGTAAAGAATCTGCTTGAAATGTGGGAGACCTGGGTTTGATCCCTGGGTTGGGAAGATCCCATGGAGAAGGGCATGGCAACCCACTCCAGTATTCTTGCCTGGAGAATACCCATGGACAGAGGTGCCTGGCAGGCTGCAGTTAGTGGGGTTGCAAAGAGTTGGATACAACTGAGCAACTAAGCACAGGATGGCCAAGAGAAATCGGTTTCTTGAATGTAAATCAAGTTTGAAGTATACTACAATAAATAAAAGATAGCTAATAATAACCTACTGTATTGCACAGGGAGCTTTATTCAGTGTTCCATAATGAACCTATATGGGAATGGAGTCTGGAAGAGAGTGGACGTATGTATATGTATGGCTGATTCCCTTTTCTGTACAGCAGAAACTAACACAATATTGAAAATCAATTAGAAAGATGGTAACAATAACCCTGTGTATGAGACAGCAAAAGAAACACTGATGTATAGATCAGTCTTATGGACTCTGTGGGAGAGGGAGAGGGTGGGCAGATTTGGGAGAATGGCATTGAAACATGTATAATATCATGTATGAAATGAGTCGCCAGTCCAGGTTCGATGCACGGTACTGGATGCTTGGGGCTGGTGCACTAGGACGACCCAGAGGGAGGGTATGGGGAGGGAGGAGGGAGGAGGGTTTAGGATGGGGAGCATGGGTATACCTGGGGCAGATTCATTTCGATGTTTGGCAAAACTAATACAATATTGTAAAGTTTAAAAATAAAATAAAATTAAAAAAAAAAGAAAATCAATTATACTCCAATAAAAAATTAAATAAATCAAGTTTAAATAGTTGAAAAGTCATAATTTTGGCAAAGATAGGTATCAGTGTTGCCTACAGTAAGCACTGGTACTCCATAAATATTTGAAAATATTTCTGATATTTTGCTCAATAGATTAAATTAGAATTACATTTCTAGTGGTTATAGTTATTTCAACATTTCCAGCAAGTTTTCATCTCTAATGTGTGCTTAGTCACTCAGTCATGTCCAACTCTTTGCAACCCCATGGACTGTAGCCTGCTAGGCTCCTCTGATCATGAGGATTCTCCAGGCAAGAATACTGGAGAAGCCAAATTTCATAAAACGTCCCTCAAATCTATTTTTGCACCATAAGGTCATTGAATGGGTACACTTTTTCCATTGTTCAAGGGTGTCCTTTAGTCTAAATGGATTTTCTTAACAGTGACCCAAGTTGGAGACTTATTTGGCATCCAGAGTTTTTGATTGTTTCAAACATGTTTTATGTATTGCCCAATTACTGGAAATAAACATTTACAGTGACCTAATGATAAGATGATGCTGTGAAAGTGCTGCACTCAATATGCCAACAAATTTGGAAAACTCAGCAGTGGCCACAGGACTGGAAAAGGTCAGTTTTCATTCCAATCCCAAAGAAAGGCAATGCCAAAGAATGCTCAAACTACCGTACAATTGCACTCATCTCACATGCTAGTAAAGTAATGCTCAAAATTCTCCAAGCCAGGCTTCAGCAATACGTGAACCGTGAACTTCCTGATGTTCAAGCTGGTTTTAGCAAAGGCAGAGGAACCAGAGATCAAATTGCCAACATCCGCTGGATCATGGAAAAAGCAAGAGAGTTCCAGAAAAATATCTATTTCTGCTTTATTGACTATGCCAAAGCCTTTGACTGTGTGGATTACAATAAACTGTGGAAAATTCTGCAAGAGATGGGAATACCAGACCACCTGACCTGCCTCTTGAGAAACCTGTATGCAGATCAGGAAGCAACAGTTAGAACTGGACATGGAACAACAGACTGGTTCCAAAAAGGAAAAGGAGTACGTCAAGGCTGTATATTGTCATCCTGTTTATTTAACTTATATGCAGAGTACATCATGAGAAACGCTGGATTGGAAGAAGGACAAGCTGGAATCAAGATTGCCGGGAGAAATATCAATCACCTCAGATATGCAGATGACACCACCCTTATGGCAGAAAGTGAAGAGGAACTCAAAAGCCTCTTG
>NW_011495064.1:16485316-16517601 GCF_000754665.1 Bison bison bison
GGAGAAGGGGATGACAGAGGATGAGATGGCTGGATGGCATCACCGACTCAATGGACGTGAGTCTGAGTGAACTCTGGGAGTTGGTGATAGACAGGGAGGCCAGGCGTGCTGCGATTCATGGGGTTGCAGAGTCAGACACGACTGAGTGACTGAACTGAACCGAACTGAATGATGCCAGATGGTATGAAAAGACCTTGTGAGAGATGGACGGTTGGGAGTCCGGCTTCCATGCCGGGTGTGCCACTGCCGCTTTGTGAAATCATGTGTTTTTTGTTCATTGTGGGAACATGCCCCTTAATTAGACAGTTGTACAAGATGAGACAAAAATTCAAGAGCCTCAAGACTTTCCTGTTGCAAGTGCCAAAAGAGCAGCACACTGCACGTATGAATGCTTGCGTTAATGAGGACAGAAATACCAGAAAACCTGAAGTAGATGTAAGCGGAAGAGAGAGGATGTTTTTAGTACAGCACTCTAGCACAGATAATCAAATAACACTCAAACTCACTTTCATAGTTGGCAACCGTAAAATCCCCATATTGTTGGGGAAAAAAGCTCCATGGGTACAAGACGTACAAACTATAAGGTGTAAAATAAGTTATAAGGATATGTTGTACAACATGGTGAATGTAGCCAATATTTTACAATAATTATAAATGGAGCATAAACTTGAAAAATCGTGAATCACTATATGGTATACTTGTAACTTACATAATATTGTATAGCAACTGTATTTCAATTAAAATAAGGAAAGTTTAATTTTAAAAACCATAAGAAACACTGTAAATTCTATAGAAGAAAGTAAGCTTTTATGTGTATTAGGAAGAAAAGGACCACTTCTTGATGTGAAATCCTGGTATCACTGAAAAAAATCTTTCTTTCCTTTAATTGCTGGTCATATAAATAATAAGCCCTCGGGCAAAAATTAAACAGTTTGAGATCCCCTTAGAGGTTCTAGAAGTTGGACAGGAAAATAGAAACAATGGACCTTTGGAGAAAAAGATTCTTTAACTGAAGATTGGTCTTTTTGGCAGATAAATTCAGTAACATTCTCATGTTCTAAACCACAACACTGGGATACGCACATACTTCTGAAGGACCAGATTCACTTGCTTTTCTTATAAAAGAAAAGAAAGCTTAAAAAAAAAAAAGCATCATGGAGAAACTAGCATGAAAGTGTGAGCTCACTGAAGTGGGAAAGTATATTAACTTCATGGCTGAAAGTACTTTTTTAAAAAGTCTCAGGACTTTGAAGAAAAATATTTCCTTGTTTCTACCACATAGAAGCCAATGAAAAAATAGAGCTGTCTGTTGACTCTACAGCAGAAAAAACAGAGATGGGTAAGTAGAGATGTATTGGGTTGGCCAAAAAGCTTGTTTGGGTTTTTCCATAAGCCTCTTAGGTGGCATGAGTGGTGAAGAGCCTGCCTATCAATGCAAGAGATATAAAAGACACGGGTTCAATCCCTGGGTTGGGAAGATTCCCTGGAGAAAGGTATAGCAACCCACTCCAGTATTTTTGCCTAGAGAATCCCATGGACAGAGGAGCCCAGTGGGATACAGTCTATAGGGTCACAAAGAGTCAGACATGACTGAAGCAACTTAGCATAGCACATATAAGATGTTACGGAAAAACCCAGACAAATTTTTGGCCAGCCCAGTAGACATACTGATAGGCTTCAGACTTTGAAAGTCTCTTCTCATTGATGAGAAAGGAATTTAGTGCTCAATTAAGGGATCTAGGACATGAAATTCTGCTTAGAAACCTCTTCTTTGACTTCTTCAGACTCTCCTCTGCACTGATGATGAGCATTACTGGGGTGAGGCCTGAAGTGAGGATGAAATACTAATTTTATCCTGATAGGAGGATGGTGCCAGAATGGTTGTAACACTTTCACACTGGTTAATTCCATAATTGAGTCCATAACTTACATAAATAGATGAGAAGTTTCAAAAAGGAACAACTATTAATATAAAACATTTTACTGTAGACTTCCGGCCTCTTGCTTCTGTGTTATCCTTATGTGGTGAGGTGGACGGAGTTAGCCAGGCTGGCTCAACAGCGGGGGCAGGTGTGTATGCGGTCCTCTTCCCCACTTCCCCAGGCTTTTGGGGTCAGGGCTCTCCTGGGTGAACTTGACCTTCTTGCAGAGGTGCTGCTGGGCAGTGATGAGGGAAAGTAGAGCCAGAGTTACCAAATATCTCTGCTTTCTCCAGAAGCAGAGAGCCCCGTGAGAGTGTGTTGGTTGCATTTACTGCAGTTTGGCCTCCTTCAGGTGGAATAAATCATAGCCACCAGACACTTCCTATGCCATCTGAGATTTGCTTCAGTGTCATACTCCAGTAGCCCTTTGGCATAATCTAAGCAATGCTTAACTGACTGGTAGGGAGTCTGGTTGTCCCCAGTGGCTCTGAAATGCTCATCTTTGCCAGACCTTACCTATGTCAACAGCAGAGTGTCACCAAAGGTGTCATATACACGACACCTCGCGCGAGAGGTCCTGGACCTTGCAGTGTCACCTGCTTTTGCTCTGGCCACCTCTGCCAGATGTACTTCAGGCAGGGGCCCTCTTCTTGGAGTCAAAAAGATCAATAGAGCCAGGGATATGATCCAAAGGGGAAACACACACTGCATGTGAAAGAGAACATGTCTCCATGTCACTGGGCTTCTGCCAACGGCAGGAAGAACTGCTGGTTTTACTTGGATTGAGAATGTAGGACTGAGACATTAGGATAATCAAAATATAGATTGTTAGAACTGAAGTAGAGTAATTCAGAGAATGGGTGATGACCCAGACGTTACCTTTCTTACTGCCTAGCATCCCGTCTTTACCCTGGCAATGCCTTCTGGGCACCAGAAGGGCTGTCAGTTTTGAGTGTTTACTCACCCTGACTTGTTTGATAGACAAGCGTGTTCATGCTTCTTCAGTCCACTCAGGTGGTTTTCATTTTATTGGTAGTGAAAATGCCTTTATCATGACATAGAATATCAGATTTCCATATTTTATATCTCTAGGGCTCACTGAAATAATATACCTATTTTAATTAGACTCTTGTTTTTGCAGAGGAGTAGGCATTGAAAATAATCATGGGGCAGTTCCGAGTAGATGCATGTTATTTCACTTCTGATATCGGCAAAGTGGCAAGGTTTTGTGGTCATTTGAAGACGACAATTCTGAGCATGTTGGAAGTGGTTTTAAGAGATCATGGCTTGAACTGATGGCTGGTTTAGGCTCTTGTACATTACAGAAATGTTTGAAGAGTCACAGCTGGCATTTCTAGGGTCTGATGTTGCTTCTTGGCTTTGTCTGCATTGACCCCTTGGAATTGAGATGCTAAAATGAAGTGGAAACAGCGTCAGACTTTATTTTTTGGGGCTCCAAAATCACTGCAGATGGTGACTGCAGCCATGAAATTAAAAGACGCTTACTCCTTGGAAGAAAAGTTATGACCAACCTAGATAGCATATTCAAAAGCAGAGATATTACTTGGCCAACAAAGGTTCGTCTAGTCAAGGCTATGGTTTTTCCAGTGGTCGTGTATGGATGTGAGAGTTGGACTGTGAAGAAGGCTGAACGCTGAAGAATTGATGCTTTTGAACTGTGGTGTTGGAGAAGACTCTTGAGAGTCCCTTGGACTGCAAGGAGATCCAACCAGTCCATTCTGAAGGAGATCAGCCCTGGGTGTTCTTTGGAAGGAATGATGCTAAAGCTGAAACTCCAGTACTTTGGCCACCTCATGTGAAGGAAGAGTTGACTCACTGGAAAAGACTCTGATGCTGGGAGAGATTGGGGGCAGGGGGAAGAGGGGATGACAGAGGATGAGATGGCTGGATGTCATCACCAACTCGACGGAAGTGAGTTTGGGTGAACTCCGGGAGATGGTGTTGGACAGGGAGGCCTGGCGTGCTGCGATTCATGGGGTCGCAAAGAGTTGGACACGACTGAGCAACTGAACTGAACTAAACTGAAAATGAAGTGGAATCATCTGACTTACTAAAAGCACAAACATAAGCCACAACCCAATCCTTCAGAACCCGATTCATAAATTTTAGTGAGAAAAAAAAACAGCATTGCCCTTTGTTGAAAGATATCAAAAGGATTCCCGACTTTGCTCTGCACCTTCCCCCACAATAATGGTAACATTATTTTCTTATCCTTACAGTTTTTCTCCCTTTTTCTTTTTTCATATATAAAAGAATTTATATATGAAATTGGATGTTGTTTCAATGAGCTCATTCTTTGAGACTGTGCAATTTACTGTAGTAACACTGCTGTTTGCAGTTAGGAAATTGATTTTGAAGGAAGTGTTTCAGAACCTGTTAATGAGCTTCACATGAAAATGTCTGTTTTTCTGTCCACCCATTTACTGTATTCTCAGTGAATTCAAAAGCGTCCAGTGCTCTCAGGTCAGCCCTTTGATGAACAGGGATTTGCCACCATTGAGGATATTTCAAATAGTGTAACATCAGCCCTGCATTTTGAAATCCAGACAGAGGAGTTCTAAGTATTTTGAACAAAGAGCACTGCTCTCAAGATGGTACTTTGAAGAGGACTGCTTTAGAGTGTGCAAGCTTTGACGGAGTTAGGAAAATGGTCTAACGGTCTGTGGCTTTGGGGCAGGCATTTTAATGAGGCAGTGTATTTTTAAAAAATATTTGATAGAGAGCATTCACATTTATGGCCTTAGTTGACCTTCAAAACAACTTCAAAAAACAAGGAGAAGTGGGTATTCTTGTCTCCCATTTACTTAAATGAACCTTGAGGTTCAGAGAGGTGAGGGGACTAGCTTATATTAGTATTTCCAAGACAATCGCTCTTTTTCCATTTTGGCAAATTCACCATGTCCCTGGCCCTTGGTTTCTTTATTTTTCAAATAACTGGTTTGGCTGAGAAGACTACCAAGGCTCCTTTTAGCCATGCAGTGCTCTGACTGTGATGATTTTGACATCTTTCTTCTTTTCCACAGCTTCAGATGCCACTTATACTTACTCATAGTATCAATGGACAAAGCAAACTGTACAAACATCAAAGACAGTCAGTACCCAGAATCATCTTTCAAATCTATCCCGCTTGAGAGACTCAAGTGTTGGCTCCTCCAAAAAGCCTTGCAGTCCTCCTTCAATGCACATTGATCCCTCCTCCCTAACCTTTTACTGCGTGTGAAATCCAATCAGACCATTTTAAAGTTAATTGTCCTAAAGTTGATTTTTGTACCTCTCCTCTCTCCCCCACAGACTAGTGCTTTTCATGAGGACAGGGCCACTTATGAACTGAGCTCATTACTAGGCACACATGAGTCATCAGCAAATATATTAGTATTAGAGTAGGCAAGGTTTACTGTAGTCCCAAATCCTGCAAAAGCTTACACTTTGTACACACTCGATGTCTCACAGGTGAGCCAGGGACTCAGGCCAACGGTGGTCTCCACGGCTCTGCTGCTGTGCTGTGTGGAATGCACGGCCTCTCACTTCCTGCGGCAAGGAAGACTCATAGGTTGGAGTCTTAACCCCCAATGTGCCTGTAATTGGAGATCGTCTGTAAGGAAGTAATTAAGAGTAAATGAGGTCATAGGGTGAGGCCCTGATACAACAGGATTAGTGTTTTTTGTAACCAGAGAACTCCATCTCTTTGCCAGGTGAGGGCATGGCAGGATGGCAGCCTCCTGCAAGCCAGGGAGAGAGTCCTCACCAGAACTGGCCATACTGGCACCTTGATCTTGACCCTCTGGAACTCGGAGGGGAAATGAATGTCTGTTGTTGAAGCCACCCAGTCTCTGAAATTTCGTTATGGCAGTCCATGCTGACTAATAAGGGTTAGGAACCGGAACATGTGGGGAGGCAAGTGGTTCTTTGGTGAGCAGCAAATGTTCCCGCCACAAGTGGCAGAGCAGTGGTCAAGACAGCCATGGTTCCCTGCTCACAGGGAATTAAACCTCTTAATATGACTTGTGGCATTCAGTTTTTCTATACTACTTGCGACCAAGCCACAGGTAATTATTAGTTTTGAGTTCTGTGTACTTGGATGAGATACAGAAAAACTGAAAGCTTAACCAAATGAGGCACGTGTTACAGTTTATGTAGTGCTATAAGGCCCCAAACGGTTTTATGTTCCTTTCAGTATCTTTCTTTGTAAACAAAAAGGAAACTGACAGGCAGTGAAGCTGTATAGCAAGAATTTCTCTCAATACAGCTCTGGAAATAAGCTTTGGGCAGAAGAGGCCTTTATGTTCATCATTTGGGAGAGATCCGATTACTGTAGTAATAACCATGCCATGCCAATCTGCCTGTCTTAATTTCCGTCCTCATCTTGAGTCTGTCTTTATAAAGGAAGTATCCTTGGTAGTGGAGTTAGGATAAATTTCATCTCTGTATCATCTAGTACTAGGATTTATGATGTTGTTTATGTTTTGCTGCAAGGGGAGGTTAAGGGAATTATGATGTTGGAATATAATCATGACAAAGCATAATTATTCCTTTTGCAATTTAAGAGTAGCAAGACACACATATCATAGCCTGCTAGACTTGACTATTGAAATTCTCAAATCATTGTAGAGGTGGAGAAAACAGGCAGCCCAAATTTGACCGTTTATTTAGAAAAGATGTCAAGTAGAATCATAAGTTTCATGCTTAAGAATTTTTCCCCTTTTATGTTACTTTAAAGCCATTTTTTGCCTTAGTGTAACTTTAAAAATACCATTTCATAAAACTAAAGTCGTTGTCTGGAATTCCTTGAAGCCATGGTTTGGCTTCAGTAGGCTTTAAACAAATACACTGTCAGAAATCAATGTGGATACATTTACAACAGTTAATGCCCTAGTCACAGTAGATACTTTGTAAAATCAATACCCTGAAATATCAGAGGATTATGGTTGTATCAGATACCCCAAATGCCTAACATTGCTTTAATTACTCTAATAAAAGAAAGCTGGGTGAACTTTAAAAAAAAAAAAAACTTTCCTGTAAAGAATGTTCTACTCAAGCCAAAGCAAATTTTTTACAAGTTCTTTTAGAAAATCTGGAAGTATTTAAGCGTTTTCCTCTTCTTCTTGTGAGACAATGCCTGTTACCCTGCCAGTGCTCCATCGAACAATATTCCCCTTTATGACAACAGGCCTTTAGAACAAGTTGATCAAATATGTTGCGTTAGTGATAGGGTTCAGAGATTTGGACGCTTTTTCTTATTGGCACATAGACATAAACATATTTAATGTTCTGGTACATGGATGCTGAAGAGCTCTCATGAGGTTTTCTAGTTTGATTTGGAGCCATGGTTGGTCCACAGGCTCAAGGAGGACTGTTTTGCTCAGAAGATGGGCAGAAGTCATTTTGCCAGAGTGGAGATGTGTTTATATCATAGTGAAAAGATTAATAGAAACAAAGAAGAGCTGTGACAGGAGTTTGGATTAATCGTTACATTACTTGCAGGGAGAGCTCTTCCCATGATGGTCCTCATTCTGGTTTTTACGAGAAATCCCAGAGGTTTTTTTTTTTTTTTTTTTAAATAAGTGGGTTTAATAAGTGGGATTCATGTTCCCTCAACCAGATTCATAGAACTGAGGGTGTAGTTTCTTCTTGCCAGAATACCTTGAGGCTTTTTGCCAGAACATTGGAATAAGGTACTTCTGGGTGTGGTAGAGGTGAGTGTGGCATTTTCACACATGGAATAATTCATGGGACACCTGTGCAGTGTGGGTTGATCAATCATAATGTAACTTTCTGAACAGTCATACCTCAAGGCATGGAAAGTCTGCATCTCCATGCCTATCCTGAATAATTTATTTCACTTATTGGTAATTATCTATTTATTATAATTCTTATAGTTTAGAAAGGAGTCACTGAAAAGCCACAACTGTTTTTAGAAAGAACTGTTTGTTTGTTTGTTTTTGGTAGTGCCAACCAGCAGGAAAAGGGGAGGACGTGAAACAGGGTCCAGAAGAGGAAGCCCATTCTGGTTATCACTGATCGAGCTGGTCTAGGTCAGGGCATGATGTTAGGATGTGGAATCACATGGCGGCAGAGAATCTAGTGTATTAGCCTGACAGGCAGGGGACATTCAATGAACGTGGACCTTCACAGGTTACCCTCATAAAATCATAGACTCTAGGCTCATCAGTGAATATTCACTGTTAGTCTGTCCTTAAAGTTTGATTGGTGAGGAAGCTGAAGTCCAGAGAGAAATAAACTTGCTTCATGTCTTGTTTTGAGTTTATGGTGGGTAAGGACTAAAACTGAGGCTTTCTGGGTCTTACTCCAGTATCGTTTCTGCTATTCCATGCAGGCTCTTAGGTCATTTCTTCTGGAGGATTTACAAGAACCGTTGCTCTCTGTATAAGTTGGCTTGGGCTGCCATCACAAATATTGGGTTGGCCAAAAAAGTTTGTTCAGGTTTCTGTAACATCTTATAGAAGAACCCAGGTGAACTTCTGGCCAACCCAATGCTATAGACTGGGTAGTAGAGATGACCAAAGTTTATTTTCTCCCAGTTCTGGAGATTGGAAGTATAAGATCAAGATGTTGAGAGATTTAATTCCTGGAAGCTCTCTTCAGGCTTCCCTGATAGCTCAGTTGGTAAAGAATCTGCCTGCAGTGCAGGAGACCCTGGTTTGATTCCTGGGATGGGAAGATCCGCTGGAGAAGGGATAGGCTACCCACTCCAGTATTCTGGCCTGGAGAGTTCCAGGGACTGTATAGTCCATGGGGTCGCAGAGTCACACGTGACTGAGCGACTTTCACTTCACTTCAGGGCTGTCTTCCTGGTTTGTTGATGGCCACCTTCTCACTGTCTTCCTAGGGCAGAAAGAGGGCTCTAGTCTGTCTCTCTTCATAAGGACACTAATCCTATCACAAGGGCCCACCCTCATGACCTCATCTAAACCTAATTATGTCCCAAAGGCCACACCTCCTAATGTCATGCTGTTAGGGGTCAGATGTGAATATGCACAGAGAGGCACAACAATATTCAGTCCATGGTACTAGCTGAACAGGAAAGAACATTCTCTGGGGCCTGTCTCAGGGAGTCCATGTTCTGCGGTGTCTTTGCGCTTGGGCCGTGATGCTTGGGAGTGGATGCAGAGTAGTAGGCTCCATTATTGTGGTTTCATGGTTTTGGTCCTCTCACCAAGACATGGCGTATGACAAGAAGAATCTTGATGTCCCCAGAGTGAAGTCATCTGTTGCTTAAATACTGATATTAACTGGTTAACTCACTGTGATTCAGTGATACCATGTTGTCCTTATTGAGTAGAAGTAAAATGAAATAACAAACTCTCCACAGCATTAACCCCCTGACCTTTATTTTTTAAAAAACTGGTCAGGTAACTTTAGCGAAAACCTGAACATTTTTAGCAAAATCTTAAGAATATCTTGTATGGGAACTCACCTGTGGTCCAGTGGTTAAGATGCCACACTTTCATTGCAGGGGACATGGGTTCAATTCCTGGTGGGGGAACAAAGATCTCCTTGCTGTGCAGTGCAGCTTAAAAAAAAAAAAAAAGAATATCTTTTTCTGTTTAAATTTCTCTGTGTTAGTCACTCAGTTGTGTCTGGCCTTTTGCAGTCCCATGGCCTGTAGCCCACCAGGCTCCTCTGTCCATGGAATACAGTCCATGCAATTCTCCAGGCCAGAATACTGGAGTGGGTAGCCTTTCCCTTCTCCAGGGAATCTTCCCAACCCAGGGATCAAACCCAGGTCTCCTGCATTGCAGTTGGATTCTTTACCAGCTGAGCCACAAGTCAAGCCCAAGAGTAATGGAGTGGGTGGCCTATCCTTTCTCTAGCGGATCTTTCTGACCCAGAAATTGAATCGGGGTCTCCTGCATTGCAGGCGGATTCTTTACCAACTGAGCTATCAAGGAAGCCCTTTAAATTTCTAGATCTAACTTATTTTAATGCAGCTCTTCTCTGTAAGTTGGGACACTGTATTATATTGAGTAACTATTAGATTACTCGGTCATTTGTTAAATAAGCCCAGGTTTTTAAACAAGTGACCCAGAGGGAAGGGGTCTAATATTGATTCTGAGCCAAGCATGTCTGGACACGTGGCTGTCTCATGTAGAATCTGCCTCCATGCATTCTTTAAGTTTTGAGAGCTTGGTGGAAATGGAAATTTTTAGTTCCATTTAAAAGAAGAAATAGGCAGAGAGACTGAGAGTTTTGCCCATGACCATGTAGGTGGTGATGGATAAAGTGAGGATTTTGACACATTGATCCAACTTCAAAAGCTATACTTTTGTCCTTTATTCAGTTCTGGGTCATCTTAACACAACTTTTCACTGGTCCCACATCCAGGAATAAGATTGTGTGGGTAGGTCAGTTTCACAATCATAATGTACTAATTTTGCCAAACACAGAGATGCCTGGGAGTTTGTATTGGGATGTCTCTTGTTGGGGACAGCATTTGTTGGGAAAGAGATCTTTTGTAGTGAACTTAAAAGTGCCCTTCTTCTAGTTCTTTGAGGAGAAGTATAGCCAACACTTCTCTAATAATTTAATAATTACCTAGTTTTGTTATGGGCCTCTGATTACTGATCATATTGATCAGTAATTTCTTCTACTTTCTACTTTTCCCCATGAATGATGTACTCTATCCTAATAATTCGTACTTACTTTTGAGGGGAAGTATCAGATGTAGACTGGAGGAGGGCATGGCCACCTACTTCAGTATTCTTGCCCGGAGAATCCCGTGGGCAGAGGAGCCTGGTGGGCCACAGTCCATGGGGTTGCAAGGAGTCTGACACAACTGAAGTGACTTAGTATGCACACACAAACCAGATGTAGAGCACTATACTTTTATAAAACAATCTTTTCTTTCTCTTCCTCCTCCTCTTGATCACTATTTCTGTTTGCCACGCTGCTTCACAGATGCCACATATTTCACTGCAAGCAATCCAGAACTCTTTTGCTTTGACCTTTCCTTTTTCCTGCCTCCTGATTAATTTTGATATCCAGCTACAAGCTGAATCCCAGATTGGGAGAATGCTCCATGCCTTAGCTCCACTTCATTCTCTGACTTGCCCCACCGGCTCGCGGTTCCTTTGCATTTGGCCTGCCTTCCTCTGTCCTTCGCCTACTCTCGCCCTGGCGTCCCTTCCAGTTGGTATTAGGTATTGGGCTTAGCTAAAGCTGCTCCGTCCCTTTGGAATCTTTCTCCCCAGTCCAGCCGTTGAGTCACTGCCTTGTTTCAGTTCTTGCCTAAACACTGCTCTGCATACTCTTACAGGAAAGAGAGTTGCAGTGAATCAGCCTCTCTCTCCTTTCATGTTTTACTTCGGTACAATCTCTAGGAGCATTTTAAAAATCTATATTACTTTAATAGTTTAGTTTCTCTGTGTTTCTTTGGTTCCAGTGTCTTAATCTCATTGAGAGAAATGTTCTTTATTCAAACTCAGAGTCTTTTATACTTCAGTATATAATGGTTCCTGATAGCAAAATAAAGTGAGTTACGTACACATGATAAGATAATTTGTAAGAGTATTTCAGTATTAACATTTTCAAATGTCTTCAGTTTTGGGTCCTTGACATGGTTGCCATCTTCATAAAGCAGCCCGTTTACTCCTAAAGTATCTGAACTCTTTTAAGAAATGTATCCTGAGAGCCTAACAAATTGACCAGCACTGTAACTCTCGGTAGGTTGTACCCACATAAGATATAAGCTGAGGAGGATGGTGCAGATCCAGCCAGCCCATGCTCTGCTTACCAAACACTATGTCCTGGTGCAGAACACGCCCCAGAAGATGACTGTCTACTAGGCCCTGCACAGGGGCTGACGGGATAAGGTTAGCCATGCTTGGACATGCACTGTGGAATCTCACCACAGTCCTTTGAAGTTGGGATTACCATCCCTTTGTCTGGGAACTAGTCTGGAGATGCTGGATGGTGTGTGGAACATCTTGTCAGAGAGACTTGAGGTTTAGGTCCAGGTGTAATGATTCCACACCATTGTTCCTTTCTTTTCCCCATGGCTGAATCTTTCCTGGGGAAGATCCACTGGCCTGGTGCAGCAAATGTTCTTGAAATGAGGATATTATAGGTACTAGTCATTTTAAGGTGTGAAAATTGAATCTCTTGAAACCATATTCCAATATTTATTTATCATACTCTCTTCAAGTGATTGTTCATCTATGAAGCAATTCCATTGGCGGGTTTTTAATAGACAAAAATTATAAGCCATTAAATTTAAATCTTAATGCTCATATATTTATAGGGAGATCTAAAACCAGCTGTCATCACAGCTTTATTTTGAGTGGCAGGAAAATGTTATGATATTTTAAAAGTGAAGGTTTGCAGATAAGTCTACAGATAAGTGTTCTCAATCAGGTCAAGATTTAGAAGAATTCATGGTTTTGCAATCTGTTAATTCTTAACAATGTTTAACAAAGGCTTTTACAACATTGTTTGTAATAACTTTTTTTGCTGTAAAAGTAGTACCATGAACTTTCATGGAGTAATTGTGATGCTTTCCAAATAGTCTTACCTTCTGATGTATGGTGCTAGTCCAGATATGCAGATAGTAATGGTTGGTGAGTTATTTTCATGCAGCCAGCCTTCTAAGAATCATGGTGATTAGGGCTGGGAGGAGTTCTATTTGTTTTCCTCTTTTTCTGTCTAGTTTGCGTAGGTCCTTTAGGAGTAAGCTCAGACTGGTATGAGCATCCCTTGCCGTGTTGATTTGAGGGACGGGGTAAAGCACAGAAGCTGGGTAGGAGTGTATCTGCCCAGACACTGTCCTGTTAGAGACAGGAGAGCAACTCAATACTTGGGGTTGGCTCTAGTATTTCCTTTGTCAGTAATGCGACCTATCGGTGTATATTGAACGTGGAGCCCTAGATCTGACAGACCCCCTAAGAGACATCTGCTCGTACCCTGGACATTCCCACGAGATGATCCTTCAGCCTTCAGCATCAGTGAAGATGCTGACCTCTTCCATTGTTGAGAATCATTCAGTGTTGAAAAGGTCTCCTGCTTAATGAGTAGAATCCTCTTTTCTTGTGAGCTGGAGCCTGTAGTCCTGCTAATACCTTCACCGTGCAGATAACTTCAAGCAACAAGTTTGTTGAACATGCCTGAACTCTGCTGTCTGTCTGATTACCTCTGCTTTCTTCAGCTGATAGTCACTGAACCTGGTAGCCTCAACCTTTATTGTTCTGTTTGGACCACTCTAGGTGGGCCATGCATTTGCTGAATCCTAGCATGGACGTGTGGGGTCCAAGAGTCCCCTAATGTGCAGCCCGGAGTTGTGTGAACTTTTTGAGCTTTATCGCATTGCTCGATGGACAGCATAGGTTTTCCTTTCTGGCTTGAACTAACTAAATATTGGGTTATACAGTTAGCACATTTCTCCTGGATTTCTAATAAGATATGCCTTGAAAGGAGAGACAGGCTTTCTCTGAAAATGTGGTGAGTGAGTCACACAAGAGAAATTCCATTTGTGTTTTTAACTTGTAAAAAAATCACTTTACTCTGGGAATAAAAATGTAGCTCAGTAGCATCAGCCTATGTCCATGTGATTATGTCTTATTGAGAAGTAGACTCCTCCAGGCTGACAGGGGGCATTCGAGATTCTAATGTCTCTTTCAATGTCATTGTCTCCTGTGTGGACTTTTGGTATGGAGGGGAGATCCTTCCTCTACCTTCTTTTGTTCTAGATGCTTCCAGCATCCAGGTAATATCAGGTGCTGAGGAACCTCTTGTATGAGAGAAAGTCCTGCATCTGGCTGCAAAGATCTCAGGTGGAGTTTCTTGCTGCCCTTTGAAATCTCTGCATAGGTAATTAACTAAAGGGGCGCCCATGAAACCTCATGCCTTTTACAAACCTGACTTTATCTCCGGCAGTCTGTCCTCATACTGTGCAGACCCAGTTTTGAGAGGAACACACAGCGTTGTGGTACCACCTACCCTGCCATTTATTTAATCGACTTGGATGGCTTGTGCTGCTCTTGGCTGTGGACCCGCAAAAACAAAGCCGTAGGATAAAGCAGCCTGAATCCTGTAATGAAAACCTTGTACCATTTTTTTGAGGCCCAGTCGGGAGAAATGATTTATTTTTGCCCTCCCAAATCAAACATTCTAGGAATCCAAGGTGAAAATTGGATTTTAACTGCTACCAGCATTTGGAGCATATAAAATCGGCAAGTGTTGAGAGTTTTGCTTGATGAGGAGAAGAACCTAGAGGGGCTGGGACGAGAATGGTCTACGTGTGATGTGCACTGGTGTCTGACATAAATCTGACTGATCATACTGGAAGTAAACCACAAGCACGCTTTGGCAGCTGATTGCAACCGTGGAGACCTCTGTGTTCTTCACTTATCATTTTGTTTGCAGTCTTAACGCCTGGAGCGTTGTTCCATCTTCCTTCTTCCTTGCTTCGTATTTCAGGTTTAAGCCTTCTGTTATTAAGCTGAAGGAGCCTGGGAACTACCTGAATGCAGCCAGTATGTGTTGTTCCTCCCCGAGGTTCTGCATTTGTACATGTGTTCACTTTCTCCCCGCATTGCCCCCCTCCCCTCCTCCTGCTCATCATACACTATTTTTGGAGAGAATACGACATCCTGTTGAAATCTTGAAAACCCACAAAAACCTAAGGACTTCAAAGCTATGATGTAACTCCAACTTCATTAGCCGAGCTCTGCCTTCTCTGGTTTTGTTTCACAAGTTGGACATGTAGTCAGAGCCTTGTTGGGAATGCTGCCTGGGTGGACCTGGAGGGCAGGCAGTGCGGTCCCTGGAGGCCTGCCAGACAACTGGTATCCACTATCTGCTGCCCTTCTACAAGTCACCACCTGTCCCAACTTTCTGCCCCTGAGTGCTGCTCACCAGCCTGGGCTAGTTTGCTAATTTCCATTGTTTTCCCCAGGACCATTGCTTGCTTGAATGGACTGAAACTGGTTTGTTCTTTAGTTTCTTCTGATTGCTCCTTCCTCCCCTTAACATTTATTGAGAGTTTATTTGCAACCTGTACTATACATTGGGATATAAAGATGAATAAAATACATCTGTGTTTGATTAAAATATATAGTGGAGGCAGCAGAACTGTGTAGAAAGTGTCATGGAGTAAAGGGGATGGTTGGAGGAACTCACTGAAATTGAGGAGACAGGAGGTTTCATGGTGAGGGTTCTCTGGGCCTGTTAAGAATAAGGAGTCCTTGAGTGTGCCTGAAGGATGGATTTAGAGTGGTGGGAGGGGACAGAGAGAGATTGTCCGATGTGAGAACTAGAACGTCACACGTATCATGTTGGGGAGGTTGCAGTCTTCATACAGGGGAGAGTTGCTGAAGGTTTTCATTCAGAGTAATGTGATCAGATTTGTCTTGTGAAAGTGAAAGTCACTTAGTCGTGTCTAACTCTTTGTGGCCCCACGGACGACCCCATGGACTATACAGTCCTTGGAATTCTTCAGGCCAGAATACTGGGGTGGGTAGCTTTTCCATTCTCCAGAGGATCTTTCCAACCCAGGGATCGAACCCAGGTCTCCCACCTTGCAGGTGGATTCTTTACCAGCTGAGCTACAAGGGAAGCCAAGGTGACTCTGAAAGCCATTTGGAGAATCTTGTAGAGGCTGAGGCAGGGGAAGGCAGAGTGGCCCCTTAGATCTGGGCTTTGCCTGCATATTAGGAGTGAGGAGCCAGGTGGCCCTTCCTGCACCATTGGCCTCAAAATCGGTGCGCAAAGCAG
This sequence comes from Bison bison bison, assembly GCF_000754665.1. Classification (NCBI taxonomy): domain Eukaryota; kingdom Metazoa; phylum Chordata; class Mammalia; order Artiodactyla; family Bovidae; genus Bison; species Bison bison. Next base: position 16,500,985 of record NW_011495064.1, read on the forward strand.
AGTCTTTCATTCTAAAGTCTTGTCAATGCCACTGAGCAGGTCTAACTTCAGGATTCTGCCCCTTGGCCTCTTCTGACCTTGGCTGACTGGAACATGAGATGGATCCTTGCATTTGTCATCTCCATGGTGCTCAGGTGACCCTGAAGCCAGGCTCCTTTGCCTGCTGGCCTGATTTAAACCTGCCAGAACCTTCCCAGCGTGGCTGACTTCCCTGGGTCAGGCTGCATGGATGTCTGGAGTGTGTGTCTCACCCAGGGCTGATCGGGCTCAGCCCGTGGTCATATTCTGTCCCTGCCCAGGCCTTGGTGTTACAGGAGGACCCATGGCCTCTTGTAGGTGGGATCTGTGCCGTATTCTCAAGGTCTTCGTGCACGCCTCACCCTCACAGCTGTTCCCTGAGTGTCCACTGCAGACATCTCAGTAGACAGTTAAAATTCAAATGTAAAAAGTTCAAAGTATCTTTTAAGTTCCTTCTTACTAAGGGAAAAAAAAATACAAAAAAAGGCATTGGAAGGTTAAGTTTTATAAAGTGCTCTGAACAGTGATAGGGTGTATGAAGACTCTAAAAATGCCAAGGAACTCTTGGAAATATGCTTGTTTGCTTGAGTGTCCTACTGATTGTGTACTGATGTTTCATTCTGAGGTTTTAGAGCCCCCACTCTCAACAGCCCCCACCTCCCAGGTTCTGTGTCAACAACAAGGGAACTGTTTTATAATGTGGCTGTGAAGCACACCAGTGCTCTGGAGCTGGGCATCCTGCATTCAATTAACTTTCCTATTTCACACCTCATCATTGCAGTGTGGCAAAGCTCTCCCTGGCCTTTCAAAGCAGGAGGACTGCTGTGGAACTGTGGGCACCTCCTGGGGCTTTCACAAATGCCAGAAATGCCCCAAGAAACCATGTAAGTGACGTTTCATCATTCTTTTGCAAGTTAATGTAGCATGTCTGTTTTCTTATGATGACTGTTTTAATGGTGAGATATTAGACTTCAAAGAAATCACATTGAATTGTAGAATATAGTACAATAATTTGCATTTCCAGAAACCTTGCAAGTCTGAGAAAGCTTTCATATCGATTTCTGCTTTTTAATAAACATAGTTATCGGTTGCCTTTTGTTCAGCTGGATTACTTTAAAGAAAAAATCTTTTAAAAGGGGATGTGCTATAAGTAGGCTCTATTTTCTAAGATGAAAGAAAAATAAAGTCTCTTTTAAAATGATAATGAAATGATAATGAAATGCTGCTATAAAAAATCAGCAGTTGTTAAGTTTCCTTAAATGTGTATTAATATCCACAACTTCTCTTGTAGTTTTTATTACGCTATAGGTTTTCAAATTTCACTGAAAAGAAAAGTAAAATAGAGAAAGGAATGATTGCTGATTTGTGAAAGAGAAGCTTAGTCAGAAGGACACAGTGCTTCCTCCCTTTTCCTCTTAGTCTCTACTGTTAAACTATCACATTTTTCAAGACATAAATCTCTACTGACATCTGCATGCATTGATTAGTCTATAAAATTTGTTTTCCAGAACCTATTGATGTGAATAAATCCAGATTTACATCTTTCTGTTACTTTCTCCCCAGTTTTTGAATATAGTGTCTGCTCTGGATAATTGATTCCTAGTACTTTTTAGAAAGACAGAGGTAGCTGGGTTTAAGTGGAGCTTTCCCTCTTCTTGTCATGTTTTTGCCAAGAAAGCAAGTGATATTTTTATGTGTTGTCATCTTTTTTTTAATAGTTATTTTTTAATAGTTTATGCTGCAAGGAGTTTCTCATTTGCTTCCATTGGATAATTTTTATTTATCCTTTGTTAAACATCTGTTGATCTGAATGGTATTCTCAACTGCCTTTTAAAACCTGTTCAGTCTAGAAACTGCCCCTAAGAATCTCCTTTGGTCTGTCTTGTATACTATTCTTCCGTCATCATAAATGATTCTTATCTCTCAAACTTGTTCTCTAAATCTTTTGATGTTTAAAGTTAATTTAATTTTACTTTTTTCCTTGATAATTGCTCCTATCTTCCTTTAGAGGAATAATTTTTGGAAACACCTACTGAAGTTTCTGATAATTAATGAATTATTCATATAGAGGGGGAAAAATGGAGAAGGAAATGGCAACCCACTCCAGTATTCTTGCCTGGAGAATCCTAGGGATGGAGGAGCCTGGTGGGATGCCGTCTATGGGGTCGCACAGAATTGGACACGACTGATGCGACTTAGCAGCAGCAGCAGCAGGGGAAAAAACCCCATATAAATAAAGACATTCAGTACTGAGACATTGTCTCCAGGTAATTTTCTCTGGGTTTCAATAATGATTAGCAATGCGATTTCCAGCAGTGGGTTGAGTTTGATGGTCCCACCTCACTAAAAGATCTATCTACATAAAATTATCCTGACAAGCTGACCAAAGGGACATCTAGGGGATGTTTTGTATGATTTCGAAACCATGGAGTTTAGGGTTAGGAAATGGCAACCCACTCCAGTGTTCTTGCCTGGAGAATCCCAGGGACGGGGGAGCCTGGTGGGCTGCCATCTATAGGGTCACACAGAGTCAGACATGACTGAAGTGACTTAGCAGCAGCAGACTTGAGTTTGACTTCCAGCTCTGTCATTTGCTGTGAAGTCTTACGGACCATGAAACAAATCTGTGTCTAAAATGTTGAAGAAGCATTGCCTTTCAAAAAATGTCTCCCCATCATTTGGGGGCTAAGTTTAGAATAGTATGAAGGTGAATATGTTTTCCATTGCTGAGTCTAAGAACTGAGGAACTGCTGCTGCTACTGCTAAGTCGCTTCAGTCGTGTCCGACTCTGTGTGACCCCATAGACGGCAGCCCACCAGGCTCCCCCGTCCCTGGGATTCTCCAGGCAAGAACAATGGAGTGGGTTGCCATTTCCCTCTCCAATGCATGAAAGTGAAGTCGCTCAGTTGTATCCGACTCTTAGCGACCCCATGGACTGCAGCCTACCAGGCTCCTTTGTCCATGGGATTTTCCAGGCAAAAGTACTTATCTTTTATTTTTCTTTTCCATTTTTTCCCTTCTCTGTGTATCGTTTGCTTATTTAGCTTCTCTTTCCTCTTATTTCCAAAGCCCAAAGTTGCAAGACAGGGACAGAAGTGAAGAGTAAAGGGAATCACAGTATTGCATCATTTTCTATCTAGAATTGTACCATTTGGGGATAAATTCAATACTTTATATGGTTTTGTTAGCTCTATATTTTAATGTTGATAATAGTTTAAGTAGAAAGTAAAAGCACAAAGTTGCTATCACTTTTAACTAATGAAAATAAGGTCTGTATGGGTTGATCTAATGTATAAATTGAAGAGCAACATGGATTATGAATGAAGTAAGCTATTGACATCTTGACTTTTACTCCGTTTATGCCATCCTACCATGTAGTCCACTCCCAAGAAACATGCTCAGAGTCATATTCTTCCTGTGTCATTTAAAAAACTTTCTTTGCTTATTTTAAAATCATACTCATTTTGGAAGAGAGCAGACTTTTCTTGCGGAGAAGGCAATGGTACCCCACTCCAGTACTCTTGCCTGGAAAATCCCATGGATGGAGGAGCCTGGAAGGCTATGAGGTCCATGGGGTCGCTGAGGGTCAGACATGACTGAGCGACTTCACTTTCACTTTTCACTTTCGTGCATTGGAGAAGGAAATGGCAACCCACTCCAGTGTTCTTGCCTGGAGAATCCCAGGGACGGGGGAGCCTGGTGGGCTGCCGTCTATGGGGTCGCACAGAGTCGGACACGACTGAAGTGACTTAGCAGCAGCAGCAGCAGACTTTTCTTGGCTTCAGAAGCTAGGGTTTTGTGCTCCATGCTTCCCCCCACCCGCCACCACTCAGAGTAGTTTTCAAGTGGCTCTTATTTAATGTTTTGAAGGTTTTGTTTAGCCACATACAGAAAGGCCTTTCATTGTTGATCAGTTCTTACTGTGAAAACTTAGTTTTAAATCTGCAAATGATTTCATTAAAGAGTCTGTAATCTATTAAAAATGTACTTGGTATGAACAAGTTGCTTGTCCTTTAAACATTTTTTGAAGAAAATTAGCATTGAATTCTAAGCAGAGGAAGACTTTAAGATCATCTGGTCTGGCTTTCTGCCTTGAGGTAAATGACTTAATTTTTAAATGAGATAATAATCTCTCTTTTGCCTTTGAACAATTCACGGACAGAGATCTCACAGTCTCTGGAGGTAACGTGTTACAGGGTGGCCTCGTTAAATGGGACAAGACTGGACATGTGGCCAAGGGGCTGAATGGGTGACTCCCCACATACCGATTTTTTCCTTTTAACCCACTATTTCCAGATTCCTCACTTTGACCATTTTCTAGCAGAGGAAATAAGGCAAAGAAAGGAAGTAATAGAGGAGAGGAATGAGAGTAGTAAATACTTAATGCTATTCCTTAGTGGTGAGAATAAAGACCGTGTGTTGGGGCAAAATAATTTTATTTTTCAAAGGAAAATTTCCATTTTACTTGGAACTTTTTTGTTTCACTGCTTGTTTAGGTCTTCTAAGTCGTTTAACCATTTAGCCTATTTTCACGACAGTCCACTATTATCTTAATAAAAGAATACATTATTGCAGGAAGCAATGATATCTGTGCATAATTTTGTCAGGCCCTACGGTAGGCATTTTGTATAAAGTATCTCTATACTCCACAACAGCCCTGACTTATTCAATAGTTGGGAATACTCCCATTGTACAGAATTCCATTTGGGACCCAGAAAGCTTGTCTTTCAAGGTGGCAGAGCTGTCAATAGGCAGAGCCAAGATTTGAACCTAGGTCAAACTGGTCCTGGAACTTATGCCAAGAAGTCTCTCAGGTATCACAGTAGGATGTCAAAATTTCAGTGGCTAGGGTTTTGTTGGTAAATTGGTGGCTTCAACATTTGACGGGTTGAATTTTCTGAGTGCTGGATCAGACAATGTATCAGAGCAGCTCTTTACATCTCCTAGCTTCCTTTAACACCTGTTCTTCTCAGCTGCATGGTAGAGAGAATCAGCTTATACTAGAATATGTGAGCCTATAATTAAAGTGAACATATAGTTTATTATCTAAACTGGGGAACTTTTCAGAGTGAAATGGAGTGCTGTTACTGAACCTTGATGGAGCAACAGGTATCATCAAGGACTGTCCTAGGCAGACCAGGATGTCTAATCACCCTCTCTGAATTTATAAGAAAATTCAACTGCCAGTAGTTAATCATTGGGGAGGAACTGAATTTTTTGGTAAGAGTCACTAATTAGAAGAAAATATAGAACAGTTTTATGGTTTTTGAATGAACATAAAGATTGACAACTAATTGAGATTTATGTCTGTTGCAAAACATGAGATATACTGAAAAACAAAGGAAAATGGATATACATTGGGTTGATATCTTAGAAGTAAGATCACTGATGCTTTATATCCCTTTGCTTATCACATACAGTAGTTTAGGGTTGTAAGAATTTAAGCATGTAACAGCATTGTTTCTTTTTTACAGCTTATCATGGGTATAATCAAATGATGGAATGTCTACAAGGTTATAAACGGGTTAACAACACCTTTTGTCAAGGTAAGATCAGCTGTGAATTCACTGGTGTATGAGCTCAACGGTTGTTTTGCTTTTAGAAACTTGAGTTTTTTTGCTGTGCTTTGCTCATTAACCCAGCTTGTGAAGGTCACACAGAGAACCACCTTTTGCTCACTCCATTTAGGAAAAAGAAGTTTAGTGTATGGTTGCTAGAATTACATCACTACCATTTAAACTTTATGGAACTTCCCCACCCCCACCCCCCATCTATTGGTGTTGAAATCCACGGCAGATTGGATTACATTATGGAGTGCACGATCCACATGGGGTGTGTGCACACGTGAGCACATGCGTGTTCCTACAAGTATTACTTCTTTACTGACATATGATTGGGCCACAGAGTTCCCTTTCTTCTCTCATCAGACTGTTTCTGGCTACTCAAACTATTAAGGTATTAAATATCAGAGCAAACACATTTCTTTTTTTTTTTTTAATTTTTTAATTGAAGGATAATTGCTTTTGTTCAATCTATATAGAAACATACAAGCAGTGGGACCTTCAAAAATCCTTTAGTTCAGTGTCTGTGCTTTATGAGTGAGGACATTCAAGTCCAGACTGGTTAAGTGACTTTTCTGTGGCCAAATACCGGTGCCTAGCTTATAGTACCCATATATGATAGCAAATTTCATTTCATTTACTTTGGGAGATGTTCAATCAGTGCTCTTAATTTCCCAGTACATGTCTAGGATGAAGGTGGTGGTAGTAACTTGGAAATATGTGTACTTTGCAATAAACAGAGAAAGAGCTTTCAAGAGTCTTATTGAGCCAAAATCCATATCAAAACGCAGCACATGTCCTCTGACTTGTGGTCTGAGACTCTCTATCCTTGACCAGTATGTGTTTATAGGGACAGAGCAGATTAATGTAGTGTTAACAATATTTAGGTTAATCCCTATCAAAATGGTTCAAGTCATGGGAATATCTTAATTATCTGAGAATTCTCTCAAGTGAATTGTCTCTTCAATATTGCATCTGTATAACTTTTATGATTTAAAGAGCTTTTGCTGACTTCGAAAGAATCTTCTTTTGAAATGCACATAGATATACCACGTCTTTAAAACGTTTTCCTTCAAATATTTTAAGCCCTCATTGTAGATCAAAGAATGTTGGCAAAGGAGAGAGTGCTCAAGATGCTTTTTGAGAAACATCTGCAAACTTGTAGTACTACTAGGGATATGGGAGTAGCAGATTAATCAACATTATGTAATAATCAGTAGAATTTCAGATATCATTAAAAGTTCATACTGTATGGGTAGAAGGTTGAACTAAATGGGTGGAAGAATGAATAGATGGCTAAATGTATATTCTACCATATAAACCAAGTTGTTCGACTGAAGAGAAATATAAACCAAGTTGACTGAAGAGAAATATAGTGGCTACCTTAGAAATATGCCTTTAAATGTTTAGTCAACTGTCCTACAAGACTTATAAATTACTTCAAAAGCTAAAGTCAATAGCCTGGAGTTATAAGGAGGCATATTTATAACAACTACGTGCAAACCTTTTCTGTGGATTAGAATTCCCCATCATTGTAATGAAATGCTTTTGAAAGTACTGAGTTTCCAGCACTTAGGAGTGATCCAACAGATCCCTAATAGCTGATGGCCCAGGATGCTACAGGGGGGATTTTCCTGAACAGTACGTGATGTTAAATGACTCTGTCAATTTATTCTGATAGCAGTATTATTCTGTCACCTGGGATAGAGGTGTTGTGCATGAGAAGAAAGAAATGACTGGTCTGTCACACAAATTTTAGACCGTAGACATGTAGTTTCCTGAAGTGTTGATTTGATTAGGTATATCTGGTCTCTTCATTAAGCTGTAGAAAGAGGAGGATCCATATTTATACCTCAGCATTCTAAGTCTGCATGACTACTTGTTAGAAACTCTCCAGAAATGTCAGATGCTCCTAATTTCTCTGAATGTCAAATGATGAAGAGTTTACTCATTTTCTTGGGGTGGGATAGGATTTGGACATTATTAATCCCAATTAGGAACTGAAAGAGAGTACCCAGGATCACAGAGATAATGAGGAGGCCCAGCCAGGATTAAATTCCCAAGCCACCTCTGTTTCTGTGTGCAGCATGACCTCTTTACCAATTTTGTATATATCTGTTAAGTATTACTAATGTAAATATGATATACTATCTGCTTTGAGAACTAATAGAAGTTAATGAAATTAATATTTGATTTAATAAGAAAGCATGGTTATCTAATATATTCTTTCTACTGGCTGGTTCAAGGTTTTAACAGTTCATGTTCAGAAAAATGCCACTATAGAAGTGGAAGTGAAAATTTGCAAGTAATCATTTGTCATCTCATTTAGCAAAATAAAGTGGAGAAGCCTTCAAGTAATTCCCTGAGGATTTTAGTCTTTTCCTTTTCTGGTTTGGTTGGTATGGAGTGACCTTTAACAAGTTTTGTTCATACTGAGCATATCAAATGGTTCCACCTCAGTCACACTGATGTTCAGTAATGCCGAATCCTGGCTTATGTTTGTCTTAGGAGAATATTTGCAAAACAATGTTGTACTTTTTGGCATGAATTCTGGAGTGAAATATCACAGAAAATTCTATTTCATGGTGCCTCAAGAAGGCACTGCTAAATTACACTACAGAGTAGATTGACTCATAACATCATATGACTTCATTCATCATAATCTATTACATTACTTTTGAGTGAAGGGCTTAATTTCATTCCCTTTGTGATATTGGCCACTAAACTTAGGTAGAACTTTCTCACATTACATATGTACACTTGGATTTTCCTAGAGCCTTGAAGCTCTTTATTTTGAAGTTTTTCAAAAGAAGCCCGTTAACCATCTAGTTACTTGTGCGTTCCACATTGTTCTTAGAGTTTAATGTCTTCTCAGTTTACAAAGCACATTTAAAATTAAAGTGATTAATAACTAGAATTGCATTATTTCCTTCACCTAAGTGAATTAATGCCTGAAACAACTTTTCATAACGTGTACTCTGTAACAAAGAGCCAACTGTGCACAAGTTAATTTGAGAAGCTTTCAAATAATTGCCCTAAAAGTTGGATTTTCCCCTCCTTTCTAGTGGTGCTGCAATTATGTTTTCAAAGGAATGATTTATTGCATATACACACATGGAGCTCTAAAACCTGCCCTCACTACCCTCAACATTTATGGAATTGTTATAATTTGCTTCATTTATAAAAACAAATAATTCAATTAAAATTTCTGGTGGATATCTAGAGCAGCATTTGTCATTTCATTATTATGCTGAAGGTTTGATGTAGAATTAGAATTAAATGAAGAAATACCTCATGGCAGTGATCATAGGAACTCCTGTTTCATGGTCTTCCTTGGTGGCTCAGATGGTAAAGAATCTGCCTGCAATATAGGAGACCCAGGTTCAATCCCTGGGTCGGGAAGATCCCCTGGAGAAAGAATTGGCTACCCAGTCCAATATTCTTGCCTTGAGAATCCCATGGACAGAGGAGCCTGGTGGGCTCTAGTCCATGGGGTCACAAAGAGTTGGACACAACTGAACACTTGACTGTCACTTTGCCATGAAATAAATGTGTTCTTAAAAATTAGGTGTAAATCTCACTTCTAGAGTTGGGTTCTGAAATTACTTGGGGACCAGTCTATTCAATGAAATCTTTTATTTAAAGCAAATATCTCTCTTAACATTCTAAAATCACCTGCCTCTTTCATTAGTTTATAGCTCTGAAATCAACCTACTGTTTTCTACATTTTTAGCATGTGCTGAGGTGCTATGGGCAATGCCAAAATACATAGCTAGACAGTGTCTGTGCTTTTAGAATCCAGTGTATGTATATTTCTTTTTCATGAATCTTGAAATCTTTAAAAAATATCCCATAGCCCGTAAACATGAGTTGGCGGGGCACTCCTGAACTACAGACTGAGGATATGTGATGATTGGTGAATAAGACATCAGTCTTGCCCTTTGGATTTAGTGTAATTAAATCAGTTTGAATCAGCAGGATGTAATTTGCTTTGTTCAGTCATCCAACTAGCTGAATTTCAGCTCACTCCAGATGAGCCCATTAAAGCAAATATAAAAGAGCTGTCCACATAACTTTCTTTTGGCTTGATTTTATTACACTGGTTGTTCTGCTCTAATAAAATAAAATTACAAAACAGATACACTAAGACACAATAATACTCTACTAAAACTTTCACTGCAGGACTTCTTTTTGCTAGAAAGTGCTCCGAGGTGCATCTGGAATTGAATTGTATTCAGACCACAGAAAAGATAATGCACTCCCCCTAACCCCCACCCCCGCCCCGCCCAGGGGCATACCTATGTCATTAAATGAAACTGACCAGTCTTGATGAATAGTCCATATAAGGAAGGTGTACATGGAACTTCTTGGTTATAAAGAGGTTGTCTGGACTGTAGCTTACATTTCAGGCCTCTTAAGTGAACATAAAAAAATTGCTGTGACTGCACTATGGTGAATATGTAGAGGAAGACTGGTCTTTGAGTGCTTTGCTGCTGCTGCTGCTGCTAAGTCGTTTCAGTCGTGTCCAACTCTGTGCGACCCCATAGATGGTAGCCCACCAGGCTCTGCCGTCCCTGGCATTCTCCAGGCAAGAACACTCGCGTGGGTTGCCATTTCCTTCTCCAGTGCATGAAAGTGAAAAATGAAGGAGGCTAGAAAGTACAGGAAAGACCCTCAAGTAAACTGACTTGGCTGGAGAAAAGAATTGGCCTGTGGTATACTGCTGGGTGAAAACAGTAGGGTGAGATACAGTGATACTTAATTTTAAGACCAGTTTCTTATTTTTTTAATGATTAATTGCATGCATCATTTGTAATATGACTTGTGGTACATGCTGAGGAAACAGTTATTGGATTTACACTTCTTTTAATGTAGAGATGTCCAAAGACCATTATGACAACAGCTTGCATATTTAAAAGAAAATGGATTTGTGATAACTTTCTTGGAAAAGAGATTATCATTTTAGAACTATTTCCAAAGGTATAGTTAATGGAAACAACTTTTTTGGTATGGCTAATAGTTAAATGAGTTTATTGAGATGGGATCAGTTTTTTTCACCCAGCGTTGTTTCTTGTATCCTTGCTTTCTGGGTTCATGTTTTCTTTTGTGATCAGATTGTCAGATAAAATATAGGACGCCCAGTTAAATTTGAATGCCAGGTAAACTGCAAATAATTTGGGACATATATTTTTAAAGCATTAGCTTGTATGAAATTCAAGCTTAACTGGCTGTCCTATATTTTTACTTGCTAATTTATATTTTGAGATCACAGCCTTTAACAGTTCTTTAAGTGAGAATCACTAAGAAGTATATACTTTACATGCCTGAGAATATCTTTATTTTGAACTCATTCTGTAATGAGAGTAATCAGGTATACAATTTTAGGATAACAGTTATTTTCCAGCAGTACTTTTGACCTACAGAATACCACTGGATTTCTGACTTCTTTTTGATACTGTTTTCCTTAGTAGAGAATGGTTCTGTCTTTGGAGATCATCTCTTAATTCTTTATGTTCTGTAGTTTCACCATGATGTGTCTATATGTGGATTTATCTTGATTTTACTCAGTAGGCAGAGTGTGTTGTCCATCTGAAGACTCCAGTCTTTCCTCATATTTGAAAAATGGTCAGATGTTATCTCTTCAGATAGTGCTTCTCCACCGTGCTCTCCAGCTGTAACTCCTTTTAGACAAGTGTTGGAGACTCCGTTTTCAATGTCTCTTGTAACACGTCCTTTGTCCTTTTCTCCTCTTGTCTCTTTTGCTGCTTTATGCATAAATACCTTAGTTCTGTCTTCCAGTTTTCTAATTGCTGCTTTATTATGCCTATCTAGATTCTACCCTATCTGTTACACTTTTTATTATAAGATTATTTTTCATTTTTGAAATCTCATTGTTTGTCATAGCTTATCTATTCTTATTTCATTTTTTAAAAATGTATTTATTCAACATTTTAAGCATGCTGAGAAGTTTAGCTGGATTTCAGCTGCTGAGGAAGGAGTGTTTTCATAGATACATTTAATTTGTTACCCTCAGTTGATAGTATCCTGGCTTCTCTTGGTGCTTTCTAGACAGTAGACCCAGAGTTTCAATGGCTTCCCTGTATCATGTATTAATATTTTAGTAATTCTTATATATTTAGAAATAGGGGTGAGTGCCAAAGCATGAACTTACTATGCTACTTAAAAAAAAAAAAAGTGTTCATATCAGGACTGAGGTTTTTAATTTTTTTATTTAAAGAAATCAATATCAGAATGTGATTTCTAACATATATATAATAAATTGTTTTTCTTTGTGAGTATAGAAAAGCTTTTCAGAGGACTTCAAATTATATAATTAACAGTTATCCTCAGTCTTTTTTTATCTGTTGTAATTATGCAGCCCATCAACACAAGTTTATTCACCATCTGGCATTCACGCATTCCTTTATTTTATGGATATTTAATGACAATTTAAGTGGGAGCACTCTGAGAAGTATATTAACACTCAGTTCATACCCTTAAAAAAATCACTGTTCTCACAAATAATTAAAAGGCATCATGTCAGTCTATAACATCAAGGCAGCATGTAGTAAGCACTGTAAGAAATGAACCAGATACTATGCAGTGTCAGAGGAAATTTCCCATTGAGTTGGAAAATCAAAGATGGCATTTACACCAGTGGGGATGGGTGAGACTTGTCAAGGTATTTGGGGGTGGAGGCAGGCTAAATTCAAAATCGGTTTGGTACAGTGCCTCGGGCTAGTGAGTGTCAGCTTCTTTCAAGGTTTTATTTTAAATACATGCGAAGCTGATATATTTTGTGAATTAACATTAACTTTTTTGATTCCCCCATTGACGTTTTTGGTTTCCTTCAAAGAGTTTGGATTGTGACCAAATATTCATGGATGTCTTCAGAGACATAAATGTTTCTGAAAAGTTAAATGTCTTCAGATTAGTACAGTTGCCCTTCTTATCTGTGGGTTCTGCATGGAGATATGGGGGGCTGCCTGTCTTACGCCCTTTGATGTCAGGGACTTGGGCGTCTGCAGATTTGGAGATCTTCACGAAGAGAAGGGGTTCTGCAGCCAATCCCCCAGGGATACTGGGGGACGACTGTGATGAGTGCTCTGGATTCTTCCTCCCCTTTCCCCACTTACCCATCTTCCTCAATCTTCCTTCCCTCTCTCCCCCACTGCCTCTTTCAAGGCCCACTCAACTTGTTCTGGGCCTTATTGCAGTGATGGTATCAAGGAACAAAGTAGACAGTGAAGAACTGTAGACATAATTATGCTCTTAGTGACAGTGAGCCTGAAACATCTGGTACTAAAAGTGTGCTAAGTTCACTAGCACTCCAACCCAGCTTAACCTTGTTTTTGTTTTTTAAAAAACCTTTATATTGGAGTGTAGCTGATTAACAATGTTGTGATGGTTTGAGGTGGATAACAAAGCAACTCAGCCATACATATACATGTAACCATTCTCCCCCAAACTCCCCTCCCATCCAGGCTACCACATGACATTGAGCAGAGATCCCTGTGCTGCACAGACATCCTTGTTGCCAGCTTGACCCTTAACCTAAGTTCTTCCTCTGGTAATCCCAGATCCTCACCCGACTTTTCCCCAGACTTTCTCCAGAGGTGAACTAGCTGGGCCACCTGCTGCTCTAATGACTGTTGATTTTATTTATGTGATGCTTTTCTCCTTATGGTAACACTTGCATAAAAAAATTTGATAACTTTCTGTTTACTGAAAGTGAAAGTAAAGTCTCTCAGTTGTGTCCGACTCTGTGTGACCCCACGGACTGTAGCCCATCAGGCTCATAATAATCAATTTCCTTTTTGGTTATTATTGCCTACACATTTTTTTCTCTATGTATTTTGCTAGTGTTTATTGAATGCCTGTTTAGTGGAGTTGTTGGGTTGGGTGCTCCAGCTATGTCACCATTCTCACAGTAACCCGGTGAGATAGTGCTATTTTTCTTTAAACTTGCAGGGAAACTGAGCCCTGAGTCTCCAAGAAATTAGTAATGGAAGATGACATACCTGGAGAGTGTACGTATGTATGTATGTATGGAGAGTGTATGTATCCAAGGGTCAACCTTGGCTGCCTAGGCTCCCCACTTTGGGCTACTAACATTTATGTAGTAGTCTGTAGTACTTTTTAAGGTGGTTTCTATGTTATCAATTCCTGACAACAACTGCATCTGCTTGTTACAGTTAGAAAACCATGGCTTAAAGCCTTGCTCAATAAGCAGCAGTGCTGGGAGGGATAGTAATGCTTTCTGATTCTTTTAGTCTTTAGGTTGTACTAGCCTGTTCCATGCTTTCAGTAGTTTGGTTTAGAAATCAGAGTTCTCTACACTTCATTGTTTATTTTCATAGCAAATTTTCTGGTTTTCAATGTGTCTTCTTTGTAGGTAAAGTGTTTTTCTCTTACGTTATTAGCACTGTGCCTTAGTTTTATCCTGAAGCCCTTAACTAGCAGAATGTTGGTGATCTAGAGGGTATTTATTTAACCTCGCATTCCTCTTGAGCACTCCTCCTGAGTCTCTCCCCTTCCCCTGCAAGTTAACAGTTACTTTGCTAAAACAGTCATGTGTTTCTCACGCTGCTGGGGACAGCTGGACAGTTCTGCTGACCCAGGCAGGCTGTGGATGATCTCAGCCAGGCTCCATCTAGGGTCTGTGATCAGCTGATGGTTGCCTTATGCTGGATGGTCCAGGACAGCTTCAGTTGGGATGGCTCAGCTTTCTTCTCATCTAAAACTTTTCAGGCCTAGATTTGGAATTTACACAGTGCCACTTCAGCTGTATTCTAGTGGCTGAAGGAAGTCATAAAGCCAACCTACATTGAGGGAGTGGGGAAAAGACTCTACTTCTTACTGGGAGAAGCTACAAAGTCGTATAGACAAGGATACAAAGAGAGGTAGAGAATTGGGCCTATTTTAGAAATCATTCTGTGACACCTTGACGGTTTATGTCTTGCTTGAGAAAAAAGGAAATGAAGATCTTTATTTGTATTACTGGGAGGTTGTGCGTACGTGCTCAGTCGCTTCAGTTGTGTCCGACTCTGTGCGACCCTATGGACTGTCGCCTGTTAGGCTCCTCTGACCATGGGACTTTGCAGGCAAGAATACTGGAGCCGATTGCTGTGCCCTCCTCCAGGGGATCTTCCCGACCCAGGGATCGAATCCAAGTCTCTTACATCTACCTGCTTTGGCAGGCAGGTTCTTTACCACTAATGCCACCTGGGTGATCATTTTATGTTTAAACTTAAGAGGCCATGTTGTTGGTGAAAAAAAGTCTGATATTAGAAATTATGTAGTTTATTACATAGTTAATTTTTGTTAGTAGTGTAACCAATGTATAGAACAGTGAAAACCCCAGTGAGTGAGTATCACAAAATGAACATAACTGTGTACTTACCACTCAAATCAAGAAATAGAAGATCCCCTGCACCCTAAAGCCCTCCCTCTGTCTCTTCTCAGTTTTTACCATATCCCCTTTTTTCAGAACTGGTCACTGTGCCAACTCTTATAAGCATAGATGTGTTATCTTTTTTATGAATTTTCAAATTATCCATATGTTTCGTGACTTCTTTCACTTAACAGATGTGGCCAATACTACTTTTTCTTAACATTCAGAACACTGACTAGTGAAGTGGTAATATCCATCGATGTTTCCATGTAAAAGCTTTTCAGTGCCTTTTCCTTTCATTCTTCTGTGATTTTGCAGTTTATGCAACATTCGCTACAGTTAGTGTTTTCTCTGTAGCTACCTTTAGTTCCATTATCATAAGGGAATTGATTGTTGTGATGTTTCTTTCTTTCCCGGAGGAAATAAGCAATATGGAAAAGGTCAGTTTTCATTCTAATCCCAAAAAAAGGCAATGCCAAAGAATGCTCAAACTACCGTACAATTGCACTCATCTCACATGCTAGTAAAGTAATGCTCAAAATTCTCCAAGCCAGGCTTCAGCACTATGTGAACTGTGAACTTCCTGATGTTCAAGCTGGTTTTAGAAAAGGCAGAGGAACCAGAGATCAAATTGCCAACATCTGCTGGATCATAGAAAAAGCAAGAGAGTTCCAGAAAAACATCTATTTCTGCTTTGTTGACTATGCCAAAGCCTTTGACTGTGTGGATCACAATAAACTGTGGAAAATTCTGAAAGAGATGGGAATACCAGACCACCTGATCTGCCTCTTGAGAAACCCGTATGCAGGTCAGGAAGCAATAGTTAGAACTGGACATGGAACAACAGACTGGTTCCAAATAGGAAAAGGAGTACGTCAAGGCTGTATGTTGTCACCCTGTTTATTTAACTTATATGCAGAGTACGTCATGAGAAATGCTGGACTGGAAGAAACACAAGCTGGAATCAAGATTGCCGGGAGAAATATCAATAACCTCAGATATGCAGATGACACCACGCTTACGGCAGAAAGTGAAGAGGAACTCAAAAGCCTCTTGATGAAAGTGAAAGTGTAGAGTGAAAAAGTTGACTTAAAGCTCAACATTCAGAAAATGAAGATCATGGCATCTGGTCCCATCACTTCATGAGAAATAGATGGGGAAACAGTGTCAGACTTTATTTTTTTGTGCTCCAGAATCACTGCAGATGGTGACTGCAGCCATGAAATTAAAAGACGCTTACTTCTTGGAAGGAAAGTTATGACCAACCTAGATAGCATATTCAAAAGCAGAGATATTACTTTGCCAACAAAGGTCCGTCTAGTCAAGGCTATGGTTTTTCCTGTGGTCGTGTATGGATGTGAGAGTTGGACTGTGAAGAAGGCTGAGCGCCGAAGAATTGATGCTTTTGAACTCTGATATTGGAGAAGACTCTTGAGGGTCCCTTGGACTGCAAGGAGATCCAACCAGTCCATTCTGAAGGAGATCAGCCCTGGGATTTCTTTGGAAGGAATGATGCTAAAGCTGAAACTCCAGTACTTTGGCCACCTCATGCGAAGAGTTGACTCATTGGAAAAGGCTCTGATGCTGGGAGGGATTGGGCGCAAGAGGAGAAGGGGACGACAGAGGATGAGATGGCTGGATGGC
>NW_011495064.1:16517701-16525941 GCF_000754665.1 Bison bison bison
CAAGAGGAGAAGGGGACGACAGAGGATGAGATGGCTGGATGGCATCACTGACTTGATGGACGTGAGTCTGAGTGAACTCTGGGAGTTGGTGGTGGACAGGGAGGCCTGGCGTGCTGCGATTCATGGGGTCACAAAGAGTCGGACACGACTGAGCAACTGATCTGATCTGATCTGATCTGATAGGAGAGTAGTGTGGGTGAAAAAATGAAACTTAGGATCCATTGTTGTTGCTATGTATTTGGGAAATTATAGTAGAAAATAATAGGTATGAACTAAGGCTGGAGTCAACCAGACTTGATAATTAAATTACTCAAAGTACTTAAAATGTTTAAAATTCTTTTAACTTACCTATCAGATTCATCTCAGAGCTGTGCTGTATTTAGTGATTTAATGCCAGAAATTGTGGGGGTGCTTAATGTGATGCTGAATCATGTTTTGCAGTAGTGATGATCAAAGCAATTGATATGTTTTACTGATTTGAAGATGTTATTTTACTGTCCTAGAGATTCTCTTGGAACTCCTGCTGCTCTTTGTGGTCTAAATAGGTACAGTATTTTGGGTAAGAATTTAAACAGTTTTGATCCAGACCTGAGTATCATTTTAGCATTTAAACTCAATTTGGGACCCATTCCCACCCATTGTAGAATCATTTTCTAGTGTGTCCTCTTCCTATGCCTCTATCGCTGGGATAGGACTCAAAAAGGAAATGTCTGTTTATTTTATTCACTTTTCCTCAGGAAAGACAGTGGTGAAGTGAGTCATTAGCACATTGTATTTTCCAATAGCTCTCTTTGACCTTAATCTCTGGAGCTATAAACTCAATGGGAAGATGCCTGTTGAATCACGAGTGATGAGGAAAGCCCATGATAGATATGGTACTATGAATGTTTCAAGGAGAAATTAATGTAGTGTCTATAGATTATAGTCAGAAATCCAAGACCAGCAGAGATGTGCATCTTCCATGTGTAGCACACATGTATTGAGAAATAAATGCAAACTGTTTTCTGGGCTCTAACAGTTCTTTTTATCATGTTACTCTGCAGACAGAAGGATTGGGAGGCAGGGAATTGTTCCACAGTAGTTTGCTTCCTTTGGATGAGTCCAGTGATTGAATCCATCCCATGATAGAGGATTTCTGTTTTTTTAATTTAATTAATTAATTTTTGGCTGTGCTGGGTCTTCGTTGCTGTGTGGGCTTTTCTCTTTTGTGGGAAGCAGGAGCTACTCCGTGGTTGCAGTGCATGGACTTCTCGTTGCGGTAGATTCTCTTGTTGTTGGGTACAGGCTCTAGGGTGTGCGGGTTTCAGTAGTTTTGGTTCATGAACCCTAGAGGACAGGTTCAGTAGCTGTGATACATGGATTTAGTTGCTCCACTGCATATTGGATCTTCCTGGATCAGGAATTGAACCTGTGTCTCCCGCACTGGCAGGTGGGTTCTTTACTACTGAGCCACTAGGGAAGCCTGATGATTGTTTTATAAACAACTGCATCAGGGCCCAGGTTGAAACAAATACAGCCACAAGGAGACCCATATAAGTTTGTGGGGCTGACCCAAGAGAGCAGCATTTCACACAATTTGCTCCACAAACCACCAGTTCAGCTAGATGTTAATAGATGGTGTGTGAAAAAAGAGCCCACAGCCAAATGAGTGGAGAACACCAGGTTAAACAGAGAAAGCCAAGAGTCCTTGCCAGAGAACGTCTCAAGGTCTTTAATGTGCTAATTATACAGAATATGTCACGTTTCTCAATCATATTCGACCACAAAACCCTTCTTTGGGCAGAAGTCTCACAGAGCTTGTGTTTTACATAAAATACCTTGGGTAAAATTGCTCTAGAATGTTGATCTTCAAATATTTTTTTGTTGCCTTGTCTCCTAAACTTTGAAAAATGTAGATGTTCACACATTTTTAACCTGACATCTACATTTTGTAAATCAAAAATTAAATGGGCATAGTAGATTCATTTTTGACATTGATATTAGATATGGACTTTAAACGCTTTCATCAAAACTTTGGAGCAGCAGAGTTGGCTTACTTAATTTATAAATAATGTCTGTCATCTAACATAATTGGCAAAACCAGACCTTCTTATGAAAGAGATCAGGCTTATCCCTTGTCCTGGGACTCTGCTTCAGGAAAGAGATTTGTGAATTGTTCGTTTGATGTCTGATCATTTCACATTGTAGGACAGTGTATCTAGAGAGATTCCAGATGAGTAAGAAGTGTGCCTTGGAGGGAAAGTAGACACTGAGTAAAGGAGAGAAAGGAAAGGAGATTGGCTTATGTGGTTTTAGAGCACTTCTAGACATGGAAATGGCAACCCACTCCAATATTCTTGCCTGGAAAATTCTGTAGACAGAGGAGCCTGGCAGGGTACATACAGTCCATGGGGGTGGCAAAGAGACGTGCCTGAGTGACTGAGTACAGAGAAGGAAACGTGTGAAGGCTTAAGATCTAGAAATTGATTCCTTAAATGAAAGTATTTAAGCATATGTGTCCCCTGTCACTTGCCTTCAGGGGTATGTGTACCTGGTGTGAAGCTGCTTCTGGGAAAGAAGAGGGGCAAGGAAGGATTAAAAATTACATATGTGCTCTTAAGAGAGTGAACTCCTCCTTTCTCTAAAGTAAGTGATCCCTCTTGAATAGCCATATGATCTGTCTGGCTAAGAAAAGTACTTACCTCAAGAGGTAGTTTGTTGTCTTTTTTTTTTTCTTTCTGCTTTCAACTGGAAGTCAGATTGCTGAATTGTGGTGGAATTTCTGCCCATCAGCAAAAATTGAGTAGACACCGCAGAATCTCCACAGTGCTTCATATTTTCACAAAGTGCAAAGTGCAAAGATCTGCATGTTCTGTTCTCACCTTGTGCCTAATTCCTGTTGGTTACTGGACATGCCTCATTTCCTGGATAAACGTGCGTCACTAAAAAGGCAGTAAATTAGTACTCGGTTAAAGATACATACTTTCCTGTAGGAGCATGGATACATAAAAATGTGTTTATTTCCCACAGGGTACTTATACTAGTCATGATATATCTTCTGCAGTAAATGTCCTACTTTATTTATTCCTTGGCATTTTTAACTTTGGCAACTGGCAGATTGTTGTGAAGTCAGGATATTTAAACTGGAAGCAACTTTGGGGATTATCTGTGTTGTGAGAGAGGAAAGTGAGCTCAAGAGAAAATAAATGACTTACTCTGGGTGACATAGTTTAAGATCCTAGTTACCAGACTAGGTCATACTGAGATATTTCTCCTGTTAGATTTCCCCATTCTCCCTTAACCCCTTTTCTAAAAAAATAAGAGCTTGGACCGAGTTATCTCTCTAAGCTGAAAATAACTGTTATGTTGCTGTTGGTCCAAAATGGTTCCAAAGTTCCATTGAGAGAAGGTGCGCTATACAGATACAAAAGATGATGATGACGATCCTTGCTTCATTGTACTGGGTTATTGTATCATTCTTGGGTGCTGAAATGCTGAGGCTGGGTTACATTTGGTTGTTTAAACAGTCTCTTGTTATGCATACCTCCCAATATGCAATGCTGCCAATGTTCAACCCTTTTAGATTTATAAGAAGAGCAGTTTTGTATTAGTGAACTTGATAAGTGGCCAGAGGTTCATGGGAGGCTGTACTGGGCAGAGAATGCTATAAATGTTCTAAGTGAATGGAGAAGTATGTAAATCATATGAGCTGTACCCCTTCCCTTGGTTTTGCCTTCTCTAAAGGTGCACAGTGGGCTGGAAGAGTTTCTCCCTTCCTTTTTGCATCTGTAAGCGTCTAGACTGCCCACCACCGCAGCTCAGATGGACATATAGGAGTGGGTGATGGCTCTGAGTGCCAGTTCCTTCAGCCATTCATTTTGACCTTCATTCTTGAACTCAGTAAACTGTGGTTTTTTTGCAAGTGGTTACACCATTCTTTCAAAGAATAGAATTCCACAGTTGTCCAGAGAAATTTGGTGGTCCACGGAGGGAAACAATGACCAAATTCATTTGTTTACCATTGTTTTGTTTTTTTTTTAGACTAAGCACTACAGTACTTTCAATTTAATCAGAACACATTAAAGGAAATTGGCTGTTCCTAGAGAATATGACACTTCTGAAGCAGTTATATTTGTCAAATGTAAATAATTTATAGATGTTATAATCAAGTTAGAACTTTTTATTTAATTTTAAATAAGAAAATAGCCCAAGGAATTGTAGTCTAAATAGAATTATAATTCATAATGGGTCAGTTACATTCCATATAATTGTTAAACTTTGACCTGGTAATGCCTTCTCTTAGCATAATTCTTAAACCACTCACATCCAGATAGTTCACTTTCAGTTTTGTTCTTAATGCATTTGTGAATCTTTACTTTCCTTTAGCTTATTTAAAACAGGGAGGCCTGGCCTTCTGTAGTCCATGGGGTTGCAAAGAGTTGGACACTACTGAGTGACTGAACTAAAGAGCTTGAGTACCTCAGAAAGTCATTTAGATAATTGCTCATGTTTCATATTAATCCTGGAGTTCTAAATTAAAAACAATGGGGCATAAGTTTTTTGTCCTTTTTTTTTCTTTTAAACACAAAGGGTATACCCTATCTAGCTACCCACAATCCTCTCAAGAACAAAGCAGGGGATAGAAGAATAAAGTGGCAAAGATAAGAGAATTTCTATCCAATTTTTAGATGTGAAAAATTTGGCATATTAGGAATGAACAGTATATGAATGGAATACTTTTTAAACTTTTATTTGTGAGTTGTTGAAACCAGAATGTGATTTTTCACAGAAATAATGTCAGTGATGTTCAAATTTTCTTGACAAATACCAACTCAGAAGTTCCGTTTTTGAAGCAGATGTAAAGGAACTGTCTTGCTTAAAAGAGGTAGGCAGGATGCCCAGGCTCCTGGGATGGGTCTGCAGATCACAATTAAATCTGATGAATTTACCTTAGAGCCCTGGTCAGACATGGTGATGCTAGGACTCTGGTCTTGCAGATCACAAAGCACACAGCCCCATACTCAGCAATCTGGGGAACCTAGTCTGTTTTGCTTCTTGCTCAGCTGGAGAACCTCCTCAGAGATAGTAGGAGACCATCCAGATGTAGACAGTGTAGATGCTGAGTTGAGCGAATGAAACCCTCCAAATCCTGTCATGGAACCACCACTTGCCTCCACCCCATCATTCCTCAGACAACCTCACTTCAAAATGGTCCTTTCTGTGCTTATAAGCTCATATTTTCATCCCCTCTTTGTATGTTTTTCAGTGAGGGCATTATTGACAATTTTGACAGAACAGTTGTTTGTCCAGGGGGACTAACCACAGTTTGTTTAGCTTAGTGTCCACCCAGTGAGTGCTCCCCAGCCCTTGGAACAAGCATATCCTCCTCTGAGAATCAACTGATTCTCCCTGAGCACTAAGAGCGAAGCTATCTTAACTGACCTACAACATTCCTATAGGTATTTACATGTTAGAAGAGATTGCTTTTCCATCTAAGTGGCTAATTAATATATGAAAAGGAAATGCAGGTCTAAGCCACTATGAGATAACACTACATACTCTCTTGATGACTAAAATGAGAAAACCGACAATAACTTGAGGATGTGGAGCAGTTAGTACTGGAAATGGAACTTGACATAATCGCTTTGGGCAACTGTTTGACAGTATTTACTAAAGTAAGCATGAGCCTTGTTTAGTAACTCAGAAATTTTACTCCTAGATATGTTCCCAAGAGAAATCAGTACCTGGGCCTATCAAAAGATATATATATCTTTATATATGTGTGTGTGTGTGTGTGTGTATATATATATATGTTCACTGGTGCATGGTTGGAAATAACCCTCCAAATGTCTGTCAACAGTAGAATGGTAAATTAACTTTGTGCTCAGATAATAAAATATAACAGCAATTAAAAATGAACTGCATGCAGCAACATTGATGAATCTCATAAGCATAATAATTAAAAGTCAGACAAAAAAATGTTAGTGATATTTACTCTGTATGAAGTTTAAGAACAGGCAAGACTAATAAATAATGATGGAAATCAGAATAGTAGTTACCTGTTGGGGCAGAATAGTAGTTAGCTGGAAGGGCCATGAAGGAGCCTTCTGGGGAGTGAAATGTGCTAAGTAATGATGTTGATGGTGGTTACACAGTATTTGCACACACCATATACACATACCCAGTTGTATATATACATGCAAAGAACTCATGTAGCTGTATACTTAAGATTGATATACTTAGCTTTTTATAACTTTAGAAAGAAAAAATCTTGGAAATTTAATTTCGTTTATGGTATTTTAGAGAATGTGATAAAAATAAATTGACGCAGCTTAGGGAAACGGGAGTTTATCTGGAAGCTATTAGCGTATGTCCATGTTTCTGAGTTTCTGGAGCCAAAATTAGGGTAAGTGGTGTTGCTAGTGCTGGCGGCACAAGCTGATTAGAATAGAGATGGTAAGAAAAGGAAAAGTGTTACATGATTCCTCTTCTTCATTCTATTTCTTCCTGTCTGCAGCCATAGTGTTTTTGATTATGTCCTAACTTGTGTCCTCCATTCCTATGGCATCATGGTCGAGGCGGTGGACAATGTTAAGAGTCAAAAAGGGGACGTTGGAAGAGGGTACAGGGCAGTGGTTGTGTATCAGGTATCTATGTCTTGGGGCGGAGAGGGCGGGAGACACGACTTTAACCTGCAGGGAGGTTAGCCAGCAGGGAGGCCCTGACAGGACTATCATAGAAACTTCCAGGTGAGGGGAGCTTCTGGGTCCTAAGAGGTAAACATGGATGGTGTGTAAATGGCGCAACCGATGATTAGGAGTCAAGTCCACTCTGAGAAAGAGGAAGGCTGATGATCACACCATAGTGGGAACATGAGGGGAAACGGAGATTTTTGTCCAGGTTTTTTGACCCAATTGACTGGTTACCCACATTTGAGGTTTAAGTGGGGACGTACGTAAAGGCTTTGTGTGTACCAGGCCCACCTCAACTTGACACTCTTCCTGCTTCTTTATGGTGCTTCTCTTAAGGAGAATGAGTTACAGGGGAATGTTCTCAATTACGTGTTGTGCATAAATGTGCTTTATAGTAAAACACAGACTCTGATCAAGTATAAGATGGATGCTAGACCATATGCTGGGCCAGGTGTCATCTAGCTGTACCAGCTTCCAGCTGGATGCAAACCTGGAATGCTCTAGAATTTATACAACAAATATGGGTTGTCATTTGAATGTCGTTGAAAATGTCATATTGTCACTGAAGTTAAAAATTGCATATGTTGGGTAAAATACATCCATATACATGTTTTTGGCTACTTTGAATATGAAATATAAGCAAATAATGATTTATTTCAGGTTGTATCTACCTTTTATGTGATGATTCTACTAGTAATTGTTTACTACCATGGTGTTCAGTTTTAATGTAGAAAATTAGCATTTTAAGATCCTTAGTAGTTTTATTAGAATTAATTATTGCAAGAAGTAAGTATTATTTGAAATGGAGACACTAAGAGTCAAGTTTGTTAGCACTGATGTATAGAACAGTCTTTTGGACTCTGTGGGAGAGGGAGAGGGTGGGATGAGTTGGGAGAATGGCATTGAAACATGTATAATATCATATATGAAACGAGTCGCCAGTCCAGGTTTGATGCACGATACTGGATGCTTGGGGCTGGTGCACTGGGACGACCCAGAGGGATGGTATGGGGAGGGAGGGGGGAGGGGGGTTCAGGATGGGGAACACATGTATATCTGTGGCGGATTCATTTTGATATATGGCAAAAACAATACAATATTTTAAAGTTAAAAAATAAAATTAAATTAAGTTGAAAGTCAAAAAAAAAAGAATACTGGAGTGGGTTGCCAGTTGCTGCTCCAGGAAGTATGGATTAATAAAATCCATACTTCTTAATAATTAGAAACTATAATGTTAAAAAAAAAGAGCTTCATAGTGGTTTTGATTTGCATTTCTCTGATAATGAGTGATGTTGAGCATCTTTTCATGTGTTTGCTGCGATCCAAAAGTCTACAAATAATAAATGCTGGAGAGGGTGTGGAGAAAAGGGAACCCTTTTACACTGTTGGTGGGAATGCAAACTAGTACAGCCACTATGGAGAACAGTGTGGAGATTCCTTAAAAAACTGGAAATAGAACTGCCTTATGATCCAGCAATCCCACTGCTGGGCATACACACTGAGGAAACCAGAAGGGAAAGAGTCACGTGTACCCCAATGTTCATCGCAGCACTGTTTATAATAGCCAAG
>NW_011495064.1:16526041-16535027 GCF_000754665.1 Bison bison bison
CCTGTGGCGGATTCATTTTGATATTTGGCAAAACTAATACAATTATGTAAAGTTTAAAAAAAAAAAAAAAAAAAAAAAAAAAAGAGCTTCATAAGTCACACTGAATAAAATAGATGACTTCTAATTTTTAAAAAAATTTTTAACTTGTCACATTCTATTTATTTTTAATTATCTTTGCAAATGACTCCATAATCTTTTTTTAAAAAAGCTGCCACATTTTTGTCTGTCCTCTTCTAAATCATTTTGACGTCCCCTTGGGTCACTGTCTTAGTCCATTTGGGCCGCTATAATAAAATACCACCAACTGGGTAGCTTAAAAACAGCAGGTATTTATTGCTCACAGTTCTGGAGGCAGGGAAGTCCAAGATCAAGACACCAGCATGGTCGCCTTCTGGTGAGGGTCCTCTTTCGATTATAGGTGTCTGTGTTGTATCCTCAAAATAGTGGGAGGGACTGGGGGTCTCCCTGAAGCCCCTTTAATAAGACAATGATCTCACTCGCGAGGGTTTCTCCCTCATGACTTAAACACACCACAAAGGCCTCACCTACTAATACTGTGTCCTTTTTTAAAAATATATTTATCTTTAAAAAATAATTTTATTTATTTTTGGCTGTGTTGGGTCTTTGTTGCTATGCCAGCTTTTCCCTGGTTGTGGCAAGCGGGGGCTAATCTCTAGTTGTGTGCAGGCTTCTCATTGCAGTGACTTCTCTTGGTGCAGCTCCTGGGCTCTAGAGCAGGTGAATGGGCTTCCAGCTCCTGGGCTCTAGAACATAGGCTCAGTAGTTGTGGTACATGGGCTTAGTTGCTCTGCGGCATGTGGGATCTTCCTGGACCAGGGATCAAACCTGTGTCTCCTGCATTGACAGGCGGATTCTTCACTGCTGAGCCACCAGGGAAGCCCTAACACTGTGACCTTTGGGGAGGGTTAGGATTTCAACAGATTCGGCGGGGTGGGGCACAGAACATTGAGACCATAGCAGTCACCTTATGTAGACGATCTTGAGACTCTCTTTCTGGCTGTAATTCCTTTCACTTTATTCCTGAATCTGCTGCTGCAGCTGGATAATTATACTTGAGTATCCCAGTGTGACCTTGTAGTATCAAACATATCTCTTCATCTCCCTCTTTCCTTCACAGAACTTTGCACAAAACCAACCATGTCTTTTCCTCTTTGCTCAGATTAGAAGCCTTGCAGGCATCTTTGACCTTCTTCCTGTCCAACGCTGTGTTGGCTAGTCAAATACCGAATGCCATGCATTGTCAGTTGTTCCTTCCAAAAATACAAAAAATACTTCATTCCTTCTCTTCCTGATTATTCTCACTGTCACCAACCTGGCTTGTCACTAGTCTCATACTTGCATTATTCCTTCAGCGATCAAACTTTAAATCTCATCTCACCAAGCCATGTGCTGGCCAGATGCATTCCCTACAGCCTGCCATTGATTACATCTTCCTCCTGCTCACAAACCTTTAGTATATTTCTGTTTTCAGTAAAATTGAATCCAAACCTAGCCTGGCTTTAACCAGCTCTTTTTCCAGCTATTCACCTTCCTAAAACTTTTCCAGCCGATGATTTGACTCATGATTTCCTGATCGCCTTTCTTTCTCCAGTCTCTGTGCTCATGTTCGTGTCCACCCATGCAGATCATTTACCCTTTCCTGCCCATCCATTCGGCTCCTCCCCAGATTCACTACCTGATGAAGTCTTACCTCCTTTGCCATGCTGCCGTCTCCCTTACCTGCACCTTCCCCCCATAGCTCTTACTTGTCTAGATAGGCAGTCTCATGGTATAACTTGTTCAGGGTTATGACCTTTCTTCTGGTGGTGATAACTTGACTGATTTTCAGTTCTTTGATTTTTACCTAGTTATATATACAGCTAGACTGTAAAAGTCTCCAGGGCAAGGGTCTTTGCCTTACCTGTATGCTCTATAATACTTAACAACACAGACACTAAAATAGAAGATTTGTGAAGGCTGGGATCTTTGTCACTGTTATTCAGTGGTAAGGGTCTAGTATCTAGAATAGAACCAGGTACCTAATAGGCTTATAGTAAATATTTGCTAAATTGTAGATGCTCAGTAAATGTTTGATTTGATTAAACTGCTAATGCATTAAAAGTTGCTAGCATCTCACACTTACTGTGACTGAGAGATATTATAGTGGGAAAAAAAAAAAAAAAGAGGGGAGAGGGTATGCATTTTACAGCCAGAATCTGTTCAACAGTGCTTGATATCTCCTTCTAAAAGAGTTGTTTTCCTGCAGATATTAATGAATGCCAACTACAGGGTGTGTGCCCTAATGGTGAGTGTTTGAATACCATGGGCAGCTACAGATGTACCTGCAAAGTGGGATTTGGGCCGGATCCTACCTTTTCAAGTTGTGTTCGTAAGTAATGATCACTTTTTATTCCTATTTTGGATCAGGTTTTTTGTTTCGTTTTTTTTGTTTTGCTTTGAGAGGGTGTGGGAGGAGAATCCAAAAGAAGGTAACAGTTTGGTGGTCAACCGAATATTGTAAATATGCAGGAAGATGTCATTAAAATAATAAAGGGGATGAGGTAGCCTGATATACTGGAGTAAATCTATGTTATGAAGCCTTTTCATTTTTATTGTGTTCAGAAGAAAATGAAAGCTAAAACTCAAGAAAAAGAGCAGGCATACAGAGGAAAGATACTTTAATGCAAAGAAAGCAGTTGATTAAAATTAGCATACCTAAGAGATGAAAACAGATTTTTCCTTCATGAGTATTTTAAGCATTATTTAGGTGGAGTTAAACTTTGTTCCAGCTTCTGTCTTTAATTAGTCCAAATTCTGAGTCACTTGTGTCTGATTTAATGAGGTTTCACTGTACTTTCTTGGTTGGAAGAGTCTGGGAAATAGTTACCAAGGCCCTGTGTTTCAAACGTTTTATTCAGTTCTAATTTCAAATATTCTATTCTGGTGTCCTTAAAAACCACCAAAATGTGTCCCTAAACTATTTTGCTTTATGAATCTGTCTCTACGATTTTTCTTCTTGGTAAGGATAAAGATCCTCCATCAAACTTTCTGTACATTCTAATACTGGTATAGAAAATGTAGTTTCTCCAAAAAGACACTCTTGCCACAAAACCCAATCCAGTGTAATCATTACAGATCACCTGACGATTAGAGATGCATGCATTTTAGATGTAAAGTGCTCAAACACAGAGTTTTTTTTTAAGACTACCTTATTTATTAAGGTGAAAAGTGAAAGTGAAAGTCACTCAGTCGTCTCCGACTCTTTGTGACGCCATGGACTGTAGCCGGCCAGGCTCCTCTATCCATGGAAGTGCTAGGCAAGAATACTGGAGTGGGTTGCCATTTCCTTCTCCAGGGGATCATCCCCACCCAGGTATCAAATCCTGGTCTCTTGCATTGCAGGCAATTCTTTACCATCTGAGCCACCAGGGAAGCCGAATTTTTAGGGTATTTGTGCCCATTATTACAAAGTAGGTAAACACAACAGATTTTTCAAAGTCATATACAATTAAATGTGAAACATTTTAAACTAATGCATGGCAGAAAGTTGTCAAGATAATATTATGAGCAATTCTTCATTAATTTTTGTCTTGCTGGGTTTCTATTTTTATTTACCTATTTTTTTTTTTTTAATGTGGCTCTGGTATTTGTTATTTGGTATCTTTCTGATCCCCAGTTTTAAATGTGCTGTATCTTCAAGACATGTTTTTTTCATGAAGGTACTATCATTTGGTTTTAACTGTGCATCTCTTAACTCTGTGCCCTAAGCTGATGGATAGACATGGTGAAGTAAAGACAGATATAGTAAAATAAAATGACAACTTCATTCATTACTTTTAGATGAGTTTATTGAGGGTTTTGGAACATTGTTACTAATTACTGTTATTTTCCTTTAAAACCTGTCAAATGCAGATTAGGAAATTTTGCACGTAAATTCTTTCCTCCATGTCCTTTCACAGACAGTTCTGATCATGCAGCAGACAGACACCTACTAATTATAGAGCTTTTTTGATGGGTGGAGAAATCAGACTGTAAAATTACATTTGCATACAAGGTACATTTGCAAATTGATGCAAGGATTTGGA
Source organism: Bison bison bison (assembly GCF_000754665.1). Lineage (NCBI taxonomy): Eukaryota > Metazoa > Chordata > Mammalia > Artiodactyla > Bovidae > Bison > Bison bison. The sequence goes on from NW_011495064.1 coordinate 16,530,127, forward strand.
AATTTCATGCCAAAAAACATTGTTGAAAATATCCAGATAATTTAGGGATAATTTCTGGCTGATTGGAATTACATAAGTAAGTATTATAAATATATTTTTATAATTTAAGCATAAAAGATTTTTAGAGTTTGGGTATTGTGAATATTTTTTTTTCTGTTAAATTGATTTGTAGTCTGGTTAAAATGGCCATGTTGAGCGTTGTAGATTAGGTAAACTTGGAGGACTGGTCACGAAGTGTTTTATTTGACTAGATCTGATGTCTAGAGCTAAGGGCAGACATCCAGGTTTTAATGAGATTGCAGGAACCTGCCAATGAGATTTTGAAACACTTACACATTTCCTTAGCATTTATTTTCCTTGTCATTTCCCAGATAATACTGAACATATTAAACAGCCATCCGTTCGTATTTGAAAAATAAATAATTCAATTTTATGGTTCAGCTACAACAGCTGAAATGATAAGTATTAGGAGATGTTTGTTGCTAGTTAAGTGTTCCAGTTTAGATTTGAAGTTAAAACTTGGGCTCTTACCAGCGTTGAGTGGGCAGATTTATTTCTCTTTCCTCTGAATTTACCACATGCAATATCACAGAAATATGTAGAGTCCTTTAGAATTTGTGACTTGGTTCAATCTAGTCCGATTTGTGGGTGAACTATACTTTGAACAAGTCGATGGGGGAAGTCCAAAGAGAAAGAATGTCTTGAGAAATAAGGAGGGGAGAAGGTGATACTTAACAGCGTGTACGTGTATTAGTTGCTCAGCCGTGTCCAACTCTTTGTGAGCTCATGGACTGTAGCCCACCAGGCTCCTCTGTCCACGGAATTCTCCAGGCAAGAATACTGGAGTGAGATACTTACAATACAGGGGCGAAAAATACTGGCAGGATGGTGGTACCTTTGATAGTCATGGAGGAAATAGCAGGAGGAGGCAGGGGGCCACACACGCATACCGACGCACAGGGCACTGAGCAAAGCTATTTACCGTTTGAAATGAATGCTCTTGCAAGACAGAAAAACAGCCTTAGATAGATGGTGGAAGCAGATGGAGGTGACTGGCCACGTTTGCTCAGGCAGCATGAATTTAGGGCATATCCCGGCCATAAAAGGTGTGGCTGACTCTGTGAACTCAAAGAAATGGACTTGGCAGTGGCTGAAGAGCAGTGGGAAGCTCTCCCTGTTCTCGAATACGCTGAGGTGAACACCCTCAGAATTCCTTGACTTCAGCCAAAGGTTGCAACCACTTCACTTTCTCTCCTTGCCCACTCCCTATGCTCGACTTAGCCAAGCTGAAAGAGGAAGGTAGGAGGGGTCTGACCTTGGCCGCCTGCGACCTCTGCATCTGTGGATCAGGGCTCTGCGGCAATAGCATTCTCTAGACCTGCTTCTGCCTATCTGTGGGGAAGGCTGAAACCCAAGATCTCTCAGAGCACATCCAAGAAAAGTGTAATAACCTGTGAAGAGCGAGTAGGGAAGCTTCCTGACTTTTTAAACTGCAATTAATTTTCTTCAGAAACTTGAGACCTCTTAGGATGAATGCTGGGAAGGGTGTGTCCACAGGTTCAAAGTGAAATGAAAGTCACCCAGTCATGTCTGACTGTTTGCGACCCCATGGACTGTATCCTGCCAGGCTCCTCTGTCCATAGAATTCTCCAGGCAAGAATACTGGAGTGGGTTGCCATTTCTTTCTCCAGGGGATCTTCCTGACCCAGAGATCGAACCCGGGTCTCCTGCATTACAGGCAGACGCTTTAGCATCTGAATTCTGAGCCTGCCTGTTTGCTGGTCCATTATACCCTTGGCCAGTAGAGGGGGTTAGAGAGAAGATGGACTCCTACCCTGACTCCAGAAATCACGAGATGTCGAACATATCCCTTTGAAAAGCCAGTTTTATTCATGAACACTGTTTCTTTTTAGTTTCTTCAGCTTCCTTCAAGAGATATGAATTATTTCACACAATTGGAAACTGAAGCCAGGAGAGTTTGAGTAACTTTTCAAGATCATATAGCTCATCCTTGACATTTGAGATGATAGAATTGGATTTTGTGCCTTAAATTTAGGGTTCTAGATCAGGAATTGGCAAATAATAGCCATGGGCCAAATATGCCCCATTGTCTGTAATTGTAAATAGTTTTATTGGAACACATTCTTGTCTATTCATTTACGTACTATCCGCGGCTGTGAAATAGCTGTTGGCAGAGCTGAGAAGTTGCAGTAGAGACCATATAGACCACAGAGCCTAAAATGTTTATCTTACCTTTCACAGAGAAAGATTTCTGGCTTTTGGGCTGAATCAGTGCTGTCCAATAGAACTTTTTGTAATGATGGAAATGTTCTGTATCTACATTGTCTGAGGTGATAGATACTAGTCATAGGTGGCTGGTGTGCCAAAGAGATTGAATCTTTAATTGTATCTGTCTTCAATTTTTGAAACTTTTTATTTTATATTGGAGTATAGCTAATTAACAATGTTGTGATAGTTTCAGGTGAACAGCGAAGGGACTCAGCCATACATGTATACATGGATCCATTCTCATCCAAACTCCTCTCCCATTCATAGGCTGCCACATAACATTGAGCAGTATCTCATTTAAATTTTATCAAAGGAGGAGTATGTGGGTAGGAGCTAATGAATGGGATCTCATAGTTCTAGACGCGTTTTTGTGAAACTGATTGGGTAAATGACCACCAAGATCTCCCTAGCAGAGAGAGCAAGATGGGCTTTCCTTCCTGACCTGGTGGTTTTGTCCATGGTAAGATTATTCTTCCCCAGAAGTGAGGCTGGGAGCCTCTTTGTCACCCCTGACTCTCTCATCTCCTTTGGTCTTCAAGAAAATCATTAAATCTTCATAATCTGTTTTATGCTTTTTCCTTTCCTCCAGCCTCTGCTGCGGCTGTCTCAGCTTAGACCCCTAGTTTTCCTCATTTAGTGACCACATAGCATCACGGCCTTGAGGTTACACAAACAGATCTGTGCCAAGTGTTTGCTCCCAGATAAAAGCAGTAACAACTCAAACTGTGACACTAGTGTAGTAATCTTTACTGTGTACTTACTAAGTGCCAGGCACTGTGATGAGTACTTTGTATGGATTACCAAATATTATAGTTGCAGGATCTCTGTGAGGCTTGTATTGTTGTTCTTCCTCTTTGGGAAATGAAGAGATTGAGGCACAGAGAGGGTAAGGATCTTTCCAAAAGTAACACAGCCTTTAAGTAAGTGGTAGAGCCCAAATTTGAAACTCTGTCTCACACCACTAGCTGAGCCTTTAATCAGGAAGAGGACACTAGTCTAAATTGATAGGAGTGAGTCATATATTTAAGTGGAGCCACTATTTAGTCTCACTGTATAATAGCTAGTCTGACTCTGCAGTGGCCTCAGGGTCATTTTTAAAAATTTGATTCTCCCAGAATTGATTTTTAATAGCCCATTTCCTGAAAAGGCTCTTACCCAGTGGCTCTTACTTCCTTAGTAAAGTCATCTGTTGGACTCCTCCTAACAGTGTTACCTGATTCCCACACCTGCATCCCAGTGCTCATTCCACTGGGACTCTAAGCTTTAAAAACATGAAACTCTAATGTGGAATTTCCTCCAAGAAGTGAGTAAGGATATTGGAGGTGTTTGGGGTCGGGGAGGAGTAGAAATAAACTACTAGGAGAGACTAGCTATCTTCTCAAGTCTGTTGTAGTTTTCAGCTTCTTCAAAGTCCCAGAGTAATTTATGTCTGTTTAATAATGTTTGAATTGATAAGAGCAGCATGCCTTTGAGAGTGTTACAGAGTTGGTTGTACAACCCTATAATTAACTCATAAGGTGTTTAATGTATAATTGGGGAGCTTAGCTGTGAGAACCATAGTGTCATATCTTCTTACTGTGGTTTGTAATGGAATCACCATCAGCATTGAATATATGGTGATGATTCAATACTACACTTGGGTTTAGAGCTGTACGGTTATTACTTTGGAAGATTTTTCCCATGTTTGTTGCCAAGAGCAAAAGATTTGTTTCCTTGAATGACTGACCGTGGCATTTCCGGTAGGATTTATGCTTCTGAAATGCTTTTCCCTCTATACAGAGTACCTGAATCTGTGTACCCTAGTCTTAGCAACATGCCCTGCAAACAAATAGAATCTGCAAAACCCATACTTAAGATTTCCTATATATATGAACTGTGTTTGAGTGTTTCCTGCGGAAGTATGGGTTGGCAGCAGTCTGCTTCAGGGACAGGGGCTCTGCGTGTGGGTATGGCATAAGTCCTCTTGGAGGAGGTCGCCATTAACCCTACCATAGAGCTGCCAGAACTTACATAGGACTGGGAAATAGACTCTTGGAGGGCGCAACAGAACCTTGTGCACCAGGACCCAGGAGAAAGGAACAGTGACCCCACAGGAGACTTGCCTGTGGGTGTCTGGGAGTCTCTGGTGAAGGCATGGGTCAGTGGTGGCCTGGTGCAGGGTTGGGGGCATGGACTGTAACAGTACATGCATGGGATCTTTTGAGGGAGGTCACCATTATCTTCATTACCTCAGCCATAGTTTGACCCTAAGTAAATAGCAGGCAGGGAACACAGCTCCACCCATCAACAGAAATTGAATTAAGGATTTACTGACCATGGCCCCGCCCATCAGAACAAGACCCAGTATCCCCCTCAGTCAGTCTATCCCATCAGGAAGCTTTCATAAGCCTCTTATCCTTTTCCATCAGAGGGCAGACAACTGAAAACCACAATCACAGAATACTAACCAAAAAAAGCAAGAGAGTTCCAGAAAAACATCTATTTCAGCTTTACTGACTATGCCAAAGCCTTTGACTGTGTGGATCACAATAAACTGTGGAAAATTCTGAAAGAGATGGGAATACCAGACCACCTGACCTGCCTCTTGAGAAACCTATATGCAGGTCAGGAAG
>NW_011495064.1:16535164-16547569 GCF_000754665.1 Bison bison bison
TCAATAACCTCAGATATGCAGATGACACCACCTTTATGGCAGAAAGTGAAGAGGAACTAAAAAGCCTCTTGATGAAAGTGAAAGAGGAGAGTGAAAAAGTTGACTTAAAGCTCAACATTCAGAAAACTAAGATCATGGCATCTGGTCCCATCACTTCATGGCAAATAGAGGGAGAAACAGTGACAGACTTTATTTTTTTTGGCTCCAATCACTGCAGATGGCGACTACAGCCATGAAATAAAAAGATGTTTACTCCTTGGAAGAAAATTTACGACCAACCTAGACAGCATATTAAACAGCAGAGACATTACTTTGCCAACAAAGATCTGTCTAGTCAAGGCTATGGTTTTTCCAGTGGTCATGTATGGGTGTGAGAGTTGGACTATAAAGAAAGATGAGTGCTGAAGAATTGATGCTTTTGAATTGTGGCGTTGGAGAAGACTCTTGAGTGTCCCTTGGATTGCAAAGAGATCCAGCCAGTCCATCCTAAAGGAAATCAGTCCAGAATATTCATTGGAAGGACTGATGCTGAAGCTGAAACTCCAGTACTTTGGCCACCTGATGCGAAGAACTGACTTATTTGAAAACCCTGATGCTGGGAAAGATTGAAGATGAAATGAGAAGGGGATGACAGAAGATGAGATGGTTGAATGGTGTCACTGACTCAATAGATGTGAGTTTGAGTTTACTCCAGGAGATGGTGATGGACAGAGAGGCCTGGCGTGTTGCAGTCCATGGGGTCCCAAAGAGTGGGACACGACTGAGCGACTGAACTGACTGCTGCTGCTGCTAAGTCGCTTCAGTCGTGTCCGACTCTGTGCGACCCCATAGACGGCTGAGCAACAGGCTCCCCCGTCCCTGGGATCCTCCAGGCAAGAACACTGGAATGGGTTGCCATTTCCTTCTCCAATGCATGAAAGTGAAAAGTGAAAGTGAAGTTGCTCAGTTGTGTCAGACTCTTAGCGACCCCATGGACTGCAGCCCACCAAGCTCTTCCGTCCGTGGGATTTTCCAGGCAAGAGTACTGGAATGGGGTGCTATTGCCTTCTCCGAACTGACTGACTGACTGACAAATATGAACCCATCAGCATGCTTCGTAATTCCTCCTCAGTATTCTATCCCATTCCCATTTCCACCAATCCTTTAGCAATCTTTGGGCAATACTCATTTTCTTTTTTTTTTAGTATAGTGTAAATCCTTACAATGCAGTAGAATGTTTAATCCTGTTTATCATATTTTAAATAATAAATGTAGTATACTAACATCACTGAATTATCCTTTACAACCAGGCTTCCCATCTATGATTAAAGATAGTACTCAAACAATAGAAACACCAATGTTGCATCATTCTAGGTAGCATATTGTTCCTGAGTTTATAGAAATGTTTAATGAAATAAGTGAAATTGCCACTAAGTCATTTAAAATGATAAAAGAATAACAGATGACTTAGGTATTACAATAGAGGCTGCTTTAAATATCACATCCTATTAGAAATCTGAGGGAGGCATACATTAATACTTTTGAAAATTTGAATCATAGGAACATCAGTAAAATTTAGGTATGTAACCCAAAGCTTTTCATTGGCTTCCTCCTGGGTTTTCTTCCATCTTCAAAGGAGCAGATTTTTTATTAGTTAGTAGCTTATGTGTACTTGGGATGAAGCAAAATGTTTGGTAGCAACATGGTCTGATGTTCCGACACACCAACTATTGAGTTTTAAGTGTAAATAGAATTTTTAATAAAAAATGAAGTACACTTTGAACACCCCAAAATGATTAGTTAAAAAAAAAATCTTAGCATTGAAACATGTAAAATATCATGTATGAAACGAGATGCCAGTCCAGGTTCGATGCACGATACTGGACGCTTGGGGCTAGTGCACTGGGACGACCCAGAGGGATGGTATAGGGAGGGAGGAGGGAGGAGGGTTCAGGATGGGGAACACATGTATACCTGTGGTGGATTCATTTTGATATTTGGCAAAACTAATACAATTATGTAAAGTTTAAAAATAAAATAAAATTAAAAATAAAAAAATAAAAATAAGTACAACAGTTGAGTTTTGATGACTTTGTAAGCTGATGATTCTTATTCCCTTAAAGACTGCCCCCTAACTTGAAGTGCTTTGGAAGCTGTCATGGAAAAAGAACACCAGTACCCCAGCACTTAGGGAAAAATCTTGATATTAGGAAATGAGGGAAGAACAAAAGCCTATAAAAGAGACCTTTCAGGGGAAGATACTTAGGAATTAGCTATTCTCTATATGGTAAAATGCCTAAAAGTTTACTTACTTGTGAATGCCGTGCCTGGGAGTCTCAACTAGAGATTCGCTTGAATGAACCAGCAGTCTCTTACCATTCACTCACACACTAGTATACATACTAATCCCTTGAAAACTGAATTGCTGATTGGGAGTTTGGGCAGCAGGCCCAATGTGCTACTTCAGAGTAGAGGCCTTGGCTAGGAGACCAGGGCGAGCATAACGGGGTAGTACCTGAGATAGTGTCCCACCCTGGATAGCAGGTGAGTGGACACAAGGGGCTGAACGTGGATAAGTCAGTGCAAGGGGCCAGTGTCCCCATTTGCCAGTGTCCAGGGTTTGGGGAAGCTCTGCCCTGCTTTAAATGGCCCTTGTTCTTGGGATCTAGAACTTAATGCTATTAGTGTTAGCATTAAGCCCTGCCACGTGTGAAATGGGCTTTTCTGTTGGCTCAGATGGTAAAGAATCTGCCTGCAATGCAGGAGACCTGGGGTTCAATCCCTGGGTCGGGAAGATCCCCTGGAAAAGGGAAGGGCTACCCACTCCGGTATTCTTGCCTGGAGAATCCCATGGACAGAGGAGCCTGGCAGGCTATGTAGTCCATGTGGTTGCAAAAAGTCAGACGTGACTGGGTGACTAAGCACACAGCACGTGTGTAAAATAGGCTCTTGTGTGTTGACCCAACACTGTTTCTATGGAAATATGTGTTGTGAATTCCAAACACTTTGGAGGAGAAATTCTGGAGCAAAATCCTTGGTGAGCTGACTGTATTAGAACTATGTATATGTTCTTAAGATTATACAACCTACTTATAGAAACAGACAGACACACACATACACATATATGTGCTGTATAAGTGATGGTCAGTCATTTCAGAAATTTGCTATCCTTTTGGGGGCAATAACTATTCTCTTACATTTTGTTTTACTTCTGTGACCTTTGATTTTTCACAGCTGACTGGCACAGACTCCAGAAAGTGAGTAGTAAAAGGGAGAGAAAAAACTCGAACTTCTCCCTTTTACCGCATTTTGAGTAGTTTGGGGCAAACTTGGCTTTACTAGAGGAGCTAAGTTTTGAAGCCTTAGGAAGGTCTCCTCTGCTCCCCTCAGTTCACTGCTCCAATCTTCCAATTCACTTATATCTTTTTTTCCGAATATTTTTCGCTTGTTGAAATTCTGCAACTAATAGTGATCAAGATGTGTTCAAATGCTCTTGAGAGGATGGAGATAACTGGTTTTATTAATAAGGGAGGCTGACATGTGTTTTGTGTCTACCCTGAACCAAATGTTTAGCATATGATAAATCTAGTCTATACATTGAACTTTTCACTTATAAGTCAGGGAGTTGTTGAAGCTTAGCTGCTGTATTAACATTCTCTCCAGAGGTATGGAGCCAGCAGGGTGGGTGGATGGGAAGGGATTTTGAAGGAATTGGCTCACATGATTGTGGAAGTTCAGTCAGTTCAGTCGCTCAGTCGTGTCCAACTCTTTGCGACCCCATGGACTGCAGCACACCAGGCCTCCCTGTCCATCACCAACTCACAGAGTTTACTCAAACTCATGTCCGTTGAGTTGGTGATGCCATCCAACCATCTCATCCTCTGTCGTCCCCTTCTCCTCCTGCCCTCAATCTTTCCCAGCATCAGGGTCTTTTCAAATGAGTCAGCTCTTCACATTAGGTGGCCAAAGTATTGGAGTTTCAGCTTCAACATCAGTCCTTCCAATGAACACCCAGGACTGATGTCCTTTAGGATAGACTGGTTGGATCTCCTTGCAGTCCAAGGGACTCTCAAGAGTCTTCTCCAACACTACAGTTCAAAAGCATCAATTCTTCAGCACTCAGCTTTCTTTATAGTCCAACTCTCACATCCATACATGACTACTGGAAAAACCATAGCCTTGACTAGATGGACCTTTGTTGGCAAAGTAATGTCTCTGCTTTTTAATATGCTGTCTAGGTTGGTCATAACTTTCCATCCAAGGAGTAAGTTGGCAAGCCCCAAATCTTCAGTTTAGGCTGGCAGGGAAGGGAAGTCCCAGGGAAGGGTTAATGTTGCAGCCAGAGTTTGAAGGTCATCTGCTGGCAAAATGTCTTCTAACTCTGAGGAGATCAGTCTTTTCTCCTAAGGACTTCAACTGCTTGGATAAGGACAACCCACATTCTAGAGTCATCTGCTTGACTCAAAATCTATTGACTTAAATGTTAATCTCATATGCAGAATACTTTCACATCAACATTGAGACCTGTCTTTGACCAGATATCTGGGTTACCATGGCCCAGTCAATTTGGCACTCACAAACCATTGCAGTCAGTCAAAGTCACTTTCCTGGGTTATGCTGCTGGTAAGTGGTAGGCCTACTATGCGAACCCAGGTCTATCTGGCTCTAAAAACCCTTGCTCTCTTCACTGTCCTGTAGTACCTTCATGGAGTGAGGTTGTTTCTTGTAGCAGAGATGTCAGTCCTTTTGTGAGAATGAATATACAGCTTTGAGGGGAAAGGGAAGTTGATTTGGAAGCTCCAAGTGCTTGAGCAATTGGGTAAGGGAAAGGCAAATTGGAAAAACCTCATTTGGACAATGGTGCTATAGAGAAGAGCTCGTCTTGATGTAGAAGAAAGAGCTGAGAGGTGACTGTCAAGCTTGGTGCATACAGCAGTGTTGACTTGGCCTGGAATTGGCCCTGTAAAAACATTCTCCATGCACATTTACTTTAGAAAGTGATCTTTGTGAAGACAGAGATGTGTCTTTCTCTCTCATATTCACCTCATTTGCCCAGTAGCTGTTAGTTTAATGAAGTCTCATCTACATTTATAGAAGAATCCGAATTAGGACTTAGATGTTGGATGGGTATGGGCTGATGTGCTTTTTAAGATATTTTCTGAGGTGTGAGGATGTTATTTGTTCCTTTTCTGCTGTGCTTTCTGGCTGGACAGGGGGCCTTGTGTGGCAGGGCCAGTCAGAAGCTGCTCTCAGCCTCCGATTTCTGGTCGCTGGTCTAGGATGAGACTGGATGAGGCCCTGCAGGCTTTCACTGTCCTCCAAGTGAGAAGAGTAACAGTTGACTTGTATCAATTATGTTCAAATCCTGATTTTCCATGGTACTTGGCTATTCAGTAGATGCTATCCTAAAATAACCTGTGTGTGTAAAAGTCGCTCAGTCGTGTCTGACTCTTTGCAACCCCATGGGCTATACAGGTCTTGGAATTCCGCAGGCCAAAATACTGGAATGGGTAGCCATTCCCTTCTCCAGGGGATATTCCCAACCCAGGGATTGAACCCAGGTCTCCTGCACTACAGGAGATTCTTTACCAGCTGAGCTACCAGGGAAGCCCAAAATAACCTCTATTATGGCTAATTACAACACAGCAAATGAAATCATGATTTTGACAATTAGGTTTATTTAGGCAGGTTTATTTTGGTTGCAATGATTTATTTTCATTCATGCACACATAACTCATATTTTTAAATTTTAAGTTCTAATTAAAGGATCATATAACTGATTTTTAACACTAGCTAAAATGGAAGAAGGGGCCAGGCAACAACAGGGATGTTTGATATCCTGACTCCTAAGACTCAATAGGTCAGCTGCCCCTAAATCAGGTAGGGTAATGCCCTACATCTAGATAGATTTATCCTGAAGTATGGCTTCTAATACAAACTTTAAGGTTCCTTTTAGTATTTATGTGAAATGTCGAACTGGTTTTTGTCATTTCTTGGGTGACATCAGGCCTTGTCTCTCTGCTTCAGCGGACACCCCTGTGATCTCGGAAGAGAAGGGGCCGTGTTACCGACTGGTCAGCCCCGGAAGGCAGTGTATGCACCCTCTGTCTGTCCACCTCACCAGGCAGCTCTGCTGTTGCAGTGTGGGCAAGGCCTGGGGCCCGCACTGTGAGAAATGCCCCCTTCCAGGCACAGGTAAGACGCGCCCCGGCCTGTGCTCGTTCACTCCCGGCCACACAGGATGATTTGGACAGCATGGGTTCTTTGTGGTTTCTGACTTTAAATCAGTTATTAGTAATACAATGTGTTTTTATCCTTTTGAACAGACCATGAATGTACGAGGTTGAATCAGTGGAAAAAATTACATGCAAAGAGCTTTTCCCATTTGTGTGTAACATTAGACTTCCTTTTGGATGTGAAGAAAAGCCATTGCTTTTTATTCCTGGTTGCTGTCCCTAGTTTCTGCTGTTTAAAAGTGTGGAGACCCCAGAAGGCCGTGTGGGGCTTGCACTTTTCTGATCAGTGGCTGTTCACTGCCTGCATGGTCACTAGACCTGCTGTAGGTTAACTCTTTTAACTCATGTATTGAATGGGTGCCTGTCAGGTTCTATTAAGAACATCATGCTTGATTTCTCCAGGTGGAAATGGAGAAAATTGTATTCACAATTGAATTTATGCTATGAAAATTCATAACTCAAGGGCAGGTCCTCCTATAAACTTCTGGATGGGAACTGAATATAAGAAGTGATGATTCTTTATCCTTCAGCTGAGTATATAATTGCCTAATGCTCTGAAAGCATAAATTTATCTAAGTGCCGTACGTATCCCAAGGCATCACCAACTTCTCAAGCAGGGTCAAGTAGAGTTTAATGGAAGAGAAAGAAACATACCTGCAAATACTGGGCATAATATTATATATATATATATAAATATATATATAAAGAGTGGTGTACCTATTTCGCTGACATGGGGTGGGCATAAGACGTCTACCTGGTTTCTTATTTGATAAGGTGGTTCCCATCTATGGAAGTGCGTTCACTCTCAGAGAGACATTTAATGTCTTACACCTATAACTTGCACTGTTTCAGACAAGTTTTAAATATAAATGTAATGATCACAAGCCACTTTGGTTGTTGCCTAGGATCATAAAGAACTGGTGAGGCAGAGATAGTATAATGTTGATGATGTTTTGGTATACTGTATGACTTGAGACATCTCCAGAAGGCCCTAGTAGCCTCCTGAGGAGTCTGATCTGCTCAGTATTAAAAAGTAATCATCAGTGAAATTAATGATCTTGATAATTCACAGACCCATTTCTCTTTAAGTTCCATTTTGATAGCTTTTATAGCCCTTACATGAAGCGTAAATCAAGAAAGTGAATGTAACACAGGAAGATTTTCCCATAAAGTAGAGTCACTAAGTTTGAAAATAATATTAAAGATAAAACTTGGACACTTAACCAATTTTTGATTATAAGATGATTTTCATGAAAGTAATGTTTGGTTATTTCATGTACCTAAAGTATTTGATAGAAAAACTTTTTTAGAAACTTCTGTTCTTTCACATGAAAATTGTATTTCATAGTTGAACGTAAAAATGAGGTTCTACCATTTAATGTGTGATCCTTAGAAAAACAGTATTTTAGCATGCTTTAAGGAGTATTTTAGAGTTCTATTTTTACTGAGAACTAATTTTAGGTCCAGAACATTCATAGGAGATCTCTTGTTCAGTGGAAGTGACTTATTTTACTTTCAGTTTTAAAGGTAGAAATGAAGGAGTTGACTGTAAGCCCTTTGCTGTCTGCGTTTGGTAACTTGCCTCCAATACCAACACCAAAGAGATTAGGTGGACTTTTCCTCCTCAGGCCACACATGGCCTTGCCTCCCTTGTCTTCCCCCTTGACTTATTCCTGGTGATTATGCAATGAAGGTTAGGAAATCACATGTGCCCAGCTGATATTTGTTAAGTGTACAAAACCACTTTCCTGGCAGTAATAGCAGTTACAGGATACAGAATATCTCCTTGTCCTCACGATAATTCAACCAGTTGGTTGTGGTCTAGCTTTTGCTCACTTGTCACTCCTCCCCTTGAAAATAACTACGTTCTAACTTGGTGTGTCCGTTTCCCTTCATTTCTACCTGTCATCTCTTTAGCATGTGTCTTTGGCTTCATTTTCACCATCCTGAGAGTATTTCTTCAAAACCACTTGCCCTTTTCAATCCTTCTTAACCAACCTCTGCATATCAGCTGATACTCCCCACCCTGGTTTCTTCATCTTTGGTTTCTTCAATGGGAATCAAATTAGGATGATTTCAGTACCTCATTACCCTCAATAGTGACTGCTTTTTCTTTTTTAACCTTCTTGCTAGTCATTTAATTTAGACGTTACTAAGTTCCTGGTTAATAGTTAATGAAATTAGACCAAAGCAAGAGTGAAAAGTCTGATTTCTACTGATGTTATACCCTCCTCCGATATATATATAATCTATATAGTATGTTCTGTACCTAAAAATCTCATGTATTACATATATTTTATGTGTAATACATAGTGTGATAAAGAATATGAAATATAAAATATATGTATACTATCTCTTAATTTGTTTCTGATATATATAATTTGATATATAAAATATATGCTCTCTCTATATAAGATTCTGATTGTGTAAGATAAGGAATTAACAGATGGAGAAATGTTTACTAGAAGAATTGAGTTTTTTCCTGTAAATATGCAAGTTTGAGAGAAATTCGAGCATTTTGCATCTGTTCTTTAAGTTTTTAAATGTAACTATAAATTAGTGATGGTTTATTAAGCAATATTCATCATGCTGTTTTCCTCTGTATAAGTTTGCACTTTTAGATTTTTAAAAGGAATATTTTCCCATCCCAAATCTAGCTGCTTTTAAGGAAATCTGTCCTGGTGGAATGGGTTATACGGTTTCTGGCGTTCATAGACGCAGGCCAATCCATCACCATGTAGGTAAAGGACCTGTATTTGTCAAGCCAAAGAACACTCAACCTGTTGCTAAAAGTACTCATCCTCCACCTCTCCCAGCCAAGGAAGAACCAGTGGAGGCCCTGACCTTCTCCCGGGAACAGGGGCCAGGAGCGGTGGAGCCAGAAGGTGAGAGTGGAAACGGATCATGGAGCTAGCCTTCTGTCTTGTGTGTCTTTGGTTTCCCTGTATGTAACTTCTACAACAGGGGCTTTCAGCCTCGGCACTATTGACAGTTTGGGGTGGATAATTCTCTGATATGAGGGGCTGCTCTGTGCATTATAGGGTGTTTAGCAACATCCCTAACCTCTAACCTCTAGTGCCAGTAGCACCCTCCCCCTCCTGATTGTTACAACCAAAAAGATGTCCAGATATCACTAAATGTCCCCTGGGGGAAGAATTACCCCTGATTGAGAACCACTGCTCCAGAACAATTGTGACAGCATTCCATGATAATCTAATGACATTGTCTTATATTTGGGGGCTACTTTTTCTTGCTATTTACTCCTGGATAGTGGTTTAGATTTTTCAGGGAATAGCCAGAATTTGCTTCTGTATCTAGAGAGCTGTTTAATAAATATGTGTTTACTTTAAAAAGTGGAATCCACAGGCTTGAAGCATCAACTCAGCTTCCATGAAATAGTTTCACAGGCAGTCAGGGATAATGGGCAGCAAAATGAAGGAAGATAGGGTCCTTGAAAGGGATTTTGGAGAGAGTTCACCTAGTGAAGTCCTTTGATTTGCATTTTGAGAACTGGAGACATAGAGCAACTGACCTGCAAATGTCATACGAAGAGCATGTGATAAAACCAAGGAACACATTTTTCCCAGGAGGTGGTTAAGGCCTTCTTCTCCAGAAGGAGACTAGAGACAATTCGTTCTGTTTCAGAAAGAAGGATTATCTATCTTTGTCTCTTCATAGAAGCCAGCATGTCCAATACTTTGAATATCTTTTTCACCACAGAAGTGCTCACCCCAGATAGGATGAACAAAAATCATAACTTTGTGTGGGATAGGTATTGGCTTTCATAAAGCTTCTGTTGGTCTTTCACACTTGGATCTTGGATGGGAGTTCAGGGTGTGCATTTATGGATTTTGTGAGGAGAGAAGGGGCTCAAGCTAGATGAGGCATTGGGAGCATGGCAAGGAAGAGAGGTCTCTCTTCAGGGCTCTGAACCTTCATGTGCTGTAGCCCAGTTAAGTCCGCTCTTGGACTTGCTGCACTTCTCCTTGGTTAGGCAGATGAGGCAGGACCTCATCTAAGATCGACAGTGCTGGCCACTTGGTTCCTGGACGGTTGGCCAGGTGTTTGCAATTCCTCCTCCTCTTCATAAGCAGCAGAAAATGGGCTGTGGTCCAGATTCTGCCTCAAGAGTTTCTTGGTGGTGGGTTAGACAGGCTAGAAAGTTTATTGACTTTTTCTAACCACAAGAATGTTGCAGCAGTGGTAGCAATCTGGTACCCTGATTGCGTTTAGGAGTAATGCATCTACCATATCTTATACTAATGTTTATGGAGATGTTGATGCATGAGCAGAATCCCTGTGATTATTGATCTAAGTTTTGAGGACTAATTCTACAACTGATTTTTGAAGTGTTTCAAATGGAAAGGCATAATCACTACCACCACCACCCTATAATAATGTTGGTGATTGTGTAATCTGTGATTTGTTCAACATAGTGATGCTAATTGCTCATTGAATCTTGCTGGCTTGTGATTTTTTTTTTTTTTTGTAATCTTGTTAGAATATCTTTCTGAAAATGCTCACAGGGCTTCATTAAAGATCAGTGTGCACCAAGAATGCAGCACCCTTTCTTAGGTCTCTTACTGAAACAGGGGCATTTATTTTTTTTTTTTAACATTGATATCAGAAAGCATTTCAAACATTGTTTATTATATTAAGGATAACTGTAATGAAAATGTTCCTTTTCTAAGGCATGGAAAGTGCTACAAAATTGTGAGTAGGCATGAGACAATGAATCAGGAAGTGTTGCCTCCTATGACTTTAATAGTTAGTGAGTTGGAAAGAACTGCATCCCATCTACTGCTGATCTCCTGCAATTGAGGAATGACATACAGTTTTCCCCTGTCAGTCATGTGTAAAATGCTCCAAAATGGTAGTTGACTATAATTCTGCATTTGATTTAGTTTGATTCTTAATCCTTTTGGAGACTGAACTTTTGTTGCTTTTTATTTTTTTATTTTTATTTTTTTGTTGCTTTTTAAAAATTGAACTATTATGTAGTAAACTGTCTTGAGTTGTACTAATGTTCTTCTTTCTTTTTTGGTTTTAGTGGCAACTGTACCTCCTGAGAAGGTAATTTATTCATTGTTTGCAAGTCTTCTTTTGTTACCTTCATAATGATTCTCTTCTAGATTATGTGTGATTTTTTAAGACTTAAATATAGTAACATGTCTATTATACATCATTTCACTTAAGGAAATATATTGAATAACAGCCATTCATTCAATAAACATTTATTGAGTGCCTGCTATATGACTGGCGCTATGCTCAATATTAGGGAAATAGTAGAAACCAAATCAGATGAATCTGCTTGTTCTCATGGAACTTAAATCTGGGGAGATGAAAATGATGGGCCTGATGGACTATGAGGTACCATTTCACGCCAGTCAGAATGGCTGCGATCCAAAAGTCTATAAGCAATAAATGCTGGAGAGGGTGTGGAGAAAAGGGAACCCTCTTACACTGTTGGTGAGAATGCAAACTAGTACAGCCACTATGGAGAACAGTGTGGAGATTCCTTAAAAAACTGGAAATAGAATTGCCTTATGATCCAGCAATCCCACTGCGGGGCATAGACACTGAGGAAACCGGAATTGAAAGAGACACGTGTACCCCAATGTTCATTGCAGCACTGTATATAATAGCCAGGACATGGAAGCAACCTAGATGTCCATCAGCAGATGAATGGATAAGAAAGCGGTGGTACATATACACAATGGAGTATTACTCAGCCATTAAAAAGAATACGTTTGAACCAGTTCTAACGAGGTGGATGAAACTGGAGCCTATTATACAGAGTGAAGTAAGCCAGAAAGAAAAACACCAATACAGTATACTAACGCATATATATGGAATTTAGAAAGATGGTAACAATAACCCGGTGTACAAGACAGCAAAAGAGACACTGATGTATAGAACAGTCTTTTGGACTCTGTGGGAGAGGGAGAGGGTGGGGAGATTTGGGAGAATGGCATTGAAATACGTATAGTATCATATATGGAATGAGTCGCCAGTCCAGGTTCGATGCACGATACTGGATGCTTGGGGCTGGTGCACTGGGACGACCCAGAGGGAGGGTATGGGGAGGGAGGAGGGAGGAGGGTTCAGGATGGGGAACACATGTATACCTGTGGTGGATTCATTTTGATATTTGGCAAAACCAATACAATATTGTAAAGTTTAAAAATAA
>NW_011495064.1:16547669-16550727 GCF_000754665.1 Bison bison bison
ATGTATACCTGTGGTGGATTCATTTTGATATTTGGCAAAACCAATACAATATTGTAAAATTTAAAAAAAAAAAAAAAATAAAAAAAAAAAAAAAAAAAGAAAGGCTACTATTAAAAAAAAAAAAACACTAAAAGATAGTTACCCCTGTCGGAGGGGAGAAGGAATTCAGTATTTTGCTTTATAGCTTTCATATAACTTGAAGTTTTTAAAATAGTTTACTTTTGTAATTTATAAAAGATGAATTATAAATATTAAAAAAATTAATGCTCTAAAAAAAAAAAGAAAGAAAATGATGGGCCTCATGGGAATCAGGGACTTAAGTGAAATTCAGAGAGTTAGTTTATGGCCTGGAACATCTATGGAAAGAAAGGTTCTGACATGTTTATGTAATTGTGTTATTCCAGAATTCATATATATACTGAGTGATGTACTTCTCACTTCAACTAAAATTTGATATGCATGTTTGACTTAAACTGGAGTATGAGCAGAACTTACCCTTGAAATTGATAATCAAGTACTGGGATATTGCTTCCTTAAAATTTTAGAGAAATTTTAATCTTTCATTTTGGGGGGCCATGAAATGGGACACTGAATTGTGAGATTTGTTAGTAGAAAACATTGGCATTTGCTGAAGCTCTGTCCTGTTTATATAATATTGTTCCTTGTCTGAAGATTTATTGGTAACATGAAAATTAGGTAATTATTGTATGTTTGTACATTTGTGTAGTGTTCATTCTCTCGTAAGAATGCAGTATTAGGCTTTAGATGGGGACATAGACCTCTGTAAAATATTATAAATAGTTTTAAAAATCTTTAGTTTATAAGTATGGGGATAGAATAACACAAACATTAAAAGTGCTGACAGAATCCAGGAAAAAAGGAATGATTTTAGAGTGATAGCATCCAGTAAGGAAAAATGTTTTTATACTGACCCCCAAAAGAAGTACAAGAGATTTGCATATTTTACACGGATAATTTGCCGCTCTTGGAGAGCATCTCTAAAGATCAGTGACGTACGGTAGTTTGCAATTTTGTTGATTTTGAATTTAGTTCTGGTTTGTAAGTGGGAGGACTCCTTTAGCACATGAGTGGTCCAGCCAGCTCCCTGACAACCTCATCTTATCTGATTTTCTTCTCCTCTGTTTATGGTTGAGTTTGTGAAACTTTCATAAAGACTCGGAAAGAGGGCCCGAAAATTTTCTTGTGTATGTTCGGAGAGGAGGCAGTGGGGAAAATGCAGCCGTGGACTTCGTGGTCTTGACTTTCTGTGGAGATCTCATGTTCTTAAAGATCAATGAAGAGAAAGCAGGGTGATCCACTGATGGGAAATCATGTGCACAAAGGTGAAGTCGAGGGTGGGGACAGCACGAGGTCATTGAGGGGAGCAGGAAAGGCTCGGAGAACTTGGGAGGTGCTTCAGAAGGCTTGGAATACCAAACTGCAGTTGTAATCAGTGGGGAAATACTGGCCTCCTCAGCTGGACCCACTTGTCAAGTGGAGAAGTGGCATGGATCAGGAAGTAGGAAGTCCACCGCCCCATGCTCCTGGGTAGTTGGGGAGGGAGGGGACAAGTCTGGGATCCTGTCTGTAAGCTGCAGGAGTTGATTGACACCTGGTTATGGTCCACTCCTTGGTAGCATTGACCTTGGGCTGCAGGGGATGGGGTGTAGTTGAGCCTGATTGGCATTACCTTTCAATGGGTAATAGGTGGAGGAGCCTGGTAGGCTGCAGACCATGGGGTCGCGAAGAGTCGGACACGACTAAGCGACTTCCCTTTCACTTTTCCCTTTCATGCATTGGAGAAGGAGATGGCAACCCACTCCAGTGCTCTTGCCTGGAGAATCCCAGGGATGGGGGAGCCTGATGGGCCGCCGTCTATGGGGTCACACAGAGTCGGACATGACTGAAGCGACTTAGCAGCAGCAGCAGCAGCAGCAGCAGTCTGTATTCTTAAGAAGAGGGGGAAATGTGAGGGGGAAAGTAGTAAATGCTCTGTGTTTCTAGAAGAAGCAATACAATGGGATTAACTGAGATGGGGGAAGAGGAAGCTTGAGAGGCCGATTAGACGACGACTATGAACTGAGAATGAGAGTGAGTGCAGATGAAGGTAGTGGGGGGCTGTGGATGTGGAAAAAGATGAACCAATATAAGGAATAGTGGAAATAGGCAGGGCTTGGAATGAGGAATGAAAAGTGACTTTAAACCTGGACAGATCAATGACTGTGGCATTCACAGAGATGAAGAAGTTGGAATCAGAGCCCGGATGTTTTCAGGAAGAGATGGGTTTGAGGGATTTGTAGAATATCTAAATGGAGTTACCCTGTAAGCACTCATGCCTTCAAAATTGGGCCTTTGAGGTACTCAGGCAGAATATCTATTTTATTAAGAGCAGAAAAGGTGATAAGTAAAGAAAGCTAGGAGAGAAGGTTTTTCTTTAACATCTTACAGAAAAATTTGAATGAACTTTTTGGCCAACCCAATAAAAGTTAGAACTGGACATGGAAAAAACAGACTGGTTCCAAATAGGAAAAGGAGTACGTCAAGGCTGGATATTGTCACTGTGCTTATTTAATTTATATGCAGCATACATCATGAGAAACGCTGGGCTGGAAGAAGCACAAGCTGGAATCAAGATTGCAGAGAGAAATATCAATAACCTCAGATATGCAGATGACCCCACGCTTATGGCACAAAATGAAGAAGAACTAAAGAGCCTCTTGATAAAAGTGAAAGAGGAGAGTGAAAAAGTTGGCTTAAAGCTCATCATTCAGAAAACAAGGATCATGGCATCTGGTCCCATCACTTCATGGCAGATAGATGGGGAAACAGTGGAAACAGTGTCAGACTATTTTTGGGGGCTCCAAAATCACTGCAGATGGTGACTGCAGCCATGAAATTAAAAGATGCTTACTCCTTGGAAGGAAAGTTATGACCAACCTAGATAGCATATTAAAAAGCGGAGACATTACTTTGCCAACAAAGGTCCATCTAGTCAAGGCTATGGTTTTTCCAGTAGTCATGTATGGATGTGAGAGTTGGACTATAAAGCAAGCTGAGC
>NW_011495064.1:16550827-16554188 GCF_000754665.1 Bison bison bison
AGCAAGCTGAGCACTGAAGAATTGATGCTTTTGAACTGTAGTGTTGGAGAAGACTCTTGAGAGTCCCTTGGACTGCAAGGAGATCCTATCCTAAAGGAGATCTGTCCTGAGTGTTCATTGGAAGGACTGATGTTGAAGCTGCAACTCCAATACTTTGGCCACCTGATGTGAAGAGCTGACTCATTGGAAAAGACCCTGATGCTGGGAAAGATTGAAGGCGGGAGGAGAAGGGGACGACAGAGGATGAGATGGTTAGATGGAATCACCGACTCAATGGACAAGAGTTTGTGTAGACTCTGGAATTTGGTGATAGACAGGGAGGCCTGGCATGCTGCAGTTCATGGGGTCACAAAGAGTCAGACGTGACTGACATGTCGGACTTGAACTGAACTGAATAAAAGGGAGAGGCCAGGGGAGTGAGTTTTCTGGAAGATGATGGTGATTAAAGTGAGGGAAGGAGTGTGTAGGATAACCTGATGAATACTTTTACAGGAGTGGTGACATGAGTGCCCTGGCCCCACACGGATGTGGGCAAGGTCACAGACCTTTACCTAGCCTGATGGTTCAGTCTACAGGAGTCCTGACAGGAGCTGTAACTGGAAACTGAGTCCTGGGTACGAGTCTGTGGTTCAGGAGATAAGAGTGGGCCAAAGGATGTGTGGGGAAATCCCTGGTCTCCTCCAAGTCCCTAATTTTCTGTTGCTGTTCAACTACCAGCATTCTGAGAGGTGGAGATGGAAAGTAATTGGCAGACTTACCATACTTTAGTGTCTCGTGTGTTCTTTCTTATGACACACCTGTATCCATTTTTAATCTGCAGGATGTGGCTGGTCATTTTATTTGGGCAGAAGCCACATGTGAATGAGGTGACGGCTTATTTTAGTTCTTCTCTGGGATTAGTTTTGCCTTGTTCCAGACCAAACATGGGCCTCTGAGCCAAGGCATTTGTTTAAAATGTCTAAAAGACCTTTTGCTTTGGGCCTCTGGGAAATGGGTGAGGGTGTGAGCATGGATCAGCACCGCTAGGAAAACTCAAGGGCTTGGTATAGTAGCACATCAATAGTACGTTTAAAAAAATTTTTTTACACAGTTGCACAAGTTGTGTAATATCCTATGATATTTGTTGCCTAAGAGTAGAATTAATGAAATAAAAATAGTAATATGTAGAAACTAAAAATTCCTACTCTCAGTTCTCTTTTTTTTTCTCCCCCTTTTAATACAACCATCCAGGAAATACCTTCATTGGATCAAGAGAAAACCAGACTTGAGCCTGGTCAACCCCAGCTCTCTCCAGGCATTTCAACCATTCATCTGCATCCACAGTTTCCAGGTAGCCTGTGTTGATTTGTGGAGTTTGTTTGTAAGAGTACCCAGAATAAGAGAGTAAGATGAAGATTGTTGAGTGTCTCTGGTTTTAAAGTTTTAGTCATGAGAATTCCTAAGTGAAGTGAAATGTGAAATACACTTATGTATATTAATATCCTCATATAATGTTAGTGTAAGTATGGTACAGTCGATCCTTCTTTATCCATGGTTTTACTTTCTGCGGTCAGCTACAGCCCAAAAATATTAAATGGAAAATTCCAGAAGTAAACAATTCATACGTTTTAAATTGTGCATTGTTCTGAGTAGCATGATGAAATCTAGTGCCATCCTGCCCAGGACGTGAATCATCCTTTTGTCCAGTATCCATGTTCTATATGCTTCCTGCCCACCAGTATAGGAAAAGCACAGTATATATAGGATTTGATACTATCTGCAGTTTCAGACATCCACTGAGGGTCTTAGAACATATGCTCCATGGATAAAGGGAGACTACTGTATTATAAGTGTTATAATGATAAAATTTTTTCACTATTTTCTGTGGTCAGGAGTAGTATATATTATTAGAACATCATTGAGGGTTCATCATTTGACTTCCGAATTGCTCTCAGATATTGTCACTAAATGTGGAAAGCAGGGCTATAGGTTAATATCATGACCTTTAGGGACCTATAGCTGCTCTTAATATCCAAGAATTAACCGTGGTATGTTGTTAGACTCAATTTTGCTTACATTTTGAAATGGGATCTCAATGCATATAACAGGCTTTAATTTTCATTTTATTCTCTCCCTCCTCATATAGTAGTGATTGAAAAAACATCACCTCCTATGCCTGTGGAAGTAGCTCCTGAAGCTTCAACATCAAGCGCCAGCCAAGTCATTGCACCTACTCAAGTAACAGGTAGGCACAGTATTGATATTGCAGAGTCTGTGGAGGAGGCAGGGATGTGAACATTTTAAATGTAAAGTCAAAATTGTATCACATATATAAGATCGCTCATGGCAGAGTTAGTCATAAGAGCAAATATTTGGAAATAATCTAAATATTTTTGAAGTAGGAATATGTTTAAATAAGTTATGGCACACATGCAGTAGAATATCACACAGCTGTTAATGTTTTAAAAGTAATGTCACAGGAGATGCTTATAGGATGGTATTAAGAAATACAGAACACAGTGATTCCAATTTTATCTTTTAAATGTTTATAAACACAGAAAAAAAAAGTTCATTGAAGTATTTAACCATCCTCAGTTAATAGGATCATGGATAAGCTTTCTGCTCTTCAATATATTTTTATATATTTTCAAAATTCTGTTTAATAAACATGTTATTTCAGCCATTAGTGAGAAATTATAAAGATTTATTATAATTTATAACCAACAGCTTAAAAGTTAATATCCTTAATGTATAGTGAGGTCTTATAAGTCAGCAATAAAAATACTAATAGAAAAATGAAATTAATATCATCAGATAATTCATAGGTAACATATCAAGAAACAGGTATGTAATAGGAAATTTCAACTTTACTAGTAGTCAAAGAAATGCAAATTAAAGTGAGAATTCTTTATTCTTATCAATGTAATATTTCATTTTTACTAGAGTGAAATCAAGGCTCTCACACAATTACAGAAAGGAATATAAAGTAGTTCAACTTTCCTGGAAAGCACAAACTGGCAATATGTATCAAGAACTTTAAAAATGTTCAAGACTTTTAACTCAGTAATCCCACTTTAAGATAACTAGTATAAGGAAATAATGTCCCCCCATTACGAATAATGTAATGGTTTGTATAAATGGGCACTTACCACAGCACTGTGTATAATAGAGAAAAAATAGAAAAACCTAAATATTTAACTACAGGGAAATAGATAATTATATCTACATTGAAACATTATGCTACCACCAATTACTACAGTATTTTTGAAGAATTTTTAAAAATATACCAGAAAAATGGTCACAAGATATTGCTAAATACAAGACGAAGTATGTAAAGATGAAGGATAAAAAGTATTAAACCAATTATATAAAAAAAAAAACA
>NW_011495064.1:16554288-16643694 GCF_000754665.1 Bison bison bison
ATACATTGAGAAAATGCTAGAAGAAAATACACCAGATCAGCAGTGGTTATTTTGGGAGTGGGGTCTGAGGGGTTTGGATGTGGTTTCACTGGATTTTTTTGTGTATTCCACATATTCTGATGTGGAAAAATATTTTTGTAGTCAGACAAAGTATCACTAAGGTGCATCATAATAGCATAAGTTCATGATACCATTGCAGGATGCGGTTGGCAGTGTATACAGGAGAAGCTAATAGAGGAGTGTGCAGCCTCTCTCAGAGTTTTGCCTCTTAAGAAACATAACATTGCGTCATTTCAAACAGAAACATGCTTGGTTAGATGTATTAATTAGTTGGATCGTGGTGATCATTTCACAATGTATAGATATTAAAACGTCAAGTTGTACGCCGTTAAGTACATAACAGTTTTTATATGTTTTAAAACCAAAGCTTTGACCTATTTTCTCAAAACTGTGGATGCACTTTCTCTTAGACACTTGAATTGATACAGCAGACAGAAAAGTAGTTTTAAACCACTGCCCTGTCCTGAGGTGAAGTGCAGATAAGTAGTGCAGAGTCACGTCATGGACCCAGCAGTGTGTTCTCACCTGCTTCAGCTATACCCTCAAGGCACAGCTGCACCCAGAGTCATGGCCTTCCCATGTGAATGCAAAGCAGCTGCTCTTTGGTTTTACTGTAAATAGTGAGCAGAGTGATACAGAAATGTTAACTCTTCTAAGTAGTGGGTTGACTCAAATGAATTTTCTGGCCAAACCCTGTGTTTCTAGTGATAGAGTGAAATACTAGTGATTTTTGTTTGTTTTTAATGGCTGTAGCTAAAATTGTTTTTCTCTGTTCTGAAGTTACAGCTGTATCTACTTATTTCATTAAACCCATTTATGAAAGACTGGGCTTCTCTGATGGCTCAGATGGTAAAAAAAATCCACCTGCAATGAGAGAGAGCTGGGTTTGATCCCTGGGTTGGGGAAGATTCCCTGGAGGAGGGCATGGCAACCCACTCCAGTATTCTTGCCTGGAGAAAGCCCATGGACAGAGGAGCCTGGCGGACTGCAGTCCACGGGGTCGCAAAGAGTCAGACATGACTGAGAGACAAAGCACAGCACATGAATGGCTGCTGTGCAAGGCATACAAACATATAATGTACCGTTTGGTCAGCAAGTCTTCTCATTGTTTATATTTGCGTTAAAAAAGAAAATTGCAGTCTGTCGATGTGCTAGTTCTTTCAAGTACTCTATTTCTATTTTCCACTGTGAAGACACTGTCGTTTTGTGCCTTTTTAACGACGGCTGACTTAACAAACAGACTTCTTGCAGTTTAGCTTTGTAGAGGTTTGGCTAGATACACGCAGTTTGATCATTTAAATGCAGCCCTGTGAGGAATAACAAACTGCAGTTACTCAGCTTCAGTAAGTGAAGTGTGGAACTGTGGAACTGATTGAAAAAATGAAAGTAGTTGTGCTATATGAAGTTGTTAGAAGACAGCTTAATTTGAGTTTGGCAGAGATACAGGGCTAACATCTGCTATCACATGTTTGAAGCACAAATATTTCCTTCCAGGAAACAAGTGACATTGAAATTTCATTTTCACACAGCATTTATAGGTGCTCTGACTTCCTCTAGTAAAAGAATCTTTCTGAACCAATGCATGGGGAGAACATTTTAAATAGTTTTTGAATTTAAATAATTTGCAGTTTTGGAGCTATACTATGATCTGTAATCTACCCTAGAACAAGAAGAATGTTTTGTATCAAATTTAATTGAAATCAAAATATAGGTGTTCCCATTGATTTTGATAAGAGAGCCAGGTATGTAGATTGAAGGAGCAATCTGATCAAGTCTCTCTGGAACCTTAGGCAGAGTTGTTTTTTTTTTTTTCTTGGAACACGAAAGGAGGTAGATGTGTGTCACTTAGTTTCTTCCATGAATTGAAGAAAGGAATAGAATAATATGTAGGCGTCTAAAATAACCAAAATCAGCCTCACATTGCTCAGCAATGATATCTTTATGATGGCGAAATTGGAAGTAGCCTTTGTAGATTTCGTCAGACTCGCTTTGACTTGCAATAATTATAAAGGGAGCCACATATTTGGAGGGAATAAGGGTGATATTTTCCACTCTGAGCAGCTGAGTTGGTGGCTTGCAATATTATTGGCACACTGTTTCCAAAGAAATGATACATTTCAGCATATAAATTCTTGATTTAGCATAGTGTCTTAGTAGCTCAAGGATAGGTTGGAAAATCAAACCTTTATTTCTCTGGCGAGTATTTACAAAGTGGAAACATCTGCTTCAATTGTTGTGGGACAATTTATGCTCTTTGTGGGGCAGTTAGGAAGCCAGGGCATTTTTGTAAACCTTTCCATGAGTTGACATTTGATACCTTCCTCTGCCAGCTCTTCCTAAACTTTCTCCGTGGCCCTTGCAGACCAGCCAGAAATTATTCTGACTTTCATGACTGCTTTGTGTAAACCTTTGTAATCATCATGGCCCAAACGTTGTAAAAACTATTTTGCTCATCAGATCTTTTCCAGAACTCATCAGTGACCCCTTTATAAAAACCTTTGTCCCTGAAGCATATTACCAGCATCATGACAGCCTCAATAAACTATGTAGGCTCATGGAAGATGAACTTTGTTGCATGTAAAATCATCATGCTTTAATATTTCCAGCTCTGTTTATTTATTTATTTTGAGTAATCACATGAGCAGGAAAAAAGCAAAAGGTCAGCATATTCATTTTCATATCTTGCCAAAAGCTTTCTTTTTCATTTAATTCTAAAAGACACCAGACTCTTAAATCTATCTCTGGCTGTCTTTCTGGGACAAATAGACCATTTGGTTTTCCATTGGCTTTTGGTCATGACTCTTTTTTCCAAATTCTAAATGGACTCCCGGGAAAGATACAATGAAGTCCTTGGCCTGATGTAGGTGAAGCTGTTTCAGGGGCCGCGTGTGTAAGGGCAGTCCTGCACCCTAGGGGAAATATGATGGGCATTATGAAGGGGGACGCTTCCAAGAGTCCAGTGGGAACAGTCTCTTGTTTCTGGGGAGCCAAACATGCTTCAGAAGAGAAGACATGATCATTAACCTGAGTGCCCCAGATACCAATCATTACTGCTTTCTGTGCAAGGCTTTACCATATTCCCAGAGCCTGTGTCTGTGCCATCAGCACATATGGAGAAATGTATATTTTGACCTGAAGTTATCTTTCTGTGGGAACAGGCTAGCATGGCTGTGTGAGTGACCTCTTAGAAAAATGTAAAGCAATAAGGTCTTTGCCCCCCCAAAATGCAGAGAAATCCAGAAACTTTTTTTTCTAAGCCTGAAATTTAATTTTTTCAGTTTTAAGACAATACCATCAGGACTGCCTTTCTGTGTAACTTATAATCAAGAATGAAAGTGTAACAGGCAAAGAAGGGAAGTGTAGGAAGAGAAGGTGTGAAACTTTTAGGAGTATCAATAATTTTTTTTAACTTTAAAAATGGTGTTGATCAATTTTGTTGTTTTTTTTGTTGTTTTTTGAGATGTGGTTGACATATAACATTGTATAAGTTTAAGGTATACAGTGCTGGTTTGATACATTTGTGTATTGCACTATGATTACTGCAAAAGAATTTGCTAACACCTCTATCAAGTCATATGCTTTCTTGTGTGTTAAGAAAAGTTAAGATTTAGTATTGTTGACTATAATCTGGTAAATTTTTTGATGAATGGTAAAGAGGAAGCGGAAGTATTTTGAAGTTATTAATTTTTCTTTTTGAACTTACAAGGGTGGGATAGCAAATAGATAAATGGGATCTCTGAGGATAAACTGATACAATTTATCATGTGTATAAAAAATGGGACAAACTATAGAAATCTAGAATATGTTAGTAAATATCCCCTCACACTGATGTATCTCTTAGTACCCTCTAGTGGTGTCAGAGTAGCATTTTCTTACATACCTTAGTGCCATTTGGGATCAACATTTTCAAACTGCAGTTTTATATACATAATCTATGAGGTAATCAGCTAAGAATTCTCAAGCTTTCCTCATAAATATTTCAACCTCATAGCTTCTATTTAAGATACTAAATTGGAAGGAAAGGCCGTTATTGTTCATTTCTTAAGACAAAAGAGTTAAAATTCTTAATCATTTCTTCTATCTTAGAGTTGACTTAAGAAGAAATTATCTAAATATTGGCACATTGGCATAGGAAAGTATCCCATCTGAATTAAGCATCACATATTTTTGAAGACTTTACTTACACGTGTAAACATTCCATTCTAAAGCTGTGCCTGAAAAAGAACAGATAAATATTTGGTATGTGTGGGAGTGGGGGCAATGAGTACCCATCAGGCATTTCCTGAAAACCCCAGATGTACAATCTTTTAATTAATTCTGACTACTTCTTCCTAGTATATTGTCATCTTCTATTGTCAAATTTTGCAAATTTGATCAATATGTCTTCTCTGATTTAAGCAAATGGCAGAGAAGAACATAAAATAATTTCAAAGGAAATCAAGAAATCTAAATACCATTAGTTTTAAAAGGAGCCATCTGGCTTACATTAAGAATAGATGGTTAAAGAACTGCTTCTCACACTATTCTACTAAAGAATTCTTATAAACAGAGAAGAGAATTCTTACCTGAGAGTCTAGAAGTAGAACCTGGAGAAGATTACATTTTTTACCTTCAGATTTTTGCAGCACATAGAAATGATAATTTTTTAAGAAAGACTTTTCTGATTATAGAAGTAATAACATTTGTTTATTGTAGAAATTTTGGAAGATACAGAAAAATATAGACAGTACCAATCCCCATAATTGTAACACTTAGATTTATTTTCTTCCAATCTGCTGCTCTGTGTATAAAATAATTTAGATCATATCCTATATTATAATATGTACCTGACTATATTTTCTTAAAAAATAAGCATTTTCCTATCCTGCTGAAGATTATTATATAATCTATACTGTGTATGTCTCATAATTCATTATTTTATATGGTTATTATCAGTCATTTAAGTTTAAGCAGTCATGTTAATTACCTATGACTTTAGTCTTTTGGATTTTTTTTCCTGTATCTTGACATTATACTGACTATAAACTATTTTTCTGATAGTGAATTAGTATAAATAGGTTCACTAAAGATATAAATAATTTTAAATGTGTGCCTTTATCATAATCCAAGTGATTTTATGCAAAATACTGCAGCTCTGTAGTCATATGCTTCCTTTTAAAGCCTAACAACTTTTCAAATAACTTGCATCAGTTGTCTTAAAATCACAGCACAGTGAATAACACTTGATGAAAAATGAATGTGGTTTGGGTTTTGGAGAGTAACCTCAACCCAATTTAGGTCATTTCCATAGTGAAGTTTTGTTAAAGCACTGTTTTCCACATTTTTCTTCAGAATTCACAGTGGGTTATTGATGACAGTAGCATGCCTGTTTTTCTTTTCATTCAAACCATAGACCCCATTAACAAAGGTGTGTTTTAGCTTGTCACACTTGAGCCCTGGTCTTCCTCCACTGGGCCATTTGGGCTTATCCATGATGTCATCTGTTTTAAGTATTGTTTATTGCCTGATGACAGTGAGATAATAGTAGTATTATTTATGTGCTATTTCTGTGTTATATATTTTTTCCCAAATTATTTATTTATTACCGTGCTGTATCTTTATTGCTGTGCATGGGCTTTCTCTAGTTACGTCACGCAGGGGCTATTCTCTAGTTGTGCTGTTCAGGCTTCTCATGGCAGTGGCTTCTCTCGTTGCAGAGCTCAGGTCTTAGGGAACATGTGCTTCAGTAGGTGTAGCTCATGGGCTCTAGATCTAAGGGTCAGTAGTGGTGGTGTGTGGGCTTAGTTGCCCTGTGGTGAATGGAGTCTTCCTGGACCAGGGAATGAACTCATGTCCCCTGCATTGCAGCGTGGATTCTTAACTACTGGGCCACTAGGAAAGACCCTGTTATGTATTCTTAAATAACTTCAATAGGGGCAACCACAGTAATCAGTAATAATGGCTAATTTTTACTGAGCACATATACTGTGCCAGGCATTGAGCTACATGCATTATTTAGGTTATCTCTTTTGAACCTCACACTCTGAAGCTGGTGCTCTGGTCATTCTCATTTATACATAGAGAAAAGTGAGGCTTGGATTGTTTAAGTAATTTGTGCTCTGTTACAGAGCAAAGAAGGGGCAGCAAGGTTGGTATCTGTACTCTCGTCTCAAGCCTGAGCTCTGACCACCAGCTGTACTGCCCACTCCCTACCATACTGTTATACATCCTTACAAAGATCATTGAAATCGACAGACTATCTTGGAGTAATTCATCTCAGAAAGTCACCTTTGAGTTTTCAGGTCATTTTGGTAATAAAACATGTTGTGATGGCCTTTACCCGTTGGCAACTCCCCTCCCCTTGCCTTGACACGGCCTGTGTCTGTGAGTGGAGCAAGGACTTCATAGAAGAAGCCAGTCTCATGCAGGAATCAGGAGGAAAGGAAGGGAGGAACTGAGCAGAAAAGATTTGGAATAAGATTCTATATTCTACTAGTATAAATAAAATATGCTCCTGTTGAAATTGGCAAATTAAGAATAAGTTGCATCCAGAAGTTCTGCTTTGATTAGAAGTGGTAAATCTTTCTGGAGAATTAATGAGAAATTTGGGAGGAGGTTGAGTATGTTTTTTGGAACTTGAATTTGGCCTGCTAACAAATAGTAGACAGTTGCCATCTATTTCTTATCAGAAGGAATCATGTGATTCAGTCCATCATCCAAAATGAACTGGAGACTGTAGAAACTCATTGGTGGGCTATCTTGAAAGTTCAGAATTGATGATAAGGTCCAGGATGGCCTCTTTCTAAATTTCCACCTACTCAAGTTCATCTTAGAAGTTGTCTCTTTAAGAATTTTTGATGGCTTTGGCTGTGACTAACTGATCAATTATAATGTAATCAGATGAGTTTACACTTGATTTTAGAGTGTAAAATTTTGTTTTCTGAATGCATAACTGGCAATAAGGTATTCAGGAAAAACAAAGTAATCGTTTGCAAGGTGCAATGAAATCTTTGTTTATATCTGTTTTGTCCCACATTTTCTTATTTTTAAAGAAATCAATGAATGTACTGTGAACCCTGACATCTGTGGAGCAGGACACTGCATTAACCTGCCAGTGAGGTATACCTGTATATGCTACGATGGCTACAAGTTCAATGAGCAACAGAGGAAATGTGTTGGTAAGAAGATACTTTTGGTTGATGAGATTATTAAATATCAAATGTTTGCACATTAAGAACATTTTAATCATGGGGAAAATACTGTTTAATTAAAAAAAAATTTTCTCCCTGAGCTAAAGGTACTCAAAAAAGAGGCTTGCTTAACTCTTAGAAGGCTCTTACCTCTTGGTTCAATGCTGCCTGCTTTGCCAAGAGTAATACAGTTACATCAAGGTGGGATAATCTCCCAAAGTTTTTCAGGTAAAGAATATAGACAATAATTAAGAGCTCTAGAAATAGCTATCTATAAACATGTTTAGCAAAAATTAATATTAATATATCCTGCAATAAAAATATGTTTATATAAGTTTATAAAATTTGATTTTTAAAAGGAATTTCTATTCAGTTAAGTTCAGTCACTCATTCATGTCTGATTCTTTGTGACCCCATGGATTGCAGCATGCCAGGTTTCCCTGTCCATTACCAGCTCCTGGAGCTTGCTCAAACTCATGTCAGTTGAATTGGTGATACCATGCAACCGTCTCATCCTCTGTCGTCCCCTTTTCTTCCTGCCTTCAATCTTTCCCAGCATCAGGGTCTTTTCTAATGGGTCAGTTCTTCGCATCAGATGGCCGAAGAATTGGAGCTTCAGCCTCAGCATCAGTCCTTCCAATGATATTCAGGGCTGATTTCCTTTAGGATGGACTGGTTGGATCTCCTTGCAGTTAAAGGAACTCTCAAGAGTCTTTTTCAACACTACAGATCAAAAGCATCAGTTCTTTGGTGCTCAGTTTTCTTTATGGTCCAACTCTCTCATTGATACATGACTACTGGAAAAACCATAGCTTTGACTCTAGCTACCTTTGTTGAAATTTCTATATTGAAAATCAGTATATGCTGACAAGAGACTGTTAATGGATTTATAATGTAGGGAGCTCATATATGCTTCTTTGGGGAAAAATGTATCTCACAAAGGGGTGTAAATGTGTTAAGTCATTTTAATGTGTTAACACTAAGTTTAATATCTTTTTTAGAAAAAGGAAGTTCAATAAGAGTTATAAGGCAAATATGGAGCCTCAAAGGGATATACCTAATTAAACCCACTTTATGCTGAATTCCCTTATGCAAATATGACTTTTGCTGTTTGGTTTTGCATATATATGTGGAGTGAGGTGTGAGGGGGACATCCACTTGCTCTATAGTATGACTGTTTCTCGTGAATTTGCATACATGAGATTTACTATATTTAGAATCACAAGCGTAAAGTTGAAAAGGGCAGTCAGTCGAGATGATTCAGTCTCGCTTTACCTGTGTGCACTGTGAAAGAGAGCGCCTATCATGACACTGCTCACTGCCTCTGCTGAGCTGGCCTGGGATTTGCACAGTGAATTCCAGCACTTACATGACTCCAGTTATCAGGCATGTCTTTTTGTGTTGACCTGAAATCTTTCTTTTGAAACACCAATATCATAGCTGTAGCTTGAACTTTCAAAGCAGCACACCATACGTGTATTCCCTCTTTGCAATAGCAGGCCTTCAGGTATTCAGGGAAACTGACTGTATTCCTTTTACTGTTTTCCTCACTTATAAGGTGGGACAGAGGAGACAGAACGCTAGTATTTCATGAACAGAGAGTCTGAGAATTTCATGCTATGCTAATCCTTTTGTATATCTTTTTGTTAACAGATATTGATGAATGCGCTCAGGATCAACACCTTTGCTCCCAGGGACGCTGTGAAAACACTGAGGGAAGTTTCTTGTGTATTTGCCCAGCAGGATTCATGGCCAGTGAGGAGGGTACTAACTGCATAGGTAATAGCAGTGTTCTTTCTGATGCATAAATTCCCTCATGTGGGTTTCTAGCTCCCCCAATTCCATCAGTCCAGGGCCCATTCAGACAACCCAGAACTTATTATTAAACCCATTACAACACAGTAATCTGCTAGATTCTGGAAGATTAAAAAATGAAATATCTTCCCCCAACACTTTTGAATGAAGAATATCAAATGTCTACAAAGACCAGTGGTGTTAAATTTTTTTTTTGGATTCGAGTAAATCCAAGCCACTCAATTTTTTGGAACAAATCAAAGAGATAATAGATAGTAGGAATCACTTGCTTCATTCTTAAATTTTAACTAACCTGGAAGATGGGAGAGGTTTGAAATTAGGTTTTGGGAAATAACACTCGACAATGTTTTCTGCTTTGCTTAGATGTCGATGAGTGTCTGAGGCCGGACGTCTGTGGGGAAGGGCACTGTGTCAATACCATGGGGGCCTTCCGATGTGAATACTGCGATAGCGGGTACCACATGACCCCAGGAGGCCAGTGCGAGGGTGAGTCTGCTGAGAGGATGGGGAGACCACAGCCCTTCGCAGTGTGGAGCACACATGTCCATGACATGCAGGGCTAGTTCCAGAACTTGAGGCTTGTAGGCACCTGGCCTGGTACAGGTTTTCCTCCACTGCCAATCCATGCAGGACACCAGCTCGCCCAGGCTCTGGCTACCTCCCAGAATCAGAGCCTCTTTGCCTCCCTTCAGTGACTCTGTCTGGGTCTTTTCCTGCCTTCTTCCTCTCTCTATTACTCATTTCAGTATCTGCCTTCCCTGGTAGGTGGAGTGACATCACTTTGTAACAGTGAACTGCAGAGGATCTTAGTACAAACCCAGACTTAATCACAGTGTCTGTCTGCATCATTCACCTGGGGACATAGTCCAGGTGTCACCTGTGTGAACTTTTTGTTTTCAACCTTTTCATCTTGGTCCATTCGTTTGTCTCAGCTTCTTACTTTCGCCTGTGTTCTGGGACTTGCTTGCAGATCTCTAAAAAATGTCTGACCAACTACAGGTCAGACTCCAGCTGTGTCAGATAAAATTTCTTTAATGCTGACCCCAGCAATGGATTTGCTCTCATTGCAAAAATGTCTTGAAGAGTTTTGAACATTTCAAAGTTAAGATGATTAACCGTTGAATATTTCTGTTTGTGTATGTGTCCCAAGTCACATGGGTTCTTTTTGAAAGCACCATGGTACACTTTGAATAATTATTTTTGTGAAGAAATGCACTGAACCTCTGCTTCAGTCTTCATGGAAACGTGAACAAGACAAAGGAGCAGGGGCCTTTGGACATGTTCTGAGGAGCCTGGGTGTGGGGTTGGTGCTGGTTCCACATGTTCGCTGCCTGGCTACCTGACATTTAGCCTGTTTTCAGACATGGCTGGGCCTCCAGAGCTCGGGAGGGATAGGCTGGTTGGGGAAGGCTGCTCTCTGCTGTTTCTTGGCTCCAATATGTTGGGTTTTTTTTCACAGTTCTAATGACCAGGCCTGGAGGGAGAGCTCATTAGACAGTTTTTTGGCAGCCTGCACCTGCCTCTCTTGCTGGCCTCTTGCCTCAGCCCCTGAGTTATCTGGAGAGAAGTGGGGAGCATTTTATGTTACCACATCAGCTCCCATCATAACAGAGATATGAACTCTTCCCCTGATGGCTGAGGGCCTTGGGAAAGTGCAGGTGTGAAGTGTCCCCGCTCTTCTTTTATGGGGGACTGTCCCTCTGCTCTGGAGGCCGCTTGAGGATGGGTAGAATGGAGACGATGGCTTTTCAGCTCATGATCCCCGTACTCAGTAACTGTCTAGCTTGGGGCCAGTTATGTAGGCCCTTCAAAACTTAGTTCTTCATCTGTGAAATGGGAACCATGCAGTTAACGTTCCGGCTCGTGCAGGTACATGGGTGTTGCCGTATGTCATATGGTGCCTGTCACCTTGTTAGCTCTCAAGAAGCACTAGTTTCCCTGAACTCCCCCTTTCCCTGACTCCTTTGGTTTTTGCATAGGTATTTTCAGAATATCTATAATTGTGGGAGTTTTTTTTAGAAGAAAATGGGGCTTGGGTTTTTATGGCAAGCACTTATATGCAAAACTGTGCTTCCCCAAAAGATCAAATATAGATCCTCAGGTTCTACACACAGACTCAGGATGGGAAGATAAAACATTTAAGGAATTACTACAGGTTAAGGATGCACAGTAGAAAGGAGTAGAAAAGAAAGTTGAAGATAAGTAAGTAAATAGAAAGAAGGAGACTCTTCAGTAATATTCAGTGCATGGAAATTATTTAACAGAAATCTCACCAGCATCCCCTGAGTTAATAATTATATAATTCTATCCCCATGAAAAAGCTTGAAATGAAGGAGCCAAATAACGTGGCTGTTTCCTAATTTCACCATGGACCAGAACCAAAGGTCCCTGGGCTTCTGGCTCACTGAAGATTTTCTCAGCTGTCACTGACAAAGTTGCTTTCAAACAGCGCCAGTCTCCAAGGAGTCTACTGTAGCTTACAGACATTATCTCATGCACCCTTACTTTATTCTCTGAAGGTATTACCAGGCAGGTAGTCCCTCATTTATAGATGAGGGAACAAGCAAACAGGTGAGAGCAGCAGGAAATCCAGGGATGTTACTGTCTTATGTTGCTCAGCATTGTACCTTATTTATCAGACCAGCCTATCTCAATGACCTTCTCTGACTTAGCAGTCGTGGTTCCATTTTTTTTTTTTTTTTTTAAATCCCATCCAGAGAAGAATGTAATGCTGTTTGGAAAATTCAACTGGCAAGCATCATCTTTTTGTAGAACAAGAAGTCCCAGAACATCTGACCTAACAAAAAAAAAACCACTGTGTGTCATTGTCTATTGGCAAGGATTTTTTGCTGATAGGAAAAAAAAATTGCAACACTGACCTGGTGCTTATTCTATTAATAACATCTTTTACTTTAAGCATCTTTTCATACATCTCTAATGATACATAATGGGAGGTGATTTTTGAGAATTTGCCAACATGATGACATCAAATACCCGTGCATGTTCAGTGTATTCATTATATATTTCTTTCACTTTTTTTCCTGAAAAATCTTGTTTAAATTTTAAGTATGATTAGAGGCAAATCCCATGGATGGAGGAGCCTGGTAGGCTGCAGTCCATGGGGTCGCTAGGAGTCGGACACAACTGAGTGACTTCACTTTCATGCACTGGAGAAGGAAATGGCAACCCACTCCAGTGTTCTTGCCTGGAGAATCCCAGGGACAGGGAAGCCTGGTGGGCTGCAGTCTCTGGGGTCACACAGAGTCAGACATGACTGAAGTGACTTAGCAGCAGCAGCAGCAGCAGAGGTCCTATATACGTCTTATATCATGACGCTTAGACACTGAATCCACTCACTTGGAAAATACCTGTTTCAGTTGG
Source organism: Bison bison bison (assembly GCF_000754665.1). Classification (NCBI taxonomy): domain Eukaryota; kingdom Metazoa; phylum Chordata; class Mammalia; order Artiodactyla; family Bovidae; genus Bison; species Bison bison. The sequence goes on from NW_011495064.1 coordinate 16,566,714, forward strand.
GGTTGGTATGTAGGTGTTAGTGCTCATTTTAAATGGTTGAAAAGTTACCTTTTCATTTCATTAAATGGTTGAAAGTTACCTCTGTCACCTTTCCCCCCATTTTATTGTTTTACCATTCTTTTTTTTCTTAAATGGGAGGTTAATTGCTTTGTAATGTTGAGTTTGTTTCTGCTGTACAACTCAAATCGATCAGAACTGTGTGTGTGTGTGTATATATATATCCCCTTCCTCTTGAGCCTCCCTCCCATCTCCCGCCCCCATCCCAACCCTCTAGGTTGTCAGTAGGACGCAAGGTTGGGCTCCCTGAGTTATATGGCAGCTTCCTTCTAGCCACCACTTTTACACATTTTAGTGTATGTATGTCAATGCTGCTTTCTCAGTTCGTCCCATCCTCTCCTTCCCTAACTGTGTCTACAAATCTTTTTTCTGTATCCACATCTCCAATTGTTTGACCATTCTTTAGAAAGTCTGAAGCTATTGTATCTCTGTCACAGTTCTGTCCACATTTAAGGTGATTTTTTTTCTCCTCACATTGAAAAGAACAATGATTAATAACTTAGCTGTGAATGTGAAAAGCAAGGTGTATTTTAAACCAGAATATATTACCCTATGATTATTCACCATAGTTTCTGGAAAATCTTGGAAGTATTTGATGAGTTCATTCTCTCCTAATGTTCTTTTTTGACCTCCAAGGAATTCCTATCACGGGAAAAGTTTTAAATTATTCAAACCTCGGATGTTTTGGGGACCGTGAAGCCAAAGCAAGGGTTTCCCTAGAGTACCCCATGGTCTGCAGAGAGAACCTCTAGCCAGGTGGATAAATGGCTTCCTCACTGTTGTGCTCATTTCTTGTATTTCTTTCTGGCAAACCAGACTATTACTTAAAAGATGTTGATGTCCAAAAAGTGGTCCTAGAGAACTGCCAACTCACAGAGTGGAGAGATCTGGGCCTGCCAGTTGGAGAATTGGGGCCAAGTTCTTCCTTGAAACATATGTAAATATTTCAATCAAGTTATACCTGGCCATGCATTCTACTGAGTGTTTAAGTGCATACCTAGGGCTTTACTTTTCCAGTTATTGTTTTTCCCACCAATCGTTCTCCCCTTTATCACAAGTCAGTTCGTGCTGTAGTGCTCTGATAAAATGTCTGTGACCTAGCTTTTTTATTTTTTCAGATGTTGATGAATGTTTGACTCCAAGTACTTGTCCAGATGAGCAGTGTGTGAATTCTCCCGGATCTTACCAGTGTGTTCCCTGCACGGAAGGGTTTCGAGGCTGGAACGGGCAGTGTCTTGGTAAGTATTGGAGGGTACTTATCATAGTTGTGTGTCTTCTGTCTGGCTGGTTTTCTGATAGAGTGGTATAATGCCAAGTGAGCTATCTTTCAAAATGGAAAAAGGTGAGAGAAACAAAGGAATGTAACAAACTCATGTCATTCAGAGAAAAGTTCTAAGTAACTTTTGACCATGAAGAAAATAAGAAATGGAGTGGACATGAAGATTTTACATGAAACATAATTCTGATTGAAACAAATTGTTATCCCTGATGTGATTAATACTCAAAACCAAATAAAATATTGATAATAAGTGCCACAAAGAGAGAGGTGGAGAGCAAAATGCTTAAAAAGAGAAGGTATGAGACGGAGCTACCACAGACCTATAGAATCAAGAAATATACATAAACTTGCAGCAGAAGCAGCAAATATAAAAAGAAATCTGGACTGATTGCCTATTGATGTTTTTGAACTGTGGTACTGGATAAGACTCTTGAGAGTCCCTTGGACTGCAAGGAGGTCAAACCAGTCCATCCTAAAGGAAATCAACCCTGAATATTCATTGGAAGAATTGACGGTGAAGCTAAAGCTCCAATACTTTGGCCACCTGATACGAAGAGCTGACTCATTTGAAAAGACCCTGATGCTGGGAAGGATTGAAGGCAGGAGGAGAAGGGGACGACAGAGGATGAGATGGTTGGCTGGCATCACTGACTTGATGACACGAATCTGAGTGAACTCCAGGATATGGTGGAGGACAGAGGAGCCTGGTATGCTGCAGTCCATGGGGTGGTAAAGAGTCGGACGTGACTGAACAACAGCAACCCCTTATATTTGTTCATTATTCATTCACTCAAGTATTTAATGAATACTGAGTACCTCCTCAAGGCACTGAGGAAGATAACAACTCTGCTTTGCTCCTGATTTTCTGTGATCGAGTCAGCTTCCCCCCCTAATGGTTTTCCTTTGTGTTTCTGTTTACCGTGTGATCTTTTTCGCAAAAGCTGAACTCTTTCCCACCCCGTGCCACAATCTGACAGTGTGAGTTAAATTTTTCCATCCTTCCTCTCTTCTTTCTTTTCTTCTTAAATACTGTATAATTCACTGTCTATACACGGAGTGGTGGGCTTCCCATGATAGCTCAGTTGGTAAAGAATCTGCCTGCAATGCAGGAGACCCCAGTTTGATTCCTGGGTCGGGAAGATCCCCTGGAGAAGGGATAGTTTACCCACTCCAGTAATCTTAGGCTTCCCTTGTGGCTTAGCTGGTAAAGAATCTGCCTGCAGTGTGGGAGACCTGGGTTCGATCCCTGGGTTGAAAAGATTCCTGGAAAAGGGAAAGGCTACCCACTCCAGTGTTCTGGCCTGGAGAATTCCATTGACTTTACAGTCCATGGGGTTGCAAAGAGTTGGACATGACTGAGTGACTTTCACTTTACTTACATACAGAGTGGTACTCAGTGCTGGGATACACTGAGGGACCAACCAAAGTACCTTCTTCTTTTGTTTGTTTTTAATTATTTTTATCTTAATTTATTTGTTTTAACTGGAGGATAATTGCTTTACAATATTGTGATGGTTTTTGCCATACATCAACATGAATCAGCCAGAGGTATACGTGTGTCCCCCTCCACATCCTGAATCCCCCTCCTGCCTCCCTCCTCATGCTGTCCCTTTATGTTGTCCCAGAGCAGCAGCTTTGGGTGCCCTGCTTCATGCGTCGAACTTGCACTGGTCATCTGTTTGACATATGATAAAGTATATGTTTCAGTGCTATTGTCTCAAATCATTCCACCCCCTCCTTCTTCCACTGAGTCCAAAAGTCTGTTCTTTATGTTTGTGTCTCCTTTGCTGCCTTGCATGTAGGATTGTCAGTACCATCTTTCTAAATTCCACATATATGAGTTAATATACAGTATTTGTCTTCTCTTTCTTACTTATTCTACTCTGTATAATAGGCTCCAGGTTCATCCACCTCATTAGAACTGACTCAAATGCGTTCCTTTTTGTGTGCTTGGTCATTCAGTTGTGTCCAGCTCTTTGTGACCACATGGACTGTAGCCCACCAGGCTCCTCTCTCCATAGGGTTTCTCCAGGCAAGATTCCTTTTTATAGCTGAGTAATATTCCATTGTGTGTATGTACCACAACTTCCTTATCCCTTTATCTGCTGATGGACATCTAGGTTGCTTCCGTGTCCTAGCTTTGTAAATAGTGCTGCAATGAACATGGGATACATGTGTCTCTTTCAGTTCTGGTTTCCTCGGAGTGTATGCCAGCAGTGAGATTGCTGGGTCATATGGCAGTTGTATTTCCAGTTTTTCAAGGAGTCTCCACACTGTGCTCCATAGTGGCTGTACTAGTTTGCATCCCCAACAGTGTAAAAGGGTTCCCTTTTCTCCACACCCTCTCCAGCATTTATTGTTTGTAGACTTTCTGATGATGGCCATTCCGACCGGTGTGAGATGATACCTCATTGTGGTTTTGATTTGCATTTCTCTAATAGTGAGTGACGTTGAGCATCTTTTCATGTGTTTATTAGCCATCTGTATGTTTTCTTTGGAGAAATGTCCATTTAGGTCTTTTGCCCACTGTTTGACTGGGTTGTTTGTTTTACTGATATTGAGCTGTGTGACTGTATGTTTTGGAGACTAATTCTCTGTTAGTTGTTTCATTTGCTATTATTTTCTCCCATTCCGAGGGTTGTCTTTTCACCTTGCTTATAGTTTCTTTCATTGTGCAAAAGAGACATGTGTTAGGAAAGAGGGTTCTTTGATATTACAAGAGCACATGATAGAATGAGTTGCCTCAAGGAAAATTCTTGAGGTTTAACCAGGGCTTTGTCTGGGGAAGGGGATGGAAGGAAGATCGTTTTGGACATTTGGTGTGTGCAAGGGGCTCATGGAAGGCGGAAGCAGATCATGTTCCAGAGGCTGAAGAGCTAGTGTGGTTGTAAGACAGAGTACAAGGGAAGATTTGCTGCAGGGGGAAGACCATGAGGGGAAAGACCATGCCAGACCCTCTTGGTCCTATTAAAAATGTTGGTCTTTATTCATACATCTCTGAGGAGATATGTGGTGTGTTAGAGGAGATGGGATAGGTAGATTTGGCAGAAGTACTGGTAGTTTCAACACTTTGAACTCCTCACAAGACAGCATGAGCTGAGCTCCTGAACCAGGTGCAGGAGGCCCTCTGCCTTGAATCTTATGCCCATTCCCAAGGGTCTCTATCAGTAGAGCTGTGAGGTGTTGATCTTTGGGAAGAAGTTTTTTTTGTTTGTTTATTAGTTGCCTATTTGATAAGCTTTTGTTTATATAATCAGTGCTGGTCAGAAAGTGCGTGTGGTTTTAATTTTCCCGTTTGGCATAAATTTCACAGTTGCCTATCAAAGTTCCATTCTTATACTCATTTTCACATACCAATGCATATTATAATCCAAAAGTAGAGCCTGAACTTTACCTTAACTAACTAAAATTCACAACCATGGCATAAACGCAGCCCTGATTCATGAATTTACTAATGGAACATGACTGACCAAATTGGCAAGTGATTGCTCTCCACAGCATCCTGCGTGGATCCAGGTTGGGGAATAATAATATATGAGTTCTTACACCTAGATGTGTGCAATCAATCTGATCATGACCGTGCTGTTGCAGTTGAGTGACAGAAACAAAGCACCTCATTTAGCAGCAATTTCACTTTGCCAACCAGATTAGCAGAATCATAAGCAAAGCTATTAGGTCACCCTGTTACTCACCCCAAGTTACACACTTGGCCACTTGGCCAAGCAGTTTTGCATTGCTAACTAAAGTCACACATTTCCCATTACAAATAGGCCATGTCCTTTTTTCCTTCTGCTTTGGGTAGAGTTTTAGGTTCTGTATCATCTATTGATCAAGCTTCTTGTCTGTGATGTAATTGCAGTGCCATCCATTGCTCATTTTGAACTTGCAGTTTTTGTAAATTTCTCCTGTGAGCTTTTGCAGATTGTACCAAAATGGATTTTTCCATCTTAATATTTTATGGCAGTCAAGCTTTCAAGTGTGAAAGTTGAATGTGATGGAAAGCAGATACTGCAGAATACCTTTCTGTTCAGGTTGAGCCAATGAATGGATTGGATTTTTCCACAGCGCTCTGACAATGCTCATGAATACCCCATCATATCTTTTTGGCTTTGTTCCTTTATTCATTTTATTTCTCATCTTTGTAATTCTGCTACTCTAAACTTTTCAGAGGGCATAGTCCTACCTAAGTTTGTCTTTGAGTTGAGCTCATCCATAGCACAACCTGACCTATATTTATTTCTCTCTTTGCCACTTTCATCATTGAAAACTGTATTCCTACTATGAGTCAGGTATTTTGTTTTAGACCCTGGGGATTGATAGTGGACAAAATGAATTTCTTCCCTTCATTGCACTTAGACTCTAGAGCTCACAAGGCAAAAAGTAGAGTATAGGGTATGTCAGGGTGATGAGTCCCATTAAGGAAAAAAGCAGCCTAAGGGATTAGAGAGTGTTAGAGCTTCTATGGAGGTCAGGGAAAGCATCAAATGATAAATGATTCACCAAGTGTTCCTTGCTGTTCAACTCTTCTTGTGTCTAACCATTAAATGTGACTAGTTTGAGGCTTCCTCTATCCTTTTAGTACAGACACCTTAGGGTACATTGATGAGACTTTTTCCTTCAATTTTTAATGTATGAGAACATGAAAGACTAAAAAAAGCATTCCTAAATCTCATTGTTTGGAGAAAAGTCCTACACAGGGCATTTGTTAGTTTTCATCTGGAGAGATGACAGTCTCTACCTTGCAGGGCTGTTCTGTAGATCTTAGTAACCGTTTTTTCTACCACTCTCCTCTCTCAGCATATTTTTAAGTTATTATAATTAAACCTAGACATTGTTGTACAGAGTAATACTTTCTTTGGCATTATGCTTTATATATATATTTAAAACTCATCGATCTTGATGTCCATTTGGCTCTTTTTTCTGTTAAACAGTTTCATTAAGAATTAAGAATGACCATTTTGACCCTTCTATTCTACAGAGATTTAAAGCCAGTGACACTTTCTCCTAACTAAATGGTGAACTTACTGAAACCGTTAATGGCCTTTTTGTATTCATGCCATGTATACTGTATCTTACTATTTGGTGCTGCTCCTTAATTTATGAATTAGAGCAGGAGTTTGGTGCAGAAACAGGTAAAATGTTAGCAAGTGTTGCCTGAGGGTTCATCCTTTTTCCTAGCATGAACCTCCAGGCCACACCTGCTATGTTTAGTTCAGGGCACATGATCCTTCATTCTCAATAGTTTATTATATCTGTCCCTCAGTGCTTTCTTGGCAACCTTTGTTGGCTCCTCTGTTAATGAAGCTGCTTCTTTCAAGTTGTGGATTTCGGTGCTCTCTTGAGAGCCACTTTCATCATTGAGCACTGTATTCATTGGACCTCACATTCAGCCTGGAGCTATTGCCCATGCGATCTCCACCTCTTAGAATTATTTCATCACCTTGAGTTCTGGCCAGTTCTCTCTGGCTGCTTTCAATCAGAATCTTTCTTGAAAGAAGCCAATGTGTCAAGTCCTCAATTTACATGTTTCGCTTGTCTCAGGAAAGTTAAACTGGCCTGATTCAAACCTGACTACAGCCATCTCCCAAAGGAAATTTCTCTAACATTTAATTGTTTAAAGGTATATTCAGTAACTCTGATATATCGATCACGTTTCCCTGAATTTGAGCAGATTTGGGTTATATGACCTTTCTGAAGCTTAGTTTTAATATCTGTAAAATGGAAATCGAAGTACTTTCTTCGTAGGGTTTATTATCAGAATTAAATGTAGTATTGGGCTTCCCTGGTGCCTCAGATAGTAAAGAATCTGCCTGCATTGTGGGAGACCTGGGTTCAGTCCTTGGGTAGGGAAGATCCCTTGGACAAGGGAATGGCTGTCCACTCCAGCTGTATTCTTACCTGGAGAATTCCACGGACAGAGGAGCCTGGCGGGCTACACTCTGTGGGGTCACAAAGAACTGGACACGACTGAATGACTAACACAAAAACGTTATCATTCTTCTTCCCCAATCCTGTTACCTCTGTTTTATTTCCATTGTCCTGAAAGAGAGGGAATGGAATAATAACTGATATCTGTTAAAGTAAATTATATGTCAGAGTTCTGTGGATAATTGTCTTTTCTTTGGCTTTCTTTAAGCTCATCTCACAGAGTTTTTAACTCTCTGTCATAGAAGCTTTCTCTTATACATTTAATTCATCTTAGTTTTCTTTCAACTTCTGAACATTTTTGTTTTGCTGAAATATACTTCTTGAGAATCACAAGATTTCTCTGCAGGAAGATTGATCATTCCTAACAAATGTTTCCACTTCTGCAGTACTAACATCTTTCTTTGGCTTCATTTTCTTTGCTCACCTTCACAAAATACAATATCTATCACCTGGTAGATATGTCAGCTAGCTGTTTTTGAGTTTATTACCTTGCTTTGTGTTGAGTTTGTGACAAACCATGTGTGACTCGGGAACACAAATTTCTGAGATTTTAATCAAAGCAATCCTTCTTTGTTGGCCATAATTAAGTTGATGATGACTTTATGACTCCCATTTGAGTTTTGTAAATGTAGTAGATCTTCAGCATTTGAAGAACTTCATATCATTCAAATCACTTGACAACTGGCTAGCTGCAATCTTAACTAAAACCAGGTATAGAAAACTTGCAGGATAGATATGGAGAGCTCCTTGTTCTAGGAGTTCTTTTCACCCTAGGATTTCTTTTCAGATTTTAGGAGTCACTGTTAACCTTTATGGAATATATGAATATTCATAGACTTAAGTGAAATTGAAGACTTTAGTCCTACATTTGTTCTTATATCAGATGGCAACTGAGCTCAACTGAGCTCACTTTTGTAGATAATGTGCAAGGATCAGTCTTATCCCTGAATCATTAAGTGCTAAAGGAATCTTCTAATCAGTCAATAAATAGTTTAGTAGAGCATCTGCCTTCATATGGGCTTCCCAAGTGGCTCAGTGATAAGGAGCCTGCCTGCCAATGCATGTGATGTGGGTTTGATTCCTGGGTCAGGAAGATCCCCAGAGAAGGAAATGGCAGCCCACTCCCCTTGCCTGGAAAATCCCATGGATAGAGGAGCCTAGCAGGCTACAGTCCATAGGGTCACAAAGAGCTGGGACATGACTGACCACAGAGCACACACTGTCTACAAGATCTGTTAGATGCCAGAAAAGATGTGAAGTTGTAAAGAAGCTAAACATAACAAGGTAGGATGGTCGTCATAAGGATGTGAGGGTAGAGGAGTTGGGGAGATGTTATTAAAGGGTACAGACTTGCAACTAGTAGGTAAGCCCTGGAAATGAAATGCACAGCTTAGTGATTATAATCAACAGTACTGAATTGGAAATCTCAAAGTTGCTAAGAGACTTGAACTTAATTGTCTTCATCAGGAAAGAAATGATAATTGTGTGACATGATAGAAGTGTTAGTAATACTCCAATAAATGTTAATAATTTTGAGATAGGATGTCAAAGCATCCCTTAAGCTTGCACAGTATTGTCTTTTATTGAAGTATGGTTGATTCACTGCTTCCTTTGTGGCTCAGCTGGTAAAGAATCTGCCTGCAATACAGGAGACCTGGGTTCTATCCCTGGGTTGGGGAGATCCCCTGGAAGAAGGGAAAGGCTACCCACTTCAGTATTCTGGCCTGGAGAATTCCACAGACTCTATAGTCCATAGGGTCCCAAAGAGTTGGGCATGACTGAGTGACTTTCACTTTACTTTGACTTCACTTCATAGTTGATTCACAGTATTATATTAGTTTCATGTGACAACATAATGATTTGGTATTTTTAAAGATTATCCTCCATTTAAAGGTTTTATGAAATAATGGCTGTATTTCTCTATGTTGCCCATTATATCCTTGGTGCTTAACTTACATATTGTTTTAATGTCAGTTATATCTCAACAGAAACCCCCCAAAACTACTTTTGAAGGTGGGAAATATGCCTGTGTGGGAATCCTAGTTATTGTAATAATTTCTGTATATGTTATAATTTATGTATATTTTAATAACTGTATATGTTAATAGTTTACAGTTACCTGTGGTACAGAAATTGATTCTCAAATAGGTTAATGGGATAGCTCCCCATCATAGGTAATAAATGGCAGAGCTAGGACATGATCCCTCATCTTTTAGCATCAAAGCTAATATTGTTTTGTCTTATGTAGTAGCTCATATACCTCTCATGTACACCCAGGAAAATCACAGGACAGCGCAATACGATTTTGAGATAGTAAGGAAAATTAAAGTCCATAGGAAAGATCCATGTGAACTGGAATCATCCCTTGCAGGCAGCAATGGTTTTGGCTCGAGAGTCTGAGATGGCAGACTTGTCCAAGGTAGCCCAGATGAGTTTTGCTAGAAAACAAAATGATCTTTTGTAAAGCTGAGGTAGGAAGCCAGTGATTTGCTGAGATTAGTGGATTGATTTTCATCTGGCATGCACACACCATTGGCATTGGTTTTCCAGTTCCCAAAAAGCAGTGATGAATCTTTGAGGAACAGACAATGTATTTTCATTGACAGCTCTGTTACTGCACATTTTTTAATTTGGTCAGAACTGACAGAGGGTGAGATCCTAAGGACTTACTATATACCTCAAGTGCAAGTGAGGGGAGGATGTGATTGTCCTGGCCTAACCAGAGTCTGTCTTTCATTTTTACCATGCTTGCTTTTCTGTCAAATGTATTCTCCCATCATCTTTAGTATAAAGATGATGTGTGAAGAATAGCTGAGGGATAATTGAAGTAATGTTTGCCTTGGGAGTAATCCTGTATTTTCATGTAGTTGTGGCGATGGAATAAGACTTTTCATTCCGTATCAAATGGTGCTCACTCATGGAAGTCTCTTGGTCATTAAGGAATTAAATGAGGCTGAATGGTCTCAGAAAAATGACTGGTTCACCTTGTCAATCTTTGAAGTAAATCTTTTCTTTACTCATTGAAAGTAAATGAAGCAATGCAGGTAAACTCTTGCCCTGGACCCAGTTCTGACCAACCTCAAGGAACTGATGGGTGGAGTGATAGGGGGCAGCACCACCATGGGCTGACTCATGGGAAGGTGGCCCCTGGATGTTCTCAGCACCTTACAGGTCCCGCCCACCAGGGAAGGGCTTCAGGCAGACTGGCGTGTTCCCAGGATACTAGAAAGGGAAATTTTAAAAGGCTTCCTGACCCAGATGAACTACCTCTCAAGGCAATGAGAGAATTTGCAGGTGGGATTGCTGGCCAGCTGGGAATCATCTTTGTGAAACTGTGGAGGATGGAAAGTTGCCAGGAAGCTAGAGCGAGATTAATGTGCTCATTTCTTCCAAAGAAGAAAGAAGGTGGAGTTCAGGAACTAATGACCATTGAACTTCATGTTGCTCTTGACAAAGAACTGTAGACTGCAGGATTTCAATGATGAAGTGAAACATTTTTTAAAGGATGTGATGATCATAAGAATTAGCCAGGGTTCACTAAGGACACAAATTATGCCAGACTGTCCTGACTGCCTCTTCTAATAGGATTATTAGGAAAGGAGATCAGGAAATCCTGTACTCATGGAATATCTAGTTTTCAGCAGGCATTTGTGAGAAACATATGAAGGTATTGTAGACAAGAAGGATCAATTCAGAGTGGGTGATAGTATAGTGAGGTGGATTCATAACTCCTGGGAACTTCCTTGCTGTGGGAGGTTTAATTAATTTATTGAATGGCAAGTGCCAGATTATGTCCCCAAGTCCCATTGGTAAATTGGTTTTTTGAATTTGTAACCCAGTTTTCTATGGACAGTGTCCTTTTTGAACTCATCATGTATTTGTGTAAGAAGTTGGGTGATATGGCTCTTCTGTAATGCTAGACTGTAATGCTAGAATGAGTTTTGAGCTCCAATATAGAAAACATAGATACAATCATCTTCCTCTGACTTGGGGTAAGAGGTGGATAATCGGTGACGGATGATAGGGTAGATATGACCACCTTGTTTCCTATGGCATTGTTTCTCCCAAGGGTTAGAGGTAGGAACTGTGGGAACCTGACCTTCTGTCGGTACCACTCAGGGCCCCACAAGTTTGTATCCTTGACTAAATTGATGAACATTGGAAACTATTGAAAGTTTTTAAAGTAGAGCAACAACATCATTGGCCAGATTTGTGTTCTAGAAAGATTGTTCTGGCTGCAGGCTGGATAATGGATATGATAGGGAAAGACTTTAAATAGAGAGATAAAAGACGATGCCAGTAACCCATATGAGAGATTGGGAGTGGCAAAAATGAGGTAAAGTTGGGTGTATTTGAGAGACATTTGGGTAGTAGAATTTATGTGACTTTGTAGTAAATTGAATGTGGGGAAAGAAAGAGAGGAAGGAATCTAGAAAGGATGACTCCCAAGTTTCTGATTTGTGTGTTTAAATGGATAGGGGTAACCTATATTGACCCGGGAGACAGCATAGAGAGAAGGCAAGAGAAAGATATTTCAGCCATGAGGACTCAGAGGTGCCTGAGTGACATCAAATAGAGATGTCCCAGTAGACTAACCAACAAAGTGTGGGGATGATCAGTTAAGGAGAGAGGTCTGGCTAAAGATACAAAACTGAGTTTATTCATTTCTTTTGCATCCACCAAATGAGGTTCCATTTTAGACACCTTCCTTCTATATATTCTTTTTTTAAGATTGAGGTATAATTGAGAGAGAGTATTATATGTCAGGTGTACAAAATGAGCCAGTATTTGTATACATTGCAAAGTGATCACCATAATAAGTGTAGTTAATATCCATCACCATACATAGTTTCATTTTTTTTTCTTGTGATGAGGACTTTTAAGACCCACAGTTTACCCTTGAACAATGTGGGCATTAGGGGCACCAACCCTCTGTGCAGCTGAAAATCTGCATGTAACTTATAGTTCACCTTCTGCATCTGTGGTTGCTCCCAAATGCAGATTGTGTAGTACTGTAGTATTTTCTGCTGGGGGAAAAAAAAAAAAAAAAGCTGTGTGTAAGTGGACTCATGTAATTCAAACACATGTTCTTCAAGGGCCAACTGTATTCTTTTGGCAGCTTTCAAGTATGCAGTTCAGTGTCGTTAACTATGGCCACCATGCTGCACATTACATCCCCATGACTAACTTATTTTATAGCTGGATATATCTGCCTTTTGAGTCTAAATCAAAGAATTTTTAATGATATTTTACTATATAACATTTGTTTCCTTAAGAGCATAAGTGCCACTAAGCTTATGTACTTATTCAATTCAAACTATTCAAACTATTCTATCCACAGGATTCTGGTTCCATGCAGTTATGACTGTGGCAAGTAAAGAAGGAAATAAACACATCAAGCTCTCCTAGATATTTCAGAGCGTTCTGGTTCATTGTTAATCATGGTAGTTGCCTGGCAAAATAGAATTTATTCAAGTATCTCATGAATGGTAATCTGCAATGCCTGTTAATTTGCTTCAAGAGAAAATATGGTCTTAGAAATTAATTTTACTCTTCTATTCTGCAGTCTCTGGTCCATGTATGATTAAAGGGAGCAGTTCATACAATTTTCAACTTAACATATTTGAAACCAAACCAGAACCTAGACATAACATTTTCACATTGCTGTTGGAATTTCCATGCCTAGTATCTAAGTTCATTCTGTCCCTTTATTTATTTTGGCTCCGATCTTTGGCTTCTTCTTTCAAGTAGTTTGCTTTCGGTATTTACGAGAGTGGACTCCCACAGCCAAAGAAAGGTTGGATAATTGATCAGTTGAAAGTGATATTTCCATTTGTCATGGAGTTAGGGTCACTTTACCATAATTAGTGATATTGTGAAAGTGCAGTAGAATACCTAGGCAGTGTCAGTTGCTTGGCTGTTTTCAGTATGCATATGGTGCACACATACAAGATGTCCCTGTGCATTATTTAATGATAATTACTGATAATCCTCTATTTCTGAATTCCATAATAAGAAAGATTTCATTTTAGTGAATTACAATGCAAATGAATGGTCGCTGACCTAAAACTAGGTTTCTGTTAATGTGTTCATGATTCTCTGTTAATACTGAAGTGGAAAGCTGTATTGCTTTTGTGGTGAGCATCGGGAAATGAAATGGATATAATCAGGAGCCTTTCCCCCTCCACTGTTTTCTGCTTTATGTATGAAAGACCTTGATTAAGTTATAGACCATTGTAAAGTGTAAGTCACTCAGTTGTGTCTGACTCTCTGTAACCCCATGGACTGTAGCCCACCAGGCTATTCTATTGATGGAATTCTCCTGGCAAGAATACTGGAGTGAGTTGCCGTTCCTTTCTCCAGGCCATTGTAAAATTAAGCATAACTTTTGATGCTTTGTGTATTTTGGGTACTTTTTGTAGTTAAAGTTTTTCTTTAAATTTTTGGTTGTTTATGCTCATTATATGCCTTTTTACTGCAATATACAGTGGACTTACCCTGGGGCATTCAGATCAGGCACAGAACTCAGATTTTTCCTTTTGAATTAACAGTATCCTAGTAGGAGCTTAACGAATGTTTGTTGAATGAGATCAGTGAATGATTAGATAATGATTATTGATATAATGCTGTGTTAGCAAATAATAAAAACAAAGTCATACTTTCTCTCTTCAACTGTTTCCATCTCTAGATTTAACATTGCCTATGCCAGAACCTCATAGTCAGGTTTAAAAGATGGTCTTTGGAGTTAGGCTGACTGGGTTCAAATCTGAGCCATCAATTTCTAACTATGTGACCTTGGACCTTGGACAACTATGTGAGAAGCTTTGAACTTCTCTAAATCTCAGGTCCTTCCTCTGTGAATTGTTAGCCCATGTGGATTTTGTTAACCATTAAGTGAGAGAATATATGTAAAGCCTTCAGTGACTTTAGACAGTCAGTGCTTGATAAACATTAGCTATATTATCTGCCTCTTCTGCCCGTACTCCACCTTCAGACTACCCAGTAGTCTTATTTTGTTTGTCCCCTAGATTTTTTTTTTCTTAATCAGATTCAATGCCATCTTAGAATTTTTGAAAGATTTTTTTTTCACCTGTTACAGATTTTCCCACAGTTTCCCAGAGTCATGAGTCATGTATCTTGCTTCAGTGATGCCTCACATTCTACTGAAATTCATCAGCTCCCTAACTAGACCTCCACACATCTGTGATTCTTTGGAATATTTTATCTTGTAGGGGATGCTGCTCTACAGCTATCCTCTCTTCCTCCCTCTCTTCCACAGTAAGCCTTCCACTGAATTTATTCAGAGCATGTTTGGTTCCTTTTTAGAGTTATTTTGCAGAAAGTAAATAAAGCCACGAAACCATTATATGTGCACCTCATACCAGAGCTTCTTTTCCTCCTAAAGAGCTAATTCGAAAGCTTATCTTAAAGAATCTGCCCCTCTTTTGAAGACCCACTGTTTCCATTTCTAACCACATTCAAATAATTCATGTTTTATTTCTTTTTTCTCCCCCTCTTTTCCATTATGCCACATTCTTTAAGATGTGGACGAATGCCTGGAACCAAAGATCTGCACAAATGGTACTTGCTCCAACCTTGAAGGATCCTACATGTGTTCATGCCACAAGGGCTACAGCCCAACTCCAGACCACAAGCACTGTGAAGGTAAGTAGTGCGATCAGATTTCTCATTTTATTTGAACTACACTTAAAAACGTGTTAGCGCAACTAGCCTTAAGAAAGGAAACCATACGACTTGTCATTTATTTAACTGGGCTTCCTAGAGCACATGTTGGTTGGTCTCTGAAAGTGAATCCTCATGGTGGTTAAATTCCTATTTATTTACATAGAGAAAAACAGTGAATTTTTTGAGAACATCTACAAACCACAGATCTATTTAGTTTTTTTCTAGTTGTAAAAACAGTTCTACAACTCTGTGAATATACTGAAAACTATTGAATTGTACAGTTTAAATAGATAAACTATGTGATATATAATTTTTTATTTTAATAACATTGCTATTAAAAATGCATTTGCTATAGAAAATGTAGCAAATGCAGAAAGGTAAAATAGATAATCTCTCAGCCTCATTTGTGGATATTCATATCTCAAGGATGTTTTGTATCATTAAGATTATGTACTGTGTCCAGTTTTCAGTCTTGCTTATTGTTATTTAATAGTATATCATGAGCATCTTTCATTAATAACTCATTTCAGACATTAGTTTTAAAGGCAGTGTAATATTCCAGTGTATTGCTGTTTTTGCATTTTCATTCTGTTCTTCAGATTTTGTAAAGGTGGAATAATTGGGCAAAGTGCTCTGTGTTTAACTATTTCAATAGAACACTACTTTCTAACTTTAAAATGTGTGAACACTTATTATTACATACTTAATCATGTGTTTGTTAAGCATTTGTATTTCCTCTTTTGTATATTTGTTAATATGTTTTACCATTAGTCAAGTTTTTAAGTCAGTGTATATGAACATGTTATATATAACAGATATATATATATATGTATATATTTAATATATACACTTTCCTCTAGAATATTAGTGTAATTTGCCCATGATTTCTCTAATTTTTAAAGTAATTTTAAAGAAGTTTTCATCTTCTCTGTGGTTAATTTGTTTCCTTTCTGCTGTCTTCCATCACTTTTATACTTAAAGGATGCTCTTTCAAAGGAAGGAAGAGGAAATAAGTAAACCTTTTTCTTTTCTTTGCTGTCTCAGTGAAAGTGAAGGGTCTAGGGTGGTAATTGGGAGAAAGCAATGGCACCACACTCCAGTACTCTTGCCTGGAAAATCCCATGGACGGAGGAGCCTGGTAGGCTGCAATCCATGGGGTCGCTAAGAGTTGGACACAACTGAGCGACTTCCCTTTCACTTTTCACTTTCATGCATTGGAGAAGGAAATGGCACCCCACTCCAGTGTTCTCGCCTGGAGAATCCCAGGGACAGGGGAGTCTGGTGGGCTGCCATCTATGGGGTTGCACAGAGTCGGACACGACTGAAGTGACTTAGCAGTAGCAGCAGGGTGGTAATTAATTTGTCACTGTGGTAGGGAAACAGTAAACAGATACCCTACTATAGACCTGTAAGAACTGAAGCATCTTCCACAGGCAGATTCATAGACATTTGAATTTTTCTATGTGATCTTCCAGTGATCCACTGTACAACCTTGGAAAAACAATCTCAGGTTTCCCAAAATCATGTCATCTCTAAAATTCAGGAATTAAATGCTGTAGAGGGAAAATGCAGAGTTAATACATGTTGAATGAATAACTCATGACCACCCTCTTCCTCCTGGCATTGCCATCCCAAATGAGCCTGCTCCTCTCTAATCTGTCTGCCTCCCACTCCAGAATTCACACCATCAATTGCTATCACCCCCTAGGAACACTTGTATGTTCCAGTCTCTGGGACACTGTGCAGGGCGGCTGCTTCTGTTCATCCTTTCTGTCAAGTGTATCAAGGAACCAATGCATTCCAGGCACTGCATATGTTACCAAGAGACTATAATCTCTCAAAGATGTATTATTCATTGAAAGAGATGCATAGCTGCAACAGCTAATTAGAGTTCACAAAGTACTAAGTGATGAAAGTTAAGTCACCAGTGATGTCATGTATTCCTGACATGTGAGGACCAGGACACTTTACCTTCTTGCTGTTCTTCCAAAAACCTCTTACTCCAGTCTTAATCATGAGAAAAACACGAGGCAAGTCCAAATTGGGGACATACTATGGATTCCTGGCCCATATCCTCAAGGCAATTAAGATTGTTAAAACAAGGAAGGACTAGGAGATGATACATCTGAACATGATGTGGTCCCCTGGATAGGATCCTGGAATAGAAAGAGGGCCTGAATGGAAAAACTGGTGAAATCCAAATAAATTTGGAGTTTAGTTTCTGGATTTTTTTAAAATGCAGTATATCATATTCTAGTTTGGATAGCCTGGAGCTGTGTGAGCATGGATAAGTAATCTCATTTCACCAAGCCTTACTTGCTCATCTGCAGGAAGGTAGCAGTAATGGCACCTAGGAGGGTTGATGTGAGGATTGTGTGAGATAATAGGATAACGAGATACTGGAGAAATATGGAGGTAATACGTGGAGGATGAGAGAAGGCAGAGGCAGAGCATGACATTCTGTGGTGGATGGTGTTATTCACCAAGTAATAGGCATGTGCAAAGTCCTGTTGCAGCCAGGTACTGTGTGACTAATTCTACTTGCATGCTCCTGAGAAGGCTTTACAGAGGTGTTGCTATTTGAACTTGGTTTTAAAATATTGAGTGCAGAGGGGAGAACCTTAGTAGGCAGAGGAAGCAGCACATATCAAAACTTGGAGGTCGGAAAGAACTGTTTTCTCCACTTGCCACTTAAGCGTGCCCTCTTCTCTCATTTTCCCGGTGTCTTTCCATTACAGCCTGGGATAAGATCAGGCAAGGTCCCCACCACCTGCTTGAGAAACCTGCATACTCACTGGTTGTGTTTCTTACTCCCCAATGTCCTTCCTTTTCACAATAATACATTGTATGACATCCTTTCTCTTTATTTTCTAATCTTTCCCAAACGACATCAACTTACAGATGCCAGATTCTGCTCAGAACATAAATCTGTTTTCCAGCACTGCAGTAACTGCCAGTTTCATTCTGTTGATAGTCCTAACTATTATCAGTGTCTTCACCTCCCTAACTCTTTTCAGGTTGTAAATATTAATACATTATCTAATGTATTGGATTGGCTGACATATTCATTTGGATTTTCCTGAGATGTTACAGAAAAATCTGAACAAACTTTTTAGCCAAGCCAGTATTAATCCATTACTTGTTTGAATCTTTTTGTATTTGTATCTCTGCATCTCTTTGTACACTTTACTGGTATATGTCCTAAATGTATAAATAACTAGAGATAGCCTCTATTTTAACTCCTATCAGAATTTATCATAGTAATATGTGCAAAAAGTCCTTTAAAGAAAAGTACCTTTTATGAAATATAATATTCTCTATTCATCCCTTGGCACACGGGAGAGAAGACATTTGTCCCACATGCCTATTTTATTGGAAAGTGTTCTTTTGTATAGAAATTTTATATCTCAATCAATAAAGGAAAAGATGCTTTTTTTTTTTGTTAAATGCATAGAATTATGCTGCCTTCGTTCCCCTTGGTCCTTTTAAAGACCCAGAGATCACCTTATTCAAGATAACAGAGTTGCCTGGAGTTATTCCAAATGTACGTATCATTACTTATAATGAATTACTTCTGACAGTCTTCCCAACATAAATGAGTAACTTATGTAGGATGTCTGGTGTACCCTGACAGTACTTGGCATGGAGGGTATGTTCTTGCAGCAGACATCTTCACATGGGAATGCTTAGTTTGTCATCCTCTTTGAGAAAATCAGAAAGAGGCCAAAGCACTAAAAATGTTGTCAGACATTACATGAGATCCAACCAGCTACATGAGCTTTTGTTGGTCTTAAGTTCTTGAACTGATGTCTCAAGTATTTTATAAAATGTGCTGAAAGAAAATATGATGTGGGCTCCTCTTTGCTGACAACCACTTAAAAAGCTAGTAGACTGAGTGTTTTGGAAAGGTGTTGAATCATTCGCAAGACAAAATTCTTAATTTCTCTGTTGGTAGTCAATGGTTGACAGCTAGGAATTATATACAAAAGAAGGGATTGATTGCACAAGAAGTGAAACAAAAGTTTCTAGTAAACTAACTGCTAGAAGAAATTAAATCAGAAACAAATTCCTGAACTCTGAATACATTAATAGTCAATGTGAGCTTTTTCAGGTTATGTGAGATAACCTGACTCACCTTGCTTGTATCAGGGTAAAATTCAAAAGGTTAATAATGCCTAACTGGTGGTTAAATGCAACTTTGCTTAGGAAGCAGGTAATTGTCAGTAATATTTAAGGGAAAGGACTGTGCAGTTGGTTGAGTTCTCCTGGCAAAAACTTGTAGATGCATTTTATTAAATAATAGGATATTTTCGGAAGGAAGCAATGCTGCTGCTGCTAAGTCACTTCAGTCGTGTCCGACTCTGTGCAACCCCATAGACGGCAGCCCACCAGGCTCCCCCATTCCTGGGATTCTCCAGGCAAGAACACTGGAGTGTGTTGCCAGTTCCTTCTCCAATGCATGAAAGTGAAAAGTGAAAGGGAAGTCGCTCAGTTGTGTCCGACTCCTAGCGACCCCATGGACTGCAGCTCACCAGGGTCCTCCGTCCATGGGATTTTCCAGGCAAGAGTACTGGAGTGGGGTGCCATTGCCTTCTCCAAGGAAGCAATAGTCAGACATTAATCTTTGGGACCTGGTTTCCTTTTTAGATTAGGACTTCTTTCTCCCACTCTGAGTATAGGGCTGGTGTGTTTTCATCCGTTCTCTCCAGTAATTCTCACAACAAACCTATAGTGCACGTGGTGAAGTTCAATACTACCACATTTTAATCATCATGAACTCTCACACACTGAGTAGCTACTCAGCAGGACATTCTGAGGCTGTATCTGCATAGACAAGACAAGACAGAGTCACCCAGTTAAACTGGATCAACCTCATGTCCAAACAAAAACATTCAGAAAATAAGTGCTGCTTCAGCCTCGTGTTCAAGTTACTGATGAGTCCAGTCTTTTCTTCATTTATGTGAATTCATTTCCACGATTAGAACACTTACAAAGAATTACGTTCTTTCTCAGTCAATAGCTTTTTGTTTACGCAAGGTATTTTGAAAACTCCTCACTCATCACTTTCTCTTTGACTTTCCAACATCTGTCATCAAAACAGGATCATTTCTCTTGGCTCTCCTTGTTACTTTGAAAATGAGCTCAGTGTCCTTTAACACAACTGTTTGATCTTACACTTTTTCAACTTCTTCTAATATAGTACAAGTGTCTATTTCCCTCCACAACTGCCTCCATTCTGGTTTTATTTCTAAAGTTCTTGGTAGAGCTTTAATTCTGCCTTCTTTCTTGAAACTCCATAGGTCAGCAAGCTGCTTCATAGCCATTGTTTTGTGCTTGAGATTCTTTCTTTATCAACTGTAAAATATTTCCTATTATGTTTGTGTTATACGCAGAGTGTGAGAGAGAGACATGGCAAAGAGCTTGATGTTGTATTGAACGCACTTTTATTTCATCATAATTTATCATCTATTTGTAATTATTTGTTTTCTATAGTCCAGCACACTGAAGTTGATATGAAGAACATCGGTGGGCTGATTCAAATTAAAATATATCATGCATCACATAGCAGAAGTACTATTATTTTTGCAGTAATAACCCTAGGATGCATTATAGGGGGCAGAACTTCTTTTTTAATGTTTATTGAAAATTTTCTGTTGTTTGGGTCATGCCATAAAAGTCCACCCTGGAAATGGGAGGCTTAGAAGGCAGTAGCTTGGATTAGGGTCTCAAACTTGAGCTAATGGTGTTTAGATGTAAGACTTAATGTAAAGCAATTGTCACTGTGTTTACAGATATTGATGAATGTCAGCAAGGGACTGTGTGCATGAATGGGCAGTGCAAAAACACCGACGGCTCCTTCAGGTGTACCTGTGGGCAGGGCTACCAGCTGTCAGCAGCAAAAGACCAATGTGAAGGTAGGTGTGTGGCAACATGAACTGCTGTGATTTCAGTTTAAGGCACCTGCCTTAAAAAAATGTGCACTCAGTAAAGCAAATGTGTCAGTGTGTTCTTGAGAAACTACCCAGATGATTGTGTTATTGTGCCAGAAAGCAAGGCACTTACACTTAAGTCAGGGAAATCAATGAAACAGGATTTAAAAAGGCTGAATTTGAAAAATATGGTATTAGTGATCAGTGGCTGGCATTACTATTGGAAAGAAAAATGGTTGCTCCCTGTGTAATTCCTTATATGCAGAAAATCAATTCTATTAAAATTACATGAAAGTTTCACACAATAGGATTAACATTTACTTAAAGGAATTATGTCTGCCTGGTATTACGTTGTGGAATATTAATGATTTAGTTTTTGTGTGCATTAAGCTTTTAAATTCCTTCCTTAAAAAAAAAAATCACTAAAGAAGACTGTTCAGGCAGACTGAAATAGTGTCTGCCTTGTGCTCAGGGATACAGTCTGTGCAGTGTGCTCTGTTCCTACAGGTGACAGTGAGGGTTCTGGGCCTTGCTGGGGTTGACCTTAGACTTTAAAAAGTTAGTTTTTTTCATTGAACTTCATACAGAATTACAAGTTGACCCCTTCAACAGCACATGTTTGAACTTCATGAGTCCATGTATTTGCAGATTTTTTGGTAAATACTTAGAGTATTACACCATCAGTGGTTGGTTGAATCCTCAGATATAGAAACGTGGATACAGAAGACAAGCTGTCGGGTTAAATGTGGACATTTGACTGTGCGGTGGTCAGTATCTGTAACTTCTGCATCATTCAAGGGTTAACTGTACTGTACTTCTCAGTAAGGAGGATATGTTTCCTGAATTTAAAGATGCTGTGGTATTGCCTGTGACAAGCACAGATATCCAGAATTCTTGACAAGAAATGTCATTTAAGAACAGAATACACACTGTACATAATCAGTTATTTTATGATAGGAAGCAATTTCTATCCATGTCTGTATGTAAACTTAAGATATTTAATGAGTAGAAAGGTCTCCTGAGGTAGTGTTATAAAAGAGACAAGGTATAATGATACTATAAAGGGATCTACCAATAGTATCATAACCTTCTTCTATTATCCCTTTCTAGAATATAGAAAGTCATTACAGTACCTAACCTAGCGGTGAAGACTGATCGGACACATACAAACACACTCATGTACACAGCTTAATTAGGTGATTTGTTCTTAATTCTAGTCCCTCTCAAAGTTCTTTATTTTATGAATCCTGGACTGTGCAAATGAATGTATGGTAAGAGTAGAGGTCCACACATAATATAATAAGGCTATCGTGTTCACAGGCCTTTCTTTTGAAGAGCCTGTGATGTCACTCCAAGAGAGAAGTCAGACACGGGAGAATCACTCACCAGGTTAGCAATAGGGTCACACCAAAATTTGAGAAAAAAGAAATAAAAACACACGTACTCCACTGTTCATTGCAGCACTGTTTACAATAGCTAGGACATGGAAGCAACCTAGGTATCCATTGACAGGTGAATGGATAAATAAACTATGGTACATATATACAATGGAATATTACTTAGCCATAAAAGGAACACATTTTAGTCAGTTCTAATGAGGTGGATGGACCTAGAATCTATTATGCAGAGTGAAGTAAGTCATAGAGAGAAAAATACCGTGTATTAACGCATATATGAAATCTAGAAGGACGGTACTGTTGAACCTGTCTGTGGGGCACGGTGGAGGTGCAGACGGAAAGCACAGACTTATGGACGTGGGAGGATGGGGGAAGGAGAGAGTGGGGTGAATGGGGAGGGTAGCATGGAAACATACACTACCCTATGTAAAATAGATAGCCAACGGGAATTTGTTGGATGACTCAGGGAACTCAAACTGGGGCTCTGTAACAACCTAGAGGGGTGGGAAGAGGTGGGAGGGGTGTTCAAGAGGGGCGGGGCATATGTATACCATGCCTGATTCATGTTGATGTATGACAGAAACCAATGCAATATTGTAAAGCAATTATCTTTCAATTAAAAATAATCACGTTACCAGTAGGCCCATATGTGTAAATATAATCAACAAAGTTTATCAGCAACCTCCATGAATTAAGTGCCCGCTGATTGGTAAAATACTAGGTTATCTGAAGAGCAGTAAAGAGTGTGGTAGACATGGGCTCTGCCTCAAGAAACTTAAAATCTAATGGTCAAAGCAGGTGATGAAATATATGGAATACATTACTTTGCCTTTTGTATGTGGATATGATGCAGGCACATGTGTGAGTCTGAGCTCAGGGTTGTGGTTACAGAACAAATAATCTCTACAGAAGATGTGAGCATCGAGGAAGAAAGATTCAAAGCAAACGTAGGTATCAGATAGGCTGAGAGCAGGGAAGGACCATTGTGTGCTGCTATTTTCCAATAAAACTTTATTAACAATAATAGGTAGTGGTAGGCTATAGCTTACTGATCCCTGCTTTAGGCTATAATAGGCCATAGTGCTTTTAAACTCTGAGTGTTATACTTGAATCTTTAGAAGGAGTTCTAAGAAGCTTTATTGTGATTCCCAGATTACAGCCAAGCATTTGCCCCTCATCAGTGCCCAGTGGATACATGTGTACAGATTCTTAGCTCATTGCTCATCTGGTTTTCCCTACTGAAATATTAATGAGTGACCTTTTTACTAGAGCTCAGTCTGAGTCACATGATAAAGATTCTAAATGAATTAGAAATCAGATGGTTTACAGATCTCCTTTACGTGAATGATTAAAAACTCACTTTTAGGGATTTCCATGTGGTCCAGTGGTTAGGAATCTGCCTTCTAATACAGGGAATGTAGGTTTGATCCCTGGTTGGGGAACTAAGATCCCACATGCTGCAGGGCAACTGGACCTGTACACCGTAGCTAGAGAGAAGCCTGCATGCGGCCACGAAGATCCCATCTGACACAGGCAAATAACTATTTTTTAAAAACCTCCCTTTTAAAGCACCACTTCTAAGTTTCCTTTTACTCTCTTGCTCACAGATATTGATGAGTGCCAGCACCATCATCTCTGCAGTAACGGGCAGTGCAGGAACACGGAGGGCTCCTTCCGCTGCGTCTGTGACCATGGTTACAGAGCATCCGCCCTTGGAGACCACTGTGAAGGTGAGAGTTGCTCTTGGTTACAGAATCATAAAATGCCAGAATCAGGATCAGGGAAGTCTGAACATCATCCTGGCTTCTGTCCTCAACCCCATACTTTTGACTTCACGGTTGAGGACTTTTGATCCCTGTGAGATATTTTGCCCAAGGTCACACAAATAATGCAAAGAAATGCGAGGATCCAGGTTTTGTCTGCCCTGCTCGGAGCAGTTTTTAAGAAAAGTTATGCTAGCGAAGTGTGTAAAGAAGCAGTGTAACTTTTCTCAGCTACGGATACTTTATCCTGAGTATCTCATTCTGTATAGCATCCATTGGGGTGCAGGACGAGTGGTCCCAACGGTCCAAGTAAGCAAAGATGAGTTAATTTTCCAGATAACTGTAAAATTTTAAAAGTCAGGCTTTAACTTAGAGCTTTTCACATAAAATATTTCTAAAAGATATCCCACTGTGAGTCTTCACCCACTTTCACTACCTGCCTTGGCTCAGAGCCCCTCTGAGGTGGTCGGGGTTGCTGTAGCCACTTGTCACCAGCCTGGTGCTTGTGAATTCTCTGGGTTCACTGTCCACCCAAGTAATGGCATTTTTTTCCAGTTTATCTACTGATTTGCTACTGTTAGATCCTATCAGTTGTGAAACAAGGAATGTGAACACAACAGAGTTTGCCTCACACAGTAAGGTAGAATATGCATGAGGTTCTGAACCCCACGTTTTATAGATGAGAATAAGCTCGTTTAGTGACTGGTTTTGTGACACATACTTCAGTGGCTCCAAATACTTTTCAGTTCCAAGGGTTGGGAAAGACCAACTGTATTGTATAGCATCCTTCTGCTCTGACCAGAGAACTTGATACATACAGTTACAACTTGTCTGGAGGGCAAGTAGGGGCAGTTTCCGAGGTGTTAAAATGTATGTTATTGTTGAATCAGTGAATCATCTTCTAGGATTTTATCCTAAGGTGGTAATGTTCTTTGAAGAGTTAATACCACCAGTGAAAAGCTGTAATCAATGTACCTATTTAAAAAGTAGGCAGATGATCAAGTGATAAGTCGAAAGAGTAATAATTGATTTTCTGAAAACTGTGAATGGGGAACACGACAATATCTGGGTAAATGTTGATGATTCGACATAATGGCATTCCAGGATGGAAGAGGCAGTCGTATTCTCAGGAACCAGTCATGGAAGGGTCTATTTTGGAAGTGGGTAGGTGGCAGGGCACATGCCAAGGTACTGAAAACCAACACGGACCCCAGTATGTATTCTGTCTGCCCTGTGTCCTGGCCTAGCCAAGAGGATAACCAGCTCACTGACTAAATCTTGGGCAATAGGTCCTTGTTATGGGATATATCCCTCTTATTTTGGCTGTTTTAATGTGTAACCATTTCACCAGGAGGCTAATATTTTTTATTCTAAAACCATTATGTGAAGAGCCAAATAAAAACTTTTACTCAGCTTGCTTGTCATTATTAGTATATATGTTCCATAAGAAAGCTTCTTTTCAGAAAAAGAAAAATTTGAGAGGTACAAAAGAGAAAAGTAGAAATTGATTAAACAAAAAGCTATGTAATAAAATGGACCAATTTCGTGTAAATCTCAGAAGAAAGAAAAAATTAGAAATCCAAAAGGATTTGAGCAGTATAGAGCAAATTAAAACATGAAAAGACAGTAGTACATTTGTATCTAAAATATATTGGATCAAATCATTGAAATGGGTACTTTTTAAAAGAAAATTTAAATCATAAAAATCAACCCAAGAAGCAAAACATCCGAAATAACCCATATCCCTACAATAAATTGGAAAATATATCTAAAGATTATCTTCAAAAGATAGAAAGAAACCTTCTTTTTAAGCATATCATCAGACTCTTCAAATCAGGGCTAATTTCTCTACTGTTCTGGATTATAAATAGGACTGGAGTCCATTCAATACTTCAGAGCTCCCTTTGAAACGATAATAGGACTTCAGCCCGCTAATGCCCAACAAGCACTGTTTCCAACCCTTCCTAATCGTACTCAGCTGTAATTAACTGAGCTGTGACTGTTCACATGCCTCTCGCAGCTGTGAGAGGAAGAGCCATCTTTCTTGTTGGCGTTTATATTTACATGTGTAATATTTTTCTAATAACTCTGGCAGGGACTGTGTTTTCTTACACTGTCATCCTGCAGTCCTGCTGGACTGCTCATGGGAGTCAGAATCCCGAGTATTGCGCTAATCTCCGTGTGCTCTCTACTCCAGCACACTCAGTAGCCACTCAGTCTGTGATGCTGTGTGGCCAGTTGTCCTGGTTATTAGAGGTGTTTGGCATCTCAGTCCTCAGAGGCTCTGCCTCTGATTTGTCTTCCTCCAGGCACAGTCTCTGCCCCTGTGCCTACCTTGGAGCAGTAACTTGTGGTTGCTGTATGCTAGTCCCTTGCAAAGCCTGAGAAAAAGATTTATACTCTGTCTTCCTTGTAGCCCTTCTTTCTGTTGGTCATTTCTTTGCAGACCAAGTCGAAACAGGGAAATGCTGGTATTTCTTACCTTCTGACATTTCTTTCCAAGTCAAAGTCATCCCCCATTTATTCTTTTATGCATTTATTCAACAAATTTTTGGGACTTCTCTGGTAGTCGAGTGGCTAAGGCTCCACGCACCCAGTGCTAGGGGCCTGGGTTTGATCCCTGATCAAGAAACTAGATCTTGCTTGCCACACCTAAAGATCCCACATACTGCAACTAAGACCTGGCAACAGAGAAATAAATAAACTAGGTCAGTAAATTTTTAAAAACAACAGCAACAACAAAAACAAACAAAAACCCAAATATTTGAGTGACAAGGATGTGCCAGGCACTCTTCTAGGTGCAGGATATACAGCAGTAAACTAAACAAGAAAAAAAGTCTTGCCCTTGGGTAGCTTACATTTCATTTGTGAGGGAGAAAACAATAAACATGATAAATAAGTGAACTATATAGTTTGTTAAATAGCAATAAATGTTAAGTGGAAAATTAAAGTAGGGTACATGAGGAGTGCTGAGGGAAGGAGGGAGAGTTTTAAATAAGTAGGCAAGCAGCAGCTAGTCTGAGATGATGACATTTGATTATGGGGGGAGTGTTCCATGAAAAGCCTTTGTGGAGGGAATTAGGAACTTGGTCATTTTAAGTTTGCGATGCCTATGATGACTATCCAAATGAAGATATCTGAAAGGCAATTGGACTTGCGTGTTTGGAATTCAGCAGTAAGTTCTGAGCTGGGATTCATCAGCATGTAGACAGTGTTTAAAGCCATGAAGTTGGATGGAATCACCATGGGAGTGTATGTAGCTAAGAGAGAAGTGGTCCAAAGACTGTCATGGTCCCTCATTTAGAAGTGAAGAGGTAATAGGAACAAGCAAAGGGGTTTGAGAAAAAGTGGCAAGTGAAGGAGGAAAACCAGAATCCAAGAGATGAAAGTATTTCAGAGAGGGAGTAATGAACCTGTGTTAAACATTGCTGCTAGGCAAGATGAGGACCAAAAGTTGATGGGATTTAGCAAAGTGGAGGTCATTGGTGACTGGCAGCAGTCTCAGTGGAGAGGTGACCACGACTGACTGGTGCTTTCTTTAAAGCCTGATGGCCAACTCCTACAAGAAATCTTTTCTTTCCTAGAAGAAGTCGCTCTTTCATATTACCTTCAGCAGTGGTGCTGGACAATCCCACATTGGGCTCTCTTAATATTCCAGCTACTCTTTTTTTTTTTACTTTCTAGAGGTCTTGCAAAAATATGTAAACTAAACCAGATTCTAATGTAATGAACTGTTTTAAAATCTGTCCAGTTGTTTTTGAACTTTTAAAAATGCTTTCTTTTCTTCACATATATTATTTCTCCTAGACTTTGGAAAGTGAAAGAAAATTATTTTAGGGAGAGGTGAACAAAGCCGATAGATTTCCATTATGCTAGGGCATACTAGGTAATGGAGTGTTGTTCCTTAAATTCATATCCTTGGTATTCTACTTGCTGTATTTTGATTTGAAATTTTTCACATAATGCTAATGGTCAGAGGTGCCGTTTCTTATTTTGTCTCAGTTTCCCAAAGAGCAAAGAAAGAAAGGTAAATCTAAATGTGGATCTCTTACTCAGCACCCATTAGGATGCTGCTGCTGCTGCTGCTAAGTCGCTTCAGTCGTGTCTGACTCTGTGTGACCCCATAGATGGCAGCCCACCAGGCTCCCCCGTCCCTGGGATTCTCCAGCCAAGAACACTGGAGTGGGTTGCCATTTCCTTCTCCATTGCATGAAAGAGAAAAGTGAAACTGAATTCGCTCAGTCGTGTCCGACTCTTAGCGACCCCATGGACTACAGCCTTCCAGGCTTCTCCATCCATGGAATTTTCCAGGCAAGAGTACTGGAGTAGGGTGCCATTGCCTTCTCTGCCATTAGGATGGCTGTGAAGCTGTTAGAATAAATATAGAACAGTTGGAACTCTCCTACCTTGCTGGTGGGATTGTAAAACGATGCAACCGCATTAGAAAACTTCAGAAGTTAAATCTACTGTGTGGCCCAGCCATTCTACCCCTCAGAATCTACTCAAGGAAAAGCATATGTTAACACAAAGATTTGCATATGAATAAAAATGTCAGTCACAATAGCAAAACTGTAAGCAATCCAAGTACTCAGCATAGGAGAAGGGTAAACAAATCAGGAGACATTGATACAACAGAACACTACTCAGCAATGATGAGGGGAGAGCTACTGATACATGTGACAAACCAAGATGACTCAAAAACACTACGCTGACCAGAAGCAGCCACACAGAAAAGGGGTACAAGTAAACCTTTGGGGGCATTGGAAATGCCTGTACATTTTTTGATAATGGTTGATCCAGATTTTTCCTTTAATACATGTTTTATGGCAAAGATCCACCAACAGTAGACTAGAATATTCCCATTTGTCTCAACTACTTCAAAATCATGAAATTAGCAGAAAGTTTGGTCTTAAGAATTATTTTCACAGAATTTATATCTAAGAGCCTTTTCCCAGTTAAATTTTGTTTTAGGAATCTTGATACACCAAAGGTCAGTTAACCAGTGAATAAACCAGTTGTTGATGCATTCAGGCTTTGTAAGAGACACTTAGTCCTCCGTGCTATTATCTTTCTTAATTGTATTTGTGCATATTTCCTTTACTGACTCTTTGATGGCAATTAAAACACCCAAGGCACAAGGTTAACAGGAATGGAGATTAGACAAAAAGACAAAGGAAAATGTCTCCAGACTTGATGTTTGTCACTACAGAATAACGTTCTTAGAAAGGTGTTTCATTCATTCCTTTAAAAAATGTTGCATTTGCAATGGTGTAAGAATCCAACAGTGGATCCTAAGAGATATAAATTGATACAGAAATGCCTGTGCCTTGGTTGTGATGGTGGTTACAAGCATGTGTTTACATTTGTCAGAGCTCATTGAATTGGACTCTTAGAAGCATTTGTAATATGTAAATTACACTTAAATGAAGTTGGAAAAACACTAAAAAAGTAGTAAACTATTTTAGTTGTGACAGTCACATCAGCTGTGGTTTACATTTTAGGATCAGTATTCAGAAACACTTTGAAAATGGGTGAACTTCATAATAATTTCTTTTGATAGAGTGAAATTATAAGGTGCTTCTCTTTTATCTGCCTAATGAATGGTACAGAGGGCAGTTAATTACTTGTTCGGATTCTATGAGAAATACTTAATTCCATGTGCCCACATTGTCAACCAGACAGCAAGGAGAATAGACTGCAACAGTCTTCACATTCAGTTCTGGGCATTTTCATGTATTTTAGTTGTTGTTCAGTCGCTAAGTCTTGTCTGACTCTTTGCGACCCTATGGACTGTAGCACACCAGGTTTCCCTGTCCTTCATCATCTCCTGGAATTTGCTCAAACTCATGTCCATGGAGACGGTGATGCCATCCAACCATCTCATCCTCTGTCGTCCCCTTCTTCTCCTGCCTTCAGTCTTTCCCAGTATCAGGTTCTTTTCCAGTGAGTCTGTTCTTCACATCAGGTACCAAAGTATTGGAGCTTCAGCATCAGTCCTTCCAATGAATATTCAAGGTTGTTTCCTTTAGGACTGACTGGTTTGATCTTGCAGTCCAAGGGACTCTCAAGAGTCTTCTCCAGCACTTGAAGTCCAGCACAGTTTGAAAGCATCAATTCTTGGGTTCTCAGCCTTCTTTATGATCCAACTCTCACATCCATAGCTGACTATGGAAAAGCAATAGCTTTGACCTTTGTCAGCAAAGTGATGTCTCTGCTTTTTAATATGCTGTCTATGTTTGTCATAGCTTTTCTTCCAAAAAGCAAGAGTCTTTTAATATCATGGCTGCAGTCACCATCCACAGTGATTTTGGAGCCCAAGAAAATAAAGTCTGTCACTGTTTCCATTTTTTCCCCTTCTGTTTGCCATGAAGTGATGGAACCAGATGCTGTGATCTTAGTTTTTTGAATGTTGAATTTTAAGGCAGTTTTATCACTCTGCCCTTTTACCTTCATAAACAGGAGCTTTAGGTCCTCTTCACTTTCTCCCATTAGGGTGGTATCATCTGCATATCTGAGGTTGTTGATATTTCTCCTGGCAATTTTGATTTCAGCTTGTGATTCATCTAGCCTGGCATTTCACATGATGTATTCTACATAGATGTTAAATAAGCACGGTGACAGTATACAGCCTTGATGTACTCCTTTCCCAGTTTTGAACCAGTCGGTTGTTCCGTGTCTGGTTCTTACTGTTGCTTCTTGATCTGCATACACATTTTGCAGGTGGCAGTTAAGGTGGTCTGGTATTCCCATCTCTTGAAGAGTTTCCCACAGTTTGTTGTGATCCATGCAAAGGCTTTAGTATAGTCAATGAAAACAGAAGTAGATGTTTTTCCAGAATTATCTTGCTTTTTGTATGATCCAATGGATGTTGGCAATTTGATGTCTGGTTCCTTTGCCTGTTCTAAATTTAGCTTATTCATTGGAAGTTCTTGGTTCACGAACTGTTGAAGCCTAGTTTGAAGGATGTTGAGCATTACCTTGCTAGCATGTAAAATGAGTGCAGTTGTATTTTAGTAGCAATCTTATTTGCAAGAAATACCATAACATACCAAATTCTGAGCAAACAAAGAAGGTTTTGTCCTTTAGGTTTCTTCAGTGCTAATAATTTGAATCTTACACATACAACGGAATTGAGACTCATGGAGTGTGTTAGGAATAATGAACTTTGATAGGAGTAATTGAGGTTATAAACAACCCTTGTGAAAGATCTGCCTCAAGTTCATGCAGTGAGTGGGGTCATTAATTGTCTTACATGCTCACAGTCAAGACTCATTAGTGCTTACATAAACCGTTTTTAGTTGGACATATGTTACAAGTATATACATTTTTAAGAAGTCCAGACAGCATTATACCTGTTTGTGATAACTTCTGAGTAAATGACTTCTGATTTTGCTCATTCCGTTGCCTTCCAAAAACTCCTCTTATTACCACTCTGCCACTGTTCACGCTGCTGTCAAGGCTTCAAGTAAGTTCCTTCTATTACACAAGCTACCTTTAATCTTCACAGTATCTTTCTCTAAATTCATGTGACTCTGGAAGTTGGTACTATTCTTGTGACATATATCTTTGACAATTCTTAAATTATTTTGAACTTATAAATCAACTCAATATTTTTGTGTTTACTTTTATAATACGATTTGGGGATTTTTTTTTATACAATCATTTTTCTTTGGAGGCAGGGAGCATGCCAGGTATTTTAAAATCTTTCCTGTGATGTGTAATACAGGATCTTGTATAGCATCTATTTATATTGTACAAACTTCAAAGGCTAAAATCCTTTCAAAATGTTTCATTTTTAATAACTCTAAAAGGTAAACAGTCATTCATTTAAAATCATGCATTACCAGAGATGTAAAATAATGTTCGTTTATGTGAGTCTAGTGTGTAAAGATAAGGAAAATTTTTTCTTAATACAGTTTGTCTTATACATCTTGTAAATTGACTTGTAGATATCAATGAATGCTTGGAGGACAAGAGTGTTTGCCAGGGAGGAGACTGCATTAATACTAAAGGGTCCTATGAATGTACTTGTCCAGATGGATTCCAGCTAAATGACAATAAAGGATGTCAAGGTAAACTTCTTTCTCTGCTTTTTAAATTATAATTTACATAATTACTCAGTTGTGTGTTGCTTCCTGATAATAGTTTACGGTTTTACCACTGTATATATAAATGAGCTATGCAAATTTTTAATAATTTTATTTATAAGTATTATTATAATTTTTTTGAGTCTACATCAAGTACAGGATGTTCCTGCTTTGTACTGCACCAAACTAACTAAAACTCGTGCATTTTGGAGCTGTGTCCTAGCTTTGCGTGATTCTGTGGTAACTATGATCACCTGTGCTTTGCTGTACTTTCCTTCCATTGGCCAAACTTGGTATTTCATTCTAAGTTACCTTTTCATTTTTACATATCCTTCATGGGCCTATTTCATTTTGTCCCATAACATGTTTCTGCTTTTTTGTTTTTCCTGATCCCTGTTTTTACTCAGTATCTAGCTTTCCCTCACCCCCAAAAAGCCTTATTAATAATTTGGTCATAATTACAGAGGACAGAATTTTATATTTTTGCAAAGTGCTATCACATTTGATCTCCCGAACAGCTGTCCTCCTCCCCTTATCTGCTGTTTGTTACCTGCAGTCAGCTGTGGTCTGAAAATAGATGGAAAATTCCAGAAACAATTCACAAATTTTAAATTGCTTGCTGTTCTAACGAGTATGTGAAATCTCATGCTATCCTGCTTCGTCCTGCTCCGGATGTGAATCATCCTTTTGTGCAGCACATCTCATCTGTTAGTCACTTAGTAGCCATCTCTACCATCATCAGATCTGCTGTTGAGGTACCATAGTGCCTGTGTCCCAGCAACTCTTATCTTACCTCATAATGGTTCCAGAGAACAAGGGTAGTGATGCACACCATTTGGATAGACCAAAAAGAAGCCATAGGGTATTTTTTCTTTTAATGAAGAAGTGAAAGCTCTTAAGAAAAAAAAAAATCCTATTTTAAGGTTGCTAAGATCAATGGCAACAAAAGAACAAATCTTTTATCTGTGATACTGTGAAGAGAGGAGAAGAAATTCGTTCTGTTTTTGTTGTTGACCCTCAGACTGCAAAAGTCATGGCCACAGTACATGCTAAGTCCTTATAAGATGGAAAAGGCATTAAACTTGCACAGTAAGATAATTGGAAAGAGAGAGAAATTGTGTTCACATAACTTTTATTTTGGTATACTGTTCTCATTCTATTTTATTATTAGTTGTTAATCTCTTGCTGTGCCTTATTTATCAATTAAAATTTATTATATGTATACATAAGAAAAAAGTAGTGTATACATGGTTTGGTACTATCCATAATTTCAAGTATCCAACCGGGGGTCTTATAATGTGTTCTCTGGGGATAAAGGAGGACTCACTGTACAGTGGACACAAGTACTAATAAGATCATAGCACTGATCACAACACGGCTTTAACTAAATGCCTGTTGTGTGCCAGTTACTGTATTACCTCACTTGATTTGTAGAGATTCGAGGAGGAAACTTTTATCCATTTTGTGATTGAGTAACGGAAGCTCAGAGATGTTAATTAGCATGCTCCTCACTAAGAAGTAATTGAACTGAGATTTGAACCCAAGATCTTTCCCCTTTATTTTCTCTACATTGCCATGCCAATTATTGTTACATGTATAGCCAAAGGAAAGCAGACAGATTCAGTGATTTTTTCCCCCCAATATAATGCATAGAGTTATTTTTTATGTTGTGATTAAAAAGTCACATTTCTTCCAACATTTTTAGCTACACCTAATTACCCCGCAAATTTTCCTATAATTATTAGTCTTAGTAAACCCATGCCTTTTTCCATTGAAAACTCACACTTACCTGTTCTCTTATTTATTTATTTATAATACTGGATAAATTTTCTTATTGTTCCTCCATCATTATGGAACTCAGTCAGTTAGTTTAGTCAGTTCAGTCACTCAGTCGTGTCCGACTCTTTGCAACCTTATGAATTGCAGCACGCCAGGCCTCCGTGTCCATCACCAACTCCCGGAGTTCACCCAAACCCATGTCCATCGAGTCGGTGATGCCATCCAGCCATCTCATCCTCTGTCGTCCCGTTCTCCTCCTGTCCCCAATCCCTCCCAGCATCAGAGTCTTTTCCAATGAGTCAACTCTTCGCATGAGGTGGCCAAAGTACTGGAGTTTCAGCTTTAGCATCATTCCTTCCAAAGAAATCCCAGGGCTGATCTCCATATAGCCCAAATTACATATAAATAAAAGTTTGTTGGAGTCATTTTTATCTGTTGTTCCTGGACACGTGTGACTTGTAAAATTCTGGTTTGTCATAATTTATATTCCTCTCACATGTCCCAAATCACAGTATTCTTAAAAAAGGGAATATGGTGTCTACTCTCTTAATTGTGGTTCTAGAATATTTACCCTATGTATCTTATCTACATTCAGCTCTGTGTCCCTGAGATATAAAATACATGGACCTTTGCCTCAAGATCTTTTAAAATTAATGCCCTTACTGATCCCAGGATGTAAATATTCTGCAGCATGCACCTTAGAGAGTATATATTTATTTACCTTCAAGGTAAACTTAAAATTTTCAGTGTTCCCAATACAGAAACTAAATGTGTTTGGACTTAATACAATTGAGAAGAAAGATTTGAATTGTAAATTTATGACAGTATTTCCATTTGGGGGACTTTTAAATCTTAATAGAACCTTGATTTATATAAAAATGCCAAGAGATACCCCTAAACCTCTGAATCCTGTTTTTATTACAGACATTTGGGCTTAGGAATAATTTTTTTTGTTTCTTCTTGTCATAAAGTTTTGACCAAATAGAAGTAAAACCAAGTCTTGTATAAATGGACGATGAGTTCATATTGCAAAGTTTATGTACTTCTAGAGTTAAATTATAAGAAACCAATTTAGTCATCTGATTAATTAATTATACTGTCTTCTCTCAGTATATTAAATTTGTGTTTCAGATTTTTTAGGAGCTCAAATGTGGCTGCTTCAAACATATGATGTTTTATTGACTATAAATCATTATTAAATTGACTTTATTCTCAGTTACATTGGTGACTCCCAATTTCCAGAATAAACTAATATGTCTACTTGAAAAACTTATATCCAAATTAATGAAAAATATTCCTGCAGTGGGATATAGCACCATTTAAAAAATAGTATATGAATTTGCTCCATCACCCACCTACTCTGATTAGAGGCTGTTTATACTGTCTTGTGCACTGACCTTGTTTTGAGTCATCTCTCTTTGCCACATCACTGGAGGCAGGTTTATGATCCTTCACTCTGCTTGAAGTTAGTATCCTACTTCTATTTAATCCCATGATCATGTCAGCATTCTGTATGTGGGCATAGATTTCAGTTTGGTTTAATGCTGAAAACGTAATTTATGACAATGTGAATAATCATGGAACATATTTGAAAAATAATGTGTGATAGGCATTAAGTTTACATCTTACCTAATAATCTAAAGATAGGTCCATATTCAGGAAGGCATTTTCAATTGAAAGTGTAAAAATCTCTTCCCTCAAGACAATTAATTATGATACACAGACAGCATGGGAATTCTATGTTAATAGTCTCTTTAGGAATGTGGCGGCATACATTTGAGCTTCAGAATATACTCAGTTTCGCAGTTTGACTTACACATGCCAAATTGTGAATTTCTGTGGAATCTCGGACCCATGAAAGAAACCCAACTTAAATATAGTCTGACTTTCAGCTGAGTTACTAGCAGCATAGTTTAGAAATGCCTCAATAAGTACAACCCAAATTGAATGCATATGTTTCTCTGGTTCCAGATATTCATGTTGTTCTTTCTTGGTGGTTTCCTGGAAAAAAGTCTGGGAATTCGTCTACAGTTCCTGTCATAGACTTTTTAGACAATTATTTGTTAATCAGTGACTTCTCTTGAAGCAAAAATGTTTATGCACACGATTCCCTATGCAAAGTTGCAAAGTCTGACAGTTTTGAAAAGGTCACATTGAGTCATAGGTAAAGTAAGAAGGTGGTCTTAGATAACCTCTAAGGCTCTACAAGATGGACAGCGACCCTGGACTTGCTCCCCAGGCCAGTGGAACTTTAGGGCACCTGTTGCCCAGGTGGAGGGCAACGGATTCCAGGCAGCAGGTTGGAAAGAAAGAGTAGTGCTAACGGGTAAAAGAAGGTCAGAGTTCAGGAAAGATTACAATCTAAGATATTTTCAGTAGATAGCAAACATAGAGGATACCAGAGAATTTACAAAAGAAGGGAAGGATTTCACAGAGTGGCATCATATTAAGAAATAGTAAAGTAGAAAATGATTCATTGCTCTTTCTTGAAATATTTTAAAATTAGTGACAATAACCAGAATGGGAGAGTTGTTAAGAAAATGAGTAATTCCTGCTTGATTTCTTAGTTAGGTTCAGCAGTAGATAAGCCAACTGGCCTGAAATATATGGCAGATGGAAGGGTAAAGAGTTCAAACTTAATATTCAGATAGCTAAATCAGTAATATTGCCAGAATTCCCGTTACACGGGGAGAGGAACAGACATGAGGAAGAGCCCCAGGAGACCCTGGATACAGGGAAAGGAATGACCCTCTGGAGGAGGGGAGCTGCCAGCTTGGTGGCTAAGCATGTTCTCTAGGTCACTGTAAAGGCCTGTCATATGTATGTTTTCCATGCTCCCATTCAACTTTATAGTTATTTGTCTTGGTTTCTGCCTCCCCTATCATACTGTGAGCTTCTCTACAGTATGGGCCCCTGCCTACTCAACCATCTTTTAGGAAACCATTAGTAAAAGTTTTTAATTGAACTTAAGATGGACTTGAAATTTGTTTTTTTATTTTGCATAGGGGTATAGCCGATTAACAAATAATATTGTGATGGTTTCAGATGAATTCTGAAGGGACTCAGCCATACATATACCTGTATTCATTCTCCCCCAAACTCCCCTCCCATCCAGGCTGCCAAATAACATTGAGCTGAGTTCCATGTGCTATACAGTAGGTCCTTGTTGATTATCCATTCTAAATATTTTAAATATAACAGCGTGTACATGTCCATCCCAGACTCCCTAACTATCCCTTGCCCACATCCTTCCCCTGGCAACCATAAGAACATTCTTGAAGTCTGTGAGTCTGTTTCTGTTTTGTAAGTAAGTTCATTTATATCCTTTCTTTTTAGATTTCACTTAAGAGAGATGTCATATGATATTTCTCCTTTTCTGTCTGACTTACTTCACTCTGTGTGACACTCTCTAGGTCCACTCATGTTGCTGCAAATGGCATTATTTCTTCTATTTTAATGGCTGAGTACTATTCCATTGTATGTATGTGCCACATTAAAGATGGACTTTCAAGATGGTGTGTTGAGGGCTTGTTTGTTGTTTAGTCGCTAAGTCATATCTGACTCTTCTGCAACCCCATGGACTGTAGCCGCCAGGCTCCTTTGTCCGTGGGATTTCCCAGGCAAGAATACTGGAGTGGATTGCCATTTCCTTCTCCAAGGGATCTTCCTGACCCAAGGATCAAACCCATGTCTCCTGCCTTGGCAGGTGGATTCTTTACCACTGAGCCACCAGGGAAGCCCGAGGACCCCGTTAGTAAGAAATGACTTCAGAAAGACAGGAAAATGACCTTAGTAGGGCTACTGCTTGGATGGTGCCTAGGACATGGGATACCTTTATGACTCCAGTTGACTAAGAGAACCTTAATCAACCACTGTTCAGTTAGAACAGAATGGACAAAACTGAGAGTTTTTGGTGAACAAGTATTCATAATACATTCTTCTCTTGCTGTACTGGGAGGTGGACTCAGAGTTAAAATACGAAGTTCTCTTGAAGAAGCAGTCAGTGTAAGAGGGACACAGAGGAGACAAACAGCAGTTAAGATGCAGTGCACGCAGGCAGTCATGTGAGTCAGCACCATCGTGACTAGGTGAGCCATTCTCCATGATTCCTTACATTGTCCCCTTCAGGTGCTCTTAGCCAGCATCATTAGGACTGCTTTGAAAGAACATTTCGTGGACACCAAACAATTCCTGCATTATTAGCATTTAGAAGCACATCATCACCCTGGCTGGAGGGAGCGTGATCTTTCTTCATTGAGGACAAGCAGAGTACGAGAGGATCAACACACAGTGGGCAACACAGCTACAGCATGAATTGGACACGAGTCTTAGTAGTGATCATTACCACTTTTCTGACTCTTGGTGGTGCTGAGTACTGCACTAAGCACTGGATGCTCATCCATAATTTCATCATCACAAAGCTGTGTGAATATTAAAGGCCACATTTTTCTTGTACTTTATTTCTTGTATCCATTTTCAGTGAAATAGATTGGAGTCAATTTCCTTTGTATATTCAGACATTTGAGAAGTGACATTTTTGAGTTAAATACTGTGAGACATGTCCAACCTTGCCTTTAAGTTCACTTCCCAGGGATGGATAGGCATGGACTTGAGAAAACAAGAGAGCTGTTTTCATGGTGGTGAAAGAAGATGAAGGAGAACACAGTATTCGTACTGAAGAATATTTCACAAAAGACTTAATTTATTAGATACCCTCAAGCCTCCAATATATATATATAAAAGGGTATCCTTGATCTGAACCTATGAACTTGCTTTTTTTAGGATAAAAATGGTGAACATTGGCTATTTCCTATGATTGAACCCAGGTAATTTCTCTCTCCTGACAGTCCAGCTTGTCTTGTGGTCTGGTGTGTATACGAATGGTGTAGTGTGCCACCAAACACACGTCTGGCCATTTTGTAATAGATTTTGCTTCCCGTCTTATCTGATATCATCAGAAAGCAAAACAGGTTTTTTTCAAGTGTGTGGAACTCTTCTTGATTCCAGATATTAATGAATGTGAACAACCCGGACTCTGTGGTCCTCATGGAGAATGTCTAAACACAGACAGTTCTTTTCACTGCATCTGTGAACAGGGTTTCTCAATCTCTGCAGATGGACGCACGTGTGAAGGTAAGACGACCAATAAGACCTCATGTAATTATTGCATGATAAAGCAGAGATGCCTTTCTATTTTAATTTCTATTTCTATTTTAATCAGCACAGGCTCTGAGACACTGACAGGCACTCATGATTTAAGGCCTTGGAGCACATATGCACTGAGGGGACCCCTCCTTGAAATGCAGCTCAAGGTGGCTAGGATTTACAGACAGGATAAACTGCTATTATAATGGTGAAAATACTCACAGGTGCTTCCATGACTGGTACTGAATTAATGAGTCAAAATGTGCAGGAGGTGGTGATTTTAGGTGCATGTGGGAGATAGAAAGGAAAATGGAGCAACACCTCTGATGGAACCCAAGACTCTGTTGATTTTGATTATGTTTCGTATAGATCATCTGTATCATTCTGTATATAAGCATGCCTTGCTTGATTTTTCTCTGTACCATTGTCAGCAGAAATTTTCCAGAGTTATTCCTTTAAGATCCTTTGCTCTGAACCAGTATATTTTCCTACCTTTCAGTATTTATTATATCCTAGGAGCAAATTAAGTTGCAAGACATTAAGATAACATGTTGGCTTCCTATTGGCAACCTCTTCATGTTTGCAGGGCTGCAACACTGGTTATATATATAAGCTTTATATTCTTGATGACTTAAAAATTGAAGAATAGTTCATCTGAGCCTTTATAAAAGTAAACTGGGAAGAGTCCTGTAATCGTAATTTTTCATCCATCCCTTTGAGAATCTAGGTTATCAAAACCCAGCTCTGTTTTAAAGAAGTATGAAGGTTCTGTTCTGGGCCTGTGATAGGACTTAGTGTCTTTGCTTTTAAAAAGGAGTGGGGCAGGAAGTGTGTTCTCTCCTTACTCACACCACAGTGGAATCAAGCCGCGGACCGGCAAACAGGTTCATCTGAAACGAATTATTTTATTGAGAAGAATAAACTGATCTTATAAAAAGCAGGAGATTGTTGAAATTGCTCTCCTGCTGAGTAGACAAAACATGAATGCCAGATTTGGCTTCAAGTGAAAGAAAGATAGTGCAGGGCAGGGTTTAAAGATTATGAGGGGTTTGGAAGTGATCAAAAGTGGGGAAATGGAGAAAAACATCATAAAGAAGATGCCCATGAGAGGTTTACTCCATGTTTCAGTGGTTTGAGTTTTAATTAATTTTATATTTAGAGCTCTGAGACTAGAGCTCGTAAGAAAGAGCATGCATGCCGGCCTTCTGGGGGGAATCACAGAATTCCCTGGTAGAGAGGATAGGGTGCTAGCTGACTTGAGTGACTGAAGACATGAAATTTGCAGAATGTTCATTTCCCTGCCTTGTAGAAGGGTGCAGGTTTGCTTCTTCAGCTAGCTGTAAAACATGGCTAGTAAGGTCTTCCTTAACTGAGAAATGGTCCAAGTTACAGATACCAGTAGCTGTGCCATGCAAAAACTGTATTTTAAAAAAATGTATAAGTTATTTCAAGTGCTCACCAGTCAAAGCCATATACCAGTATAAACATACTCATGTTTGTTTTTTCTTTTGTACTTTTTCTTTAAATCTGTGTCTTTTAAAATCTTTATTTCTGCAACTCAAGAGTTATATAATCACTGTGACTTAGTTGCAGTTCTAATTTGTTTAGGCATTTACTTGGCGGGGATTTGAATTTTAAACTGTGTTTTTAGAAAACTTCTAGGGCTTTGTAAATTCCTGTACTTTAGTATACGGTCTTTGACCCTTGTTCCATATTTTTTATTCCAGAATCTGGACAATTTTTACAAATGTAATAAAGCAGATACTTTAGAATATTGTGCTGATACCTGGCAGTATAACTAGAAAGCCCCCTCATTATTAGGCATGTTAATCTCTTTCTTGAATAAGCTTTGCGAGATTTTCATTTTTTATGGTCTTAATCCAGTAGACTAAACTGGCTCAAATTTTCTTTCATTGGACTTAGTTTGAAACTTGTGACAGTAGCAATACGTCTTGATTCTACCCCTGGCAGTGGTCGAGGACGGAGCCAGTCCTTGTGATTGGGATTTAGCTATGGAGCTGATGTGTATGGGATTTGAATTAACACCGAGAAGTGGCTGGCACTCTTGCTTCGTGCCCATCCATCAGCTTACCTCCTAACTTCTAATTAAAGCAGCTGAAGCCACATGGACACGAGGGCTGGCATACCTTGCTTCAAGCAGGGCTGAAGGAATCCGGCCCAGCTGAGGGGAGGAGGGCCCTTCCCTAATCCCCCATGACTTGGAGAGTTGTCCACATCTGTTCACAGATATTGAACCACAATGAAGAGGCAATCTGTCAATATCAACTGTCTCAGATATCAAGGAGCAGGATCGAGTCTTTGAAAATAAAACCACCACCCCTGGCTCCATCCTTTCTCTTATGCTGCTCTGGGAGCACGTATGCGGGAGAGGATGAAGAAGCATCTTGTTTTTCCCACATGAGATAAAGAACAAGTGTCAGTTGAACTTGGAATAGGAAGTAAGTGGTGGGTGTGCAGCTATTTGTTTATTCATTTGCTCAGTGACAGAGTGTCTATCTCGTGCCAGGCACTGTTAGTGTTCTGAGGGCGAAACACACCCTGTTCTTGTCCACATGGAACCTACGTTCCAGGAAGAGATTCGGGGATAAATAAGTAAATAGTGCATATTGAAATTTATGTTTTTGTATTTAAATAATATAGCACAGTTCTATTTAAGGATATAAAAAAGTACAGGGTACTGCATGTCATGTATAATCTATAACTCACAGAGTTTTTTTTTTTCCTCAAGTCCCACCTGTGAATGTCAGGAAAGTACAGGGAAGCAAGGCCCTTTTTATTTACTTCCACTTCTGTAATTCTTTCTTTTCTTCTCATAACTGTGGTTCCTCTCCTCCTGCCACCCCCCTTTACACCCTCTAGCCAGAGATTGTGTAGGAAAGCAAAGGAGACTTTTGACTTCTTTCATTCAGCTCACTGTTTTATATCTTAAATTGGCTTATCCATTTGTTTTAAACAGTCGCAATTCTTTGGTTCCTTTATTTTCCCCCACTTTTTAAATTACAGAATTCAAATTTTCTTGATAATGAAATATCAGTGTAGGTTCATAGGAAAAATAGGTATCCTCCCATTTGTAAGCTGACTCAGAATTTCCTTTCTTCATCAGCAACAGGATGTGAATGAGTGGGAAGAAGACTGGGGAAACTTGTGACAGTCAGAATCCTCAGTGTCACCATGTCCATGCTCTGGGCCCCCTGGAGAAATGCCTCCTGGCCTCTGACTTGGCATCACTCTGTTCACGTGCCTCTGGGAGGGCTGCTCTTGGCCAGGACTGGCTGTGCTCTCCCAGTTGGCTGTCCATGTCAATTGAGACCTTGCATGACAACAGATGAAACTGGGGACATCAGGCACCTCTAGACTCCACTGCGGTTTCTAATCTGTTCGCATAGTACACTGGCCACACTGATCTAGCAGGGACCCCAGAGGAGCCTAGCGGCACAGAGGGAACATCAGTGACTTATGGAACTTGGTTAGTCATGACGAACTAGGGCTCTAAACTATGACCAAAATCACTCCCTAAAATCATGTCCTTTAGAAAGCATCCTCGTTGAGTCATCCGTTTGACAAATATTTATTGCATGTCTACTATATACTGGCCACTCCTAGGAACTGGGGTGATGTCTCTGAACAAAGAATAGCTCCACTTGCTTGGAGACAGTAAACTAATGTCAGCTATATAATATGCTATAAAGTGGTAAACCCCATGAAAGAGAGCAGAGTAATGAGGGTCTGAGGGCTAGAACAAAGAACGGAAGTTACCAACTAGGGTAGTCACAACTGGCCATTCTGCCTCTATAATGTACATTACGGAGAAGGCAATGGCACCCCACTCCAGTACTCTTGCTTGGAAAATCCCATGGACGGAGGAGCCTGTTAGGCTGCAATCCATGGGGTCGCTAAGAGTCGGACACGACTGAGCGACTTCACTTTCACTTTTCACTTTCATGCATTGGAGAAGGAAATGGCAACCCACTCCAGTGTTCTTGCCTGGAGAATCCCAGGGACGGGGGAGCCTGTTGGGCAGCCGTCTATGGGGTTGCACAGAGTCGGACACGACTGAAGTGACTTAGCATAGCATAGCAATGTACGTTAATGAAAGTAATGCCAAAATTGTGTCTGAGTAACAGATGGAGCCATATTAAGTGCTTTTCTTTTTCAAACTGGTCATCGACGGGCTAAGTAATAATAGCTGTCGATGCATAGATCGGAGGATGTAAGATTGTCTGCTGAAGGCCTCTTTCCAGTTGCCAACATGTGAGTTCTGTTGTCCAGACGGGAATAAAAGATCAGAGCATAATACCAAGAGCAAGCCCGATGGTGAGTTATGGGCTTTGCTTGATAGTGATGCGTCAGTGTAGGTTCATCAGTCATAGCAAATGTACCACTCTGGTGGGGGTGGTTGACAGTGGGAGAAGCTAGGGGAGGGGACGGTTTTGGGA
Organism: Bison bison bison; assembly: GCF_000754665.1. Lineage (NCBI taxonomy): Eukaryota > Metazoa > Chordata > Mammalia > Artiodactyla > Bovidae > Bison > Bison bison. Next base: position 16,610,222 of record NW_011495064.1, read on the forward strand.
AAACAAGGGGAATAAGGAAACTTCCTGTGAAATTTTATTGTGAACCTAAAACTGCTCTTTAAAGTCTGCTTTTAAAAATCAGACATTCCTGAAATTAACCTGAAAAAAAATTAATTACTTTTTGTCAAAAAAAACCCCAAAAACCCTTTAAGTTCAATTCTGTATTCGACTGCTATCTTTTTCTTCTCTGAATGTTGTTGTTTGTTTCTTACTTTTCAAAAAAGCACCTCAGATGGAGTATGTGATCAGGAACTTCTGCTCTCACATTCAAAGCATCTCCCATATTGATTTAAAAATGAGAACTGTAGGATTGGAAGGGGACTTTTGGAACATTGAACTTAACTCTGAAACCCAAAGCACTCAAGTCTTACTGTTGAATGGCTATAGTCTCTAATCCTGTAACCTGTTTAGATATCTACCTCAAACTGCTTCTTACTAACTCATTCATTTGGGTGGAAAAACAGCAAATGCAAGTGATAAGGATGGCTGGCTTCATGAAGTTCACTGAGAACAGTGATATCATAAAGACTAAAAGAAGTTGGGTCCAAACTCTTAGATCAATTTTGTGTGCGTTGGGAACCAGAAAATACACTAAGGACAACCTTTGCCAAATCAAAGAAAGAAAAATGAACTGGGAGTGAGTGTGGTTTTGTTTTCAGACTTTGAGGTACATTTTCCACGAGCAGTGTAGAAAGAAAGTATAAAACCATGTTGACAGCACTCCAAGGCAGTTGGTGGTTTTGTGGCATGAAGATAGAACTTTATGTCTATCACCAAAGAGAAAATATTTTTGAAAATGACTTAGCCAAGTAGGACATTGAAGTACCCTGACACAATAATATATTACATCTGGCTACTTGGCCCAAAGATTTTTTGGTTTTTTTAGTACTTTTAGGCTTGGAAAGTGAAAAAAAAAAAAAAAAATCTAGTAAGAGAATACAACCAGAGTATTTCTTTTCTAAAGACAGGGAATTTAGCTTAACAACAGGATCCTTTCCCTCCCTTGTGTGAAAAAGGATCAGACAGCATTCCAGGTAAGGAAAGGAAGTGACCTCTTACTATAAAGGCTACTGTTCTTCACACTCACTCCTCCTGTGAATGTACTTCTGCAGAAGTGAATGAAATGGATGTTTAAATCATTAGGGAGAGAACTGAGGAAATCTTGCTGGAATAAGCTCCTTTTGGACCTGGAATACATATTTTCCATGCGTTGCTTGATTGTCCTCCATATATCAACATTTTTATAAAGAAATTCACAATGGTGGCAAAAAAATTCGAGAGCTCTTCCTAAGCCTTTTATCGCTCCTGACCTTTGCATATCCCAGAGCTATGGAAAATCATTTGTTCATCGAAGAAGTAAACACTTTTCCTTTCGGCCAAAAAATAGACATGAAGCTTCCAGAAAGGGCAGTCTGTGAACAGGCAGGCTGCCCCTCACACCTTCTGCTATGTCCCCCAGCTCATGTCTGGGCGCCGAGAGCTTCTTGTATCTATTTTGATGAATCTTTGGATGTCATCAGTAACCCAAGTTCTCATGGAAGAACTATATCATGGAAGGTTGTTGTCAATGATACTTTTGTACTTTAGACCTAAATTGTAATGCTTAATATATTGAGTCCAGAATCAGTTACTTTATAGGCATCTAACAGAAAGTATGATGTGCTTGTCTTGGACACCCTGTATGAGTGTACTGGAGAAACTTCACATACCTGATTTCATGACTTTATTAAAACAGAAGCAGTAAGAGTAATAACCAGCATTCACTGAGTGCTTTTTAGGAGCCAGGCACTTATGCTAAATGTATTGTACCTATTTTCTCTTTTAATTTTCACAACAAACATATAGGTAGGTAGGTTAAATATTACTTTGTTTGCTTTGGTTGCAATGAGCAGCTTAAAATAAGGAAATTTATTATACTAACAAGAAGTACATTGATTGTTACCTCTCATCTACTATAGGTCTTTATTTAATGTCACTTTCTCAGTAGGTCCTTATTTTTCAGTTTTTTGAAGTATGGTTGATATACACAATAATGTGTTAATTATTGCTATACAGCTGTGTAATATTCAATATCAGTGTTGAATATTATTTGTATTCAGTATCCTGTGATAAACCATAATGGAAGATCTTTTTCATATTCTTTCCCATTATGGTTTATCACGGGATATTGAATACAGTTCCCTGTGCTGTAAATGGGACCTTGTTGTTTATCCATTCTATATATACCTACTTATCCCAAACTCCCAATCCATCCCCCTCTCACCTTCTCCCTTGGCAGCCAGCAATCTATCCTCTATGTCCCTGATTCTTTCATAGATAGGTTCACTGTGTCATGTTTTTGATTCCACATGTAAGTGATATGGTCAATATCATAGGGTATTTGATATGGTCAATATCATAGGGTATTTGATATGGTCAATATCATATGGTATTTGACTTTCTCTTTGACTTACACTTAGTGTGGTGATCTCTTGTGTCCATGTTGCTGCAAATGGCATTATTTCTTTTTCATGGTCAAGTAGCATTCTATTGTATATATGTATCATATCCTCTTTATCTATTCATCTATCAGTGAACTTTACTCTAATCATCCTTTTCTCACCTTTACCCACTCCCCACATTTCTGTTTTCTCTCTCTTTTCTAAACTACCTTATTCTACTTCTTTGTCTTGTTTATTGTCCAATCTTTCTGCTAGACACTAAGGCTCATAAGATGTGAATCTTTGTTTTGTTCATAATTTTGTGCCTTTGAGAATGTTAGGTAGGGCCGGTAAAAACTGGGATGGCCAAAAGAGTCATTTGGTTAGTGAATGTGTCAATAAAGTTCCTAATGAAAATGAAAAATATGTCTAATTTTTACTAAAAATCAAAGAAACTTTTTGGCCAACCCAGTACCTCATGAATGAATGAAGGGACTTAGTGAAAAGCCTTCCCTATTTTTTGAAAATCTGACTCCTAAAAGCATACTCCCTAAATCACACTCTGCTTGGTGACTGGGTGCAGCAGTGGCTAAAGAGCTGGGCTGTGGAATTTGAATACATGGGCTTGAATTCTTGCTCCAGCACTTTACAGTTGTGTGGACTTGACTCACATGAGTCATATATCTCAGTTCTGCATTGCATAATAAGCATAAAATACAGCACCTACATTTTTTTGTAGGAGTTTTTGGAAGAATTAAGTATGTCAGTGGGTGTTGGCAAGTATTAACACACACTTGGAATGGAGCTTGGTCCCTAGAATATGCTCGATGGATGTGAATTATTGTTAGTATTTTAGCACTTATACTGACACCCTAGTTATTGCCATGTGTTTCCCTTGATATGTGGGTACCTAAAAGGAAGGGGGCATCTAAAACCTGTTTATTTTTATTTGATCTGATACACAATTGTGTATTGTGAATTAAATAGTCTGGCAATTCAAAGTCCAAGTCTGGATATAAATTAATTACTACTATATTTTTTTCTACATTTAAATCCCAATTTATTAAAGTCATGTAGAATATGGTTCAGTAACTCATTTATATATAATTTGCTTTAATTCCTCACCCTTTATTTTCCCTAAGCATTCCATATGACTGACTTAAGTTTTTAAGTGTTTGATGCGTCAGTTGCCAATAAACTGATCGTTCATGCTAACGCTTGTTTGCATTTAGGTATCAGCAGTGTTATTTCTAGAGGTACTATTTTCTGTGGTTTCAAAACTCATCTTTATTGGCATCCTGTATGAATATAGAAAGAAAAATTATAACAGTAAAAAAATGGGAATTTTTTTGGCTGCTCTTATATTGCCTCTGGGGCCTAAGTGTCAGAAAGATGAATCTGGGGTTTGATGCGTTTGGCCTGTGGTTAGGGTTTTCTCCCGGTCTCACTGGCAGCACCTCTTAGTGTAAGAAATACTATATGAAAAGAGAAAATGCACAGCATGGCTCTGAAGTTAGAATAAGATATTATATGTATTTTTAGAGCAGCTCAGGTGTAGAAATGTAAAACCATTAAACGAATGCAAAGATAACCCAAATGGTTATAAATAACATGTTAAAACAAAATTCTTGTCATTTAAAAACTGAAACCATGTGAAAATGCAAGATATGTATTTCACACATAGTATCTTTTTTGTAAATTGTGGTAGGAGAAATAAGCAATTAAAATTTGGGGAACTTTTTCTGAATGGCCTTGGATTTATTTGGAGAACTTATTAAAATTCCCCACTTATGTGATATTCTGTTACGTGACAGTAAATTAGAATTATTGTTAACCTTTGGGAGTAGAGGAAGTTTTGTTTTTTTTTTTAAAGCTTTCTTATTTCTTCTCTATAAATTTTTAGAAATTGTGTGTGTGTGTCAAATTCAAATACTTCTTAAATTTCTGTTTTTATATAATATTCTGTCAGCCTATCACAGGAAGAAATAAGAAGAAAATGGCTTTTTAAGTTCAGAAATCACTTTGCTTCTCTTTCTCTGGAAAGAAACACAGATGATTTATTGCATTTATAGCTTTTGCTTTTCTAAAAAGAAAAAGTGCTCGGTGTCTGATTAAAAATATACTACTCTTCAACTCGGAATTTTTCCTTAGATGTCACAGATACTCAGTTTGGGATTTGCACCTATAGTACCGAGGTTTTATCACAATTGAACAAACATCTGGCCCTTGTAATGGTTTCCTCAGGCAGCACCTCTCTGCTCCACTCATGTCCTCTTCTCTGAGGGGGACGATCTGAACCCAATGCAAGCTGGAGGCTTTCAGGGATGTTTAACGACACAGATAACCTTTCCAGCTGCCGAACCTGAGCTTTGTGGGCTCCCTCCATGAGGAGAAGTGGCCACAGATCCCTTTCCCTGTTTCCTTAGTCTTTCACTGCAGTTGCATGATAATACAGTTCGAAATGTAAAAGCCAAACTATGCTTCTTCAGTTTGTTTTTGTTTTTTTTTTAAGCAGTTGATTTAAAATGATTTCATTCATGAGGATTTTCATCCTTGGCCTTAGTCTGAATGATAGAGATAATCATTTTCTGTACATTTATTCCACTTCCTTGTCTTCAAAAGCCATATGGAAATGAGAAAAAGGGACATAATGTAAATATTTGAGAAGTTCTTAAGACTTTTTTAGATCTTCAGAAAAAACCCACAAAATTTAAAAGCTCATTAATTTTATATTTTATCCTCATGCAGAAAGACATTTACTAACTGCAGTAATTTTAAACTTATGAAAGGGCATGCAAGTTGCAGAAAGAGAAGAGAACTAGGAACCTACTCTCAGTTCTCAGTTCAGATGCTCTTGGGAGGGAGTGTTGCCAGTGAGGGCCTAGGAGCTGGACTGACCTAGTGTTTCCTCATTAATGCTTAGTAGCTAAATATGGCCTCCTTTTCACACATCACATGTATCGGTCTTCCATTTTCTGTTGCCTGTTTAAATATTCATAATTTCTAAAACCATATGTCCTAGAACATTAGGATTTCAGTCCGTTCTGAACATATATCAATGCTGTTGTAATTCTAAAGAAGTGATTAAAAAATTTGTTCCATAGTAACACTCAAACACCTTCTACAAGACAAAAAATAGTAGCATAGTCTGGACAGTATTCAGTTGATTCCCTTGACTTACAGTGGATCACATAGAAATGATAAAATTTTAAGAAAATATGTATTGTTACATTGGTTCTCATTTTCACCCGTATGAAAAAAAAATTGACTTCATTTGCATATGGAGGAAATTGAAGTTTCAGAGAATTTCAATGGCTTACAATGGACAGATAGGAAGTGGCGACCAGGATTACTACTCAGTCTCTTAATATTTTAGTCTAATAAGTCTTACCAAGGGGAAAGAAATAGAACAAGTTTTTGAATGGTTAAGATTGTCTTTAACCAGGAAATATAGCAGTGTGGGGAGAAGGCAATGGCACCCCACTCCAGTACTCTTGCCTGGAAAATCCCATGGACGGAGGAGCCTGGTGGGCCGCAGTCCATGGGGTCGCAAAGAGTCGGACACGACTGAGGGGCTTCACTTTCACTTTTCACTTTCATGCATTGGAGAAGGAAATGGCAACCCACTCCAGTGTTCTTGCCTGGAGAATCCCAGGGATGGGGGAGCCTGGTGGGCTGCCATCTATGGGGTCGCACAGAGTCGAACACGACTGAAGTGACTTCGCAGCTTAGCATAGAGTGTGGACAGGCTTTTTTTCCTTTCCAGTAGCATTTTTAATTGCTTAAAATATATAAAGAAAAATGAATCAATCATAGAGCACTTTTGGTAAACTTTCAGAGAGTGTTGGTAGCAAGCCTCCTGAACCCTCTCTCAAGCTTCTTTCCATTTATTACCCATCCCCTCCTCATTACCCACACACAGCAGTACCCACAGTTTTGTCTGCATTACCAGGGCTTTGTTGTGCTTGTTTTTGAACATTATATTCATAGAATCATGTAGTAGTTACTCGTTTGTCTCTGGCTTATTTTGTGCAACAGTATGCTTGTGAACTTCACCTGTGTTACATGTAGCAGTACTTCATCTTCACAGATTTCTTTGTATGAATATACTACAATTATGTCGCCATTCTATTGTTGATGGGCATTTGGATTACTTTGGGACTGTTGTAAATAGAGCTTTAGTGACTAATCTTGAGCATGCCTTTTGATTGACATAATCACTCATTTCTGTTGGATATTACCTGGTTGTGTACTCCTGTATTCTTGCCTGGAGAATCCCATGGACAGAGGGGCCTGGAGGGCTACAGTCCGTAAGGTCACAGAGAGCTGGACATGACTGAAGTGACTTAGCATGCACACATGTAATTTATAGGTCATAGATCATATGTATGTCTCATTTTCATAGCCAGTTTTTCAGAGTATTAATTTACACTGCTACCAGCTAAGTGTGAGACTTCCAGTGCCACATCTTTATCAACAGTTGGAATGGTTAGTCCTTTTAACAATTAGTCATGCTAAGTAATGGGATCTCATCATGGTGTCAATTTGCATTTCTCTTGTGAGGATTGATGTAGAACAAGTTTTCATACCTTTACATTGGCTCTTTCAGTATTGTTTCATTTGTCTGCTTCTGTATAACACATCCCTTCCCAAGGAGATGCTAAATACAACAATCCTGTCAATGGTAACTTCAGATGAACCTTAATTTTGAAGTTTCTAGTATTTTGATTATTTTCAGATCAGTACTTTTTGTGTTTATAATCTTTGATACTCTTTTATATTTTCTTCTGAAAGCTTTATTTTATATTTTACATTGTCCTTGCCCTGAAATTGATCTTTGCATATGGTATGAGATAGAGGTCAGGATTTACTTTTTTTCTTAAATGGATTTCCATTTGGGTCATCACTGTTTGAGAAGCATACCCCTTTCCCACTGATCTACAATGGTAACTCTGTCATGAAACATGTGTTCAAATGTAGATTGGATTATTTCCTCCTTCTTCATTCTATCCACAGCTTGCACCAGTAGCATACTGTCTTAATTATAGTAAATGTATATATAAATTTATAGTATAGCTTTATATATATAGCTTTATAGTAAATTTAAATATATGGTGCTGTAAATTCTAAATTATAGTATTTTGTTCTTCACTGAGATTGTCAGGCCTATTCTTGGCTCTTTTCATTTCTATGTAAGTTTTATAATTAGCTTATTGATTTTCACCAAAAAACAGAAAAACAAACAAAAAACCAAAACTGTAGGAATTTGGATTGGAATTGCATTGACTCAACAGGTTAATCTGGGAAGTTTCATATTTTGCAATATTGAGTCTTCCAGTCCACAAATAAGACATATCCTTCTGTTTGTGTAGATTTTCTTTCATTTACTGTGGTGGTTTCTTGCAGCTTTTGTGTGTACAGTCTTGCACAACGTATTTAGACTTATACTGAGGTTTTTAATATTTTTTATACTGTTGTAAATGGTATTTAGAGTGTTTTTTAACCCTTATAATTGTTTACTAGTGTATAGAGCTACATTTGATTTTTGTACATTGACCTTGTATCCATGACATTACTGAATTTACTTATTTGTAGTAGTTTACCTTCAGATTCTTTTGGATTTTGTACATAAACCATTATGTTATAGCTGAAAAAGTGTTACTTCAGCTATTTTAAAGTTAGTCTTATTTTTCTTTCAATAATTACACCTTTTCTTACCCGATACTTTCTAGTACCTCTACTACACAGTGGTAATACATTGTAAATGGTGTTGTTCATATCATCTATAACTCCACTGTTTTTTGTCTGCCTATTACATAATTTACTGAGGGGTTATTTTATAATCTTCATTGTTATGGAGATTTATCTGTTTCTGATTTTACTTTGCCGGATTTTGTTTTATATATTTTCTGGCAGTCGAATTAGATACAGAATTTGTGTATTTTCCTGATGGATCGAACCTTTCATCTCTTTGAAGTGTCACTTTTTCTATCAATGCATCTTACCTTAAAATCTATTGACCTTTAAATCGACTGTATCTTTCATGTGCTTTCTTTCAATTAGATTTTACACAATGTATCTTTTCCTATATTTCTGTATTCTTAATAGTTAAAGGTTCTTTCTCTTATAAGAAGGGTATACTAGTTTTTTTCTAATTCATGTATATAATTAAGTTTGTATACATTTAACTACTTGTATTTGGAAGATTCAAATCTGTATCAACCTCTGTATTCCATTTGTCTCATCTCTTTGTTCCTTTTCCTTTCTTTCCTACCTCTACATTTTAGAGTATTTTTTATTATATCACTCCCAACCCTGTTTTTTAAATATGTTTTTGAAAGAATGCTTTCCTATGATTTTTTAAACTGAATAATGAATGAAAGGAAAATAAAATGCACCAAAAGTTAAGTCTGGGATCCAAAGCATATTGGCCTAAGTTCTACTTTCACATAATGGAAAGTGAAATTCTATACAGTACTTATCTGTATACAGTAGAAAAGTAAAATCTTCAGAGAGAAAATATTTATAGCTGGCAGTTTACCATTTATATTTGAGGAAGGGATTGGCTCCAAAGTGTTTATTTTTCATTCAACAGAATCTCTGAATTCATGTACAGAAGTCTGTACTTATGGCAGGGTCTCCAGAGATTTTGAAAGGAAATAAATATAGCTTTGTATGCCAAAAAAAAAAAAAAAAAAAAAAAACTTGTTTAGATTAAAAAGCACCTAAAGATTTTTTTTGTTTGCTGCATTGTTTTCAATTGCAGCTGCAGTTGTTGAAAATTGCTGTGGTTTTATAACTTAAAATATTTCCTAACTTAATAATGATCAGCATAAGAAGTATTTTTTTTATCATTTCAAGCAAAACAGTTTATTTTAAAATTTAACAGTTTATTTTAAAATTCAACATTCAGTTTCTTAATTTTCAACTGGAAGAATTATTTAAACATTACAAGTTTTTCTTTTTTTTAAGTTTTAGAATATTTATGAAAGTCTATTCTACTTTTGCACAGTTTTACTTCACTCATTGCTGTTAGAATGTAGAATATACCAAGATACATATTCAAGTAGAATATTTTTTGCTTTCATATCTTCAGATAGTTGATTGCAAACAAAGAACTTAAGAGTAATATGTATTTATTGTGAAAAACTTAGAAAATGATGAAAAGTGGAAAAGAAAAACATTTGTCAACCAACCAGTTACTATTTGGTCTATTTCTTTTTTATAGTTTTCAGTATTTAAATGTTATAGTAAGATCATATGCTTTTTATCTTTATTTTTCTGATACTCATATCTTCTTAATTTTTGCATAGTTCCATCCTATGATTACACCCTATATTTTTAAATATATGCCCCTAATTATGGAGGTATAAACTCTGTCCTTTGATGTTGTTGCTGCTGTTTAATGCTTTATGAAGACACTTGCATGTAAATATTTCTTTTCATCAATTATCCTATCCCTGGAGTAGATTCTAAGACATTTAATTACAAGATCAAAAAATATTAGCAGCTTTATTGGTCTTAACAACATATGTGAGCTCCTTGCTTTCCAGAAATGTACCAGTTTCTGCTTCCACCAGAACCCAGTGAGACCTCCTGTCTTCTAACACTCTCTCCAAAAAGAAACTCACATTCATATTTTCCTCTGTTAATTTGATATGAACTTGATATGAATTTAATATCTCATTTAATTTGCTTCCCTGGAGGCTCAGAGGTTAAAGCATCTGCCTCCAATGCGGGAGACCCAGGTTCGATCCCTGGGTTGGGAAGATCCCCTGAAGAAGAAAATGGCAACCCACTCCAGTATTCTTGCCTGGAGAATCCCATGGTTGGAGGAGCATGGTAGGCTACAGTCCATGGGGTCACAAAGAGTCGGACATGACTGAGCGACTTCACTTTCACTTTCTTTTCACTTTAACTTCTTTTATATTTATCTCCTTTTTTTCTTTTTTTTTTTTTTTTTTAACCTACCTGAGGTGTTTTTCTGATTTATCTGTGCTAAGGATAATAATCATTTATCTGTGCTTTACAAATGTTTTTCTCATTCTTTAACTTGCCTTTTAATTTTATAATGCTGTTATTTCTTTTGTTGCTTTCTACTTGGTAATTTTCCCTGTCCTGTTGTGAACAATTGTATATTTATATTTCTTATAGTATTTTAATCTTTGTGGGCTTTTTTTTTTGTATTTAAATCTTTCATATAGCTGAGATATGAAAGTGAATGTTTTCTTGCCCTTCAGTTTGTCCTTTTATCTTCATTCTAGAAGAGTGTTTTAAGTTGGCATTTGAAAATTTCAAATACAAATTCCTACATTATAAATTCTGCTTTTCAAACTGTCTTCAGGGCAGCTTTAATTTGACTGTTGTTCTCCGATGGCGTGGGAACTGGCTAGGTCATGAGTGTTTTTTCTAGCCCAGCCCCGTTATGTCTGTGGTTCTTTCTCCTATGCTGTGGCCTTGAGCGCTCAGCCCTGCATTTTGTTACTAATGTCATTACTTAAGATCTTCCTAAGTGTTTAGTGAGGGGCAGGAAGAGCCTGTGTGTAGATACATTTTTGACTTAAGGTTGGGTCAAAATGCCCTCAAGAAGGTCCAGCTGAGTCTAGAAGAGCTTGGAGGGCAAAGGAAGATTATCTGGATGAAAAATAGGGCCTGAGAGCTGCAGGGGGAAAGGAAGAAGAGTGTGTCTTGGCAGAAAAACGCCATGAGCAAAGACTTGGAGACATGAAATACTGTATGGGTTTTGGGACTAGTAAGTTGTCTCAGTTGCATGTGTGAGATGGGGGATAAAGTGATGCATGAGATACAGCTGAAGAGGTCAACAAAGGCTAGATTGTGAAAGGCTTGCTTGCTTTTGTATTAAACGGTATTATGTTTAACGTTGCCATTACACACCTACTATGTGCCAGACGTTGTTCAAGGCTATGGACACACAGTGATTAGCAAAACAGACACGGTCTCTGCCCTCTAGGAAATGCATGCGCAGGACGCAAGCAGTAAATACTCAAATAAGTGTTTCAAAAAACACATGACCACATATCATTAAGCTGCTGCAAGGGAAAGAACAGTCTAGTCAATGAGAGGAGGGAAAGCTCATTCATTTCACCTGAAGGTCTCATAAGACAGGGTATTTGAGCTGAGCCCTGAGAAGTGAGTTACCTGTGGAAGAGTGTGGTTGGGTGGAGTTGTAGGAAGGGCAAAGGCTCCGAGGCAGGAAAGTACTAGGAGCTTTCAGGGAAGTGAGAATGGCCAAAGCCTGGTGCTTGGAGGGAGGCATAGTGAGGGATAGACTGAAGAGTCAGGGATGGAATGTACAAAGCCTCACAGGAAACATTACGAGTTTGAATATCATTCTAAGAATAGCTGAAACATACTAGCAGATTTTAAGTGGGACTGTGATAATATTCCATAATTTATAAGATGTGTGTTTTTTTCACATTTTAATATAGGAATGTTTCTTTCAGTTGATGTGATTTGTTTAAAAATAAACACTAGGAAATAATTGAATTTGCAAAGCTCTTTTATGTTTTGGGGGTATATAAAGTAAACTCTTGGGTTTGATGTTATTCAATACTCTATGTTTTTAAACTGTATGTTGCCCAGGGTACTGTTTGGAAATGGGATTAAAAGGGCAAGAGAAAAGCAAGGGCATATTCTTAGATGTTGTTCCCACCAGACATATCGGTAGCTCAGACTAGAGCAGTAACAGTGTTATGGAAAGAAATGAACAAATCAAATGCTTTGGACATAGACCCTGGTACTGGATTAGACCATAGTGTTGGCTTGGATGAGCGGAAGGAGGAAATGGAATATTGAGGATAGATCCCTGGTTCTGGAGGTAACAAGTAGATATTTGGTGGCACTATTTCTTCACATGGTGAAAGATGAAGGGAAAATTTTAATATCGAAAGTATCATTTGGGTGTATTGAATTAGAGTTGCCCTTGAGATATCCATGTGGGTGTGACAGTCAGGCAATTGGATCAAGTTAGATCTGATGTTTAGAAAAGAAGGTCTTTCTTGGAGATTTGAATTGAAATCCTCAGATATAGATGGTGTTTGAAGCTATTAGAATGGATGAGACCATCAAGAGAGACCATGGAATGAGAAGAAAAGAAGGCCTAGGACTAAGTCCTGAGAAACATAGTTTGGGGTCAAGTAAGAGAGAAGGACTGTGGAAATGTGTCCAGAGAAAACCCAGGAGCATATAGGACCTTGAAATCTAACAGAAGAGAGTACTTTAAGAAGAGGAGAGTTGTCAAGTGCATTAAATACCACTGAGTGTGATGTTTTTTTGCCATACATAAGCATGGATCAGCCATGGGTATACATGTGTCCCCCCATCCCGAACACCTCCTCCCACATCCCTCTCCCCCCGTATTCCTCTGGGTTGTCCCAGAGTACAGACTTTGAGTGCCCTGCTTCATGCATCAAACTTGCACTGGTCATCTGCCTACATATGGTAATGTATATGTTTCAATGCTGTTCTCTCAAATCATCCCACCCTTGCCTTCTCCCACTGAGTTCAAAAATCTGTGTTTTACATCTGTGTCTCCTTTGCTGCCCTGCATATAGGATAGTCATTACCATCTTTCTCAAGTCCATCAGTTCAGTTCAGTTCAGTTCAGTCGCTCAGTCGTGTCCGACTCTTTGCAACCCCATGAATCACACACACCAGGCCTCCCTGTCCATCACCAACTCCTGGAGTTCACTCAAACTCATGTCCATCGAGTCAGTGATGCCATCTAGCCATCTAATCCTCTGTCATCCCCTTCTCCTCCTGCCCCCCAATCCCTCCCAGCATCAGAGTGTTTTCCAATGAATCAACTCTTCACATGAGGTGGCCAAAGTATTGGAGTTTTAGCTTTAGCATCAGTCCTTCCAATGAACACCCAGGACTGATCTCCTTTAGAATGGACTAGTTGGATCTCCTTACATATGTATGTGTTAATATACAGTATTTGTCTTTCTCTTTCTGACTTATTTCACTCTATATAAGGGGCTCTAGTTTCATCTACCTCATAGAACTGATTCAAATGTATTCCTTTTTATAGCTAAGTAATATACCATTGTGTGTATGTACCACAACTTCCTTATCCATTCATCTGCCAAAGGACATCTAGGTTGCTTCCATGTCCTAGCTTTGTAAACAGTGCTGCAGTGAACGTTGGGGTACACAAGTCTCTTTGAGTTCTGATTTACTTGGGGTTTATGCCCAGCAGAGATTGCTGGCTCATAATGGCAGTTCTATTTCTAGTTTTTAAAGGAATCTCCACACTATTCTCCATAGTTGCTGTACCAGTTTGCATTCCCACCAACAGTGTAAGAGGGTTCTCTTTTCTCCACACCCTCTCCAGCATTTATTGTTTGTAGACTTTTTGATGATGGCCATTCTGACCTGTGTGAGATGATACCTCGTTGTGGTTTTGATTGGCATTTCTCTAATAATGAGTGACATTGAGCATCTTTTCATGTGTTTATTAGCCATCTGTATGTTTTCTTTGGAGAAATGTCTGTTTGGGTCCCTTGCCCACTTTTTGATTGGGTTGTTTGTTTTTCTGGTATTGAGCTGCATGAGCTACTTGTATATTTTGGAGATTAATTCTCTGTTAGTTATTTCATTTGCTGTTATTTTCTCCCATTCTGAGAGTTGTCTTTTTACCTTACTTATAGTTTCCTTCATTGTGCAAAAGCTTTTAAGTTTAATTAGGCCTCATTTGTTTATTTTTGTTTCTATTTCCATTACTCTGGGAGGTGGGTCATAGAGGATCTTGCTGTGATTTATGTCACAGAGTGTTCTGCCTATGTTTTCCTCTAAGAGTTTTATAGGTTTCTGGTCTTACATTTAGATCTTTAATCCATTTTGAGTTTATCTTTGTGTATGGTGTTAGAAAGTGTTGTAGTTTTATTCTTTTACATGTAGTTGACCAGTTTTCCCAGCACCACTTGTTGAAGAGGCTGTCTTTTCTCTATTGTATATTTTTGCCTCTTTTGTCAAAGATAAGGTGTCCATAAGCGTGTGGATTTATCTCTGGACTTTCTGTTTCATTCCATTGATCTATAAAGACCTGTATATAGAAAACTATAAAACATTGAGGAAATAAATCAAAGATGACACAAATAGATGGAGAAATATACCATGTTCTTGGATTGGAAGAATCAATATAGTGAAAATGAGTATACTACCCAAAGCAATCTATAGATTCAGTGCAATCCATATCAAACTACCAATGGTATTTTTCACAGAACTAGAACAAATAATTTCACAACTTGTATGGAAACACAAAAGACCTCATATAGCCAAAACAATCTTGAGAAAAAAGAATGGAACTGGAAGAATCAACCTTCCTGACTTCAGGCTCTACTACAAAGCTACAGTCATCAAGACAGTATGGTACTGGCACAAATTCCTTTGGATTTTACAAAATGATGACCTTATCAAGGGCCATTTTGGTGGAGTCCTAAATACTGGAGCCACCCAAGAGCAAATGAGAACAAGCAGAATAGTCCAGAATCTTGGCTGTTAAAAGGAGTGAGAAATGTGGCTCTAGCTGAAGGGATTGTGTGTGTCCTGAGGCCCTATTTAGGATGATAGCATGAAATTTTATTAACAGATACTGAGGGAATGATCCAGTAGATAGGGAAAGAGGGCAGTAGAAGATACAGAAGCAGAGGGGTCAGCTAGAAAAGCAAATAAACAGAGAGTTGAATATGGATGAGTTCCAGAGGCCATGTGGCAAGGGCCTTTGTACTGTTATCCCTGGAGAAAACCTGAAGGGGCTTTAAAAGTGAAAGTGAAAGTCACTCAGTTGTGTCTGACTCTTCACAACCCCATAGACTATACAGGCTCCAAAATCACTGCAGATGGTGATTGCAGCCATGAAATAAAAAAGATGCTTACTCCTTGGAAGAAAAGTTATGACCAACCTAGACAGCCTATGAAAAAGCAGACATTACTTTGCCAACAAAGGTCCATCTAGTCAAGGCTATGGTTTTTCCAGTAGTCACGTGTAGATGTGAGAGTGGACTATAAAGAAAGCTGAGCGCTGAAGAATTGATGCTTTTGAACTGTGGTGTCGGAGAAGACTCTTGAGAGTCCCTTGGACTGCAAGGAGATCCAACCAGTCCATCCTAAAGGAAATCAGTCCTGAATATTCATTGGAAGGACTGTTGTTGAAGCTGAAACTCCAATAGTTTGGCCTGATGTGAAGAGCTGACTCATTGGAAAAGACCCTGATGCTGGGAAAGATTGAGGGCAGGAGGAGAAGGGGACAACAGAGGATGAGATGGTTGGATGGCATCACTGACTCAATGGACGTGAGTTTGAGTAAACTCCGGGAGTTGGTGAGGGACAGGGAGGCCTGGCGTGCTGCAGTCTTTAGTGTCCCAAAGAGTCAGACACGACAGTGACTGAACTGAACTGATACTATACAGTCCATGGAATTCTCCAGGCCCAAATACTGGAGTGGGTAGCCTTTCCGTTCTCCAGGGGATCTTCCCAACCTAGGGATTGAACCCAGGTCTCCTGCATTCTAGGCAGATTCTTTACCAGCTGAGCCACAAAGGCTACTGGAGTGGGTAGCCTATCCCTTCTCCAGCAGATCTTCCCAACCCAGGAATCAAACCAGTGTCTCCTGCATTGCAGGTGGATTCTTTACCAACTGGGCCATTTCAGTAGGTTAATCATTGTCTCATTGTGGAGGATGGGTTTGGAGTTGTAGTGAGTGGCTGAGAGCACAAACCCCATTGGCATGCCTTTGCAGGAATTCAAATGATAGTGAGGAGGCCCTGAGTAAGATTGGAGAAGAGGGGAGAGCTTGGAGATGAACGGAAGAGAAAATCAAAGGAGCTCAATGCTTGTACTTTGGGAGGTGATCAAGGATGAATCCTATGTCGTTGGATATGTTGACTGGGATGGTGATGATTGTGATTTTAGGGTGCTTTTCCATTAGTCTGTGTTTAACTCTGACTGGTTAATCTGTTATCCATGTATTGATGGATTAAAATCAGAGCAAATTTTTGGTTTTGTTTCTTGGGAATTTCTAGCTATTCTCAGATAATCAGTTGGGAGGCTACTCTGGGTAATTTTAAAAGAATGATTTAAGTGAAATCTGTTTTAAAGTAATGCATTTGAAGGCTGGGAAAAAAAAGTTGACCTTTCATTGGCCAGCCTTGTTTTCCAGAATTTGGGAGCTAGAAAGTTGGATTTGAAATAACTTGCTCTACTTCTGTCATTTCTCATTGCTGATCTTTAGGCTGCTGGCTTTCAAAACATGCTTGTGACCATCATGGCCCTCAGGTTTTCTCCCCGACTCATCTGTCCGGCAGCAGCATGGCAGTCACACTCTGCACAAAGATGCCGTCTGCTGTTTTCTGGCTCATCCCCATTTCCCAGAACAAAGTAATTTTCCATAACACATAAGGCCCATATTCTTCAGCCTTGTTGATGCTGCCAGACTTCAGTGGACCTTTTTTTTTTTGAAAAGGCGCTTTCCATATCCTATTGTGTTGTCTGGATCGTCTCCAAATCCAGTTTTTAATTTCCTATTGGCTAAATTGTATTTTTTTTTTCTTTCGGCCTGCGCTCATCTTCCATTTAATCCTGACTTCTCTCCTGTGCTGTGAGGGAGACCGTAATCTCTTTTGGGCCATCAGCCATGCCATTTAAAATTCCTTTGGGCATCTGTTCAGCTGGTTTAACATTGTTCAGTCCCACTTCTTGGCTGGGGTTTGCTGTCTCCTTGCCTGCTTCTGTTCCTTTCAGTAAAGGGTATGAGGGCTCCTCATGGGAGGAGCCATGCACTCCCTTCTAGTGTAAGCCCCCTTTCTGTGGCTCTGTTCTCCTAATATTCTAGTGCCAAATATTTAACCCATTCAGTTGGTCAGGAATCCTTGGGCTGAAACACTGGGTCATTCCATCTTACAGAGAGATCCAAAGAGCACCAACGCTAGACATGGCCCTGGGACATTCTGTGGCTTACACACCCTTGGTGCTTGACAGGTCTTTCTTTGCAAGGGTCGCCTAGAAAAACAGCATCTTCAGCACCTACAGTACCTCAGATCTTTAGATTTCAGGTATGATGATACTGGATGTTAAGGCCTTGCTAAAGGACAAGAGGAGGGTACTTGATTAAATTGCAAGTCAGTAAGTGGTAAGTCAAGGAGTGTGTTTTCTGACTTGCATCTTTGAAGTGCATACGTCCCAGGGTACTTGATGGGCTCACATTTGAGTTAATTCTGTTCATTCTCTCAGATGACCTTCAATAACCATCACCATGGTGGGAGATAAGATGTGGTAGGCACAGTCACAAGCTTAGATTCAGAAGATTGTTCCTTCACTAGGCACTGCTTCTTTGTTGACTCTACCACTGATTGACTGGGTAACCTTGAGGCAAGTTACTTCTCCTTTGTAGGTTTCAGCTTTCTGGTTCTTAAAATGAAGAAATCGAACCAGGTAATCTTCAAAGCCTCTTCAAATTGAGATGAACCTTTTCATTCATCTAAAAATACTCTGATGACAGGAAGGCTTCTTTTTTCCAACCATACAAGGGCTGTGGAGATTTTCCTGTGAGTCGTCCCTTACCAAAAATGACACCCCATTCCCGTCATCCCCCTCTCTCAAGAGCCCTGGCAGCAGAAAGAAGGCTTGTCAGAGAGCTCCTTCCTTGAATAGGTAGATATGTCCTGCTTGGAATAAGAAAAAGGAAAATCGACAAAGCAAAGGTAGGAGATGTTAAGAAAATGACAAAAAGACTTGTTAATTCAAAACAAAAAATGGAAGAGTATGTCTGAAACAAAGAAAGCCACATCATTTTATTGACCAAATATACAAATACCCCTTATCCCCATGTACTTAGACTGTTGTGTCTATAATACAAAATATTTGGTGCATCATTGATGTCTTATGTATTTTATTGTTGAGGTCTTTGAACACAGTTGTAATTCCTTTATTAGTAAATAAGGGTTACCTGACTTCAGCCCCTTTTAGAAAATCACGTCTCCTCTCTTTACTTTTATCTTATTTCATAGCTCACTTTACCTAAGTGAGAGTTGAAGGACAGTAAAAGGTTGCAGTTCTGCTCTTCTGTGTAGAATCCCTAGTAACAATCAGTAGGTTTGAAAAGCCTTTGGTCCATTGAGAAAATGGACTAAGTAGAGAGGGAAGGGAGGCTCATGAGGAGGGGGCAGGTGTATGTATACATATAGCTGATTCACTTTGATATAAAGTAGAAACTAACACAACATTGTAAAGCAATTATACACCAAAAAAAAAAAAAGCATACAGACAAGAATCATTGGTCTACCAAGTAGGGCAGTGGTTAAGGTCCTCAAAGTGTATGGTCGTGTGGGTCATTGGCAACGCTGTTCCTTTAAAAATGAGCCCCTGGCAGTTGCATTTGCCCAGGATTATGCTCTGTTTCACTTTCTGACCTTTGGGTAATCTTGTTGTTGGAGAATTCACATCAATGATCTGCTTTCCTTCATCTGCATAATTCTTTTGAATTCATTTTCATTGAAATGGTAATGTTTATATCTGCCTTGCTTAGTAAAATATAAATAGCAAAAATGCACATGAGAAATCAGTGCTTACACTGATGTATCAGCTTCATCTGGGTTGTCAGCTGAGAGATCGCTGAACAGCTACTCCTGTATCACTCGGTAGACATTGTGGCTGGTGATAGACAATATCATATATGACTTTTACAAATGCCTAAGCAGAATTCTTTTAGTAACTTACTAGAGTCATCCTTCATTAAGCAAAAAGAAAATCTGTGATATTTGAATCATTCAAAATTTAATTTCATATTCAAAGTTCAGTTTCAGCAAAAGCAGACTAAAGTATGCATCTTGGTCAGGCTTTTATTCTAGTATAATACATTTGCTTAACCTTTAGCCTTAGAGTTAATCTTCAATGTGGCAGTTCTTATGAATCTGTTTATAGATAGGACTAACAGTGGAAAAATATCTTGTCATCAAAGAAAATTCTAATGAAATAATGGGGCTTTTAAATATAGATCATTAGTCAGAGACATGAAACAAACATCCTCTTATTAAGCTATTACCTCACCTCATTGTTGAAAGCATGAAACTGCAGAGAGCTAGAGTATATCATTTTCATAAAATATTAGTTGTTGAAGAGCTGGTCTCCAGGCATTTTAGGTTATTTTTTCCTATTCATTGAAGTCCAAAATATTGCTCATCTGAACTTTCTCTGTTAATCACTATTACAGTAAATCTGAGACTGCAAGACGCCCAGTAATTCATTACCAATGCAGAACTTGTTCACCTTAAGGTCAGTTATTCAGTCCTTGAGCTGACTGTCATTAACAAGAAATCATCATCTTGAATGAATAAAAGAAATAATAAAAAGGAAAGCAAGAGATTTTACTTCAAGTGTCTGGACTGAAAGCCACCGGGTTTCTAGGCGCCATTTTCCCTTCCTCATCCTTTACTGTCCACTGTCCCATTTTAGAAGGGAATAAGCTGCTGGCGAGGTTGAGTTGAAGGTTCTCTACCCCCAGAAGTAGCCCTGTTAAGCACTATAGTGTCCCCACATACTCTGGGAGCACAAAGGATGGGCCCTGAAATCTGCCACAGAGGAGGTATCTCTTGGGCTGACCAGGGGCCAGGGAGAGTTTCTGAGCAAAGTGGGCAGAGGGGAGAATTTCTAGTGGATTAAGGTGTGTGCACAAAGTCAGTGAGAAATTGAAGACTATAGGGCTTTCCAAGAACTCTAGTACTTATGCTCACAGAGCTGAAGCATGAGTTAGGAAAGAAGTTAGCTAAGAACTATGGCCAGATGTGTAGCCAGACGCCTGATGATGAACGGTACTCTGCTATAGATAGTGGTCTGTATTCTCTAGCCTCAAAATGGTATAGAACATTCTGAGTGAGGGAATATCCCTGGCTGGTTTGCAGTTTGGTGGAGAATGGATTTTTTTCAAATTAATTTAATTAATTAATTTGGTTGTGCTGGGTCTTAGCTGTGGCAGGCAGGATCTTTAGTTGCAGCATGTGAGATCTTAGTTACTGCATGTGGGATATAGTTCCCCGACCAGGGATCAAACCTAGGCTCCCTGCATTGGAAGAGCAGAGTCTGAGCCACTGGACTACCAGGGAAATCCCTGGGGAATGGATTTGAGGGAGGCAGACAAAACTGGAGATAAAGAAACCAATTAGGGGGATGAGAAATACCAGGAAAGATAAGAGGGTAGGATTCGGAAGGGACAAGGAGTAGGAGAGAAGGAAGAATTGACACCAAGGTTCCTGGCTGGGGTGACAGCTTGGGCTCTCAGGAGGCAGAAATACAGGAGAAATGGAGGTGAGCTGAAGGGGGAGAGCAGTAGGGAGTTCATTTACTATGACTGTGTCCAATAGATATTAGATAAAGGGTTCTGAAGGACAGACTCTTGAGAGAGATTGGGAAACCATCAGCATGCAAATGGTAATTAAAGCACTTCTGAGTTTCTTTCCAGCCCTTAAATCCTGTGGTTCAGTGAATAACGTAATCTCTTCAACAAATGCCCATTTCAGGAAGTCTAAAATGAGCAGTGGCCAGTGTGAAGTGACTTGATGACACAGTGCAATTCCGTCTCTCCTGGTTATGACTAGTAAATCAGTTGTGATCCCAGCCTGATGCTGACATTGAAAATCCATCAGGACAGATTTAATAAGTGTCTTCTTTGTGTTAGATGCTGCAAGGAAGATTCTACTTTTTTTTTTTTTAAGATGTGAAATCATTTCGTTGAGTTTTTCCATTCAAGTTGGGGTAAGATGTAGAGGTTTAAAAAAAGGGTAGAGGTCAGAGAGATTGCTCAGGACAGTCAGGAAGTGGGGTTTAGAAGGAAGACAGTGAATAGTGAATTTGAGATGCTAACAGAAGATGAAATGGGAATGATCAAGAATAAGAAGGATCTTGGCCAGAGACCAGGACTGGATTCATGCCACTGTGAAGTCTGTGGAGAGGGTGAAGAGCAGAGGAGAAGAGAGTTTTGGGGAATAAAGTAGGTCACAGGGAGGGCCGGCCTGAGCCCTGGCAGGCACCACCTTCAGGCTGAGAAAGAGTGAGGCTCAGTGAGCCTGGGAAGTTAAAGGTAGAATGAGAATAATCCTCTGTCAGGGGTCGTGAAAAGGGAGTTTAAGGAGAAAGGTGACCAGACATGATAATGACTGGCTAGAAAATGATCATTGAATTTAATGATAGGTTGGCTGCTGATGGTTTTTCTCAAAGGATTAAGAGTTAGAAAGACAGAGTGTAGGTCAGTAAGGGAAGAGTAAGAAGAGGAGTAATAATTATTAGAGTAATAGTAACATGTACATTTCCTAAGTTATATGGTAGGCAGTGTTTTATGCACCTTGTGCATTTTAATTTTGTAAATTATCATAGTAATTCTAGAAACATACTAGTAGTATTAACGTTACTAGTATTGTTATTGTTTCCTTTTTACTGATGAGGTATACTAGGAGATAAAAGCAGTGAGCATAGATAGTTCTTTTGATACATTTTGCAAGGATAGAAGAAATGGAAAAAGCACAGTAGGGGACATTGTGGTTGAATGAAAGCTTTTCTGAGAGACTGTGACATTTTTCAAAGCAGTGAGGGAAGGAGCCAGGGAGGAATCGTTGAAGATGCAGGAGAAGGATGAGCAGGTGGGACCAGAGGAAGAGGTGACTGGTAGGCATGGAGAGAGGGCCCAGCCTTAAGGAGAAGGGATGCCGTTTTGAGAAAATTAAGAAAGTTTTATAGTCACTCATATTTTACAGTTCAAAAGTGAGACTGTCTCTGAAGTTTACGCTTGATAGTGTTGGACAGTTAGGAAGAGACGTGAGGGAGCTGCTGAATATCACTGCGTGCATCTTTTCTTGAAAAATTTCTGACTCAGTGTTTGAAGTTTTAGGAAAACTTAACTTTATTCATATGAACTTGCTCAAACTGAATTCTGTCGAGTGTGATTTCACTTGTCATGTTCTTTATCATTTGTTACCTCATTTTGTTATTTGGACATAAACATGAAATCTTGTTCACATGTATTTGGATGCAATAATTGCATGTTCTCTTGATTGTTTCTCAAAAAAAAAAAAAAATGTATTGGGGACCTGTTTGGTCAAGAGACAGAGAGGACAGAGAGCCTGGCAGTTGCAATGTGCAGTGTGGCCATAAACAAGGAACACGGAAGTGCTGGGGATGGGAGGCTGGACAGGGCAGTGAGTAGCGCAGCTGAGGATAAAGAACTGTATTGAAAAGTCCATTTGTGACTTTAAAACTGAGACTGCATTTTTACGAGAACACTTTTATTAACGGGAAATAGAAAGCACAGGACCACTGTCATCAGGTTTATAGAGGACAAAGTGAACTTACAAGTTGGCCACTGGCTAATCAGTTGGAGCAGCAGTGACATTTAGGATCTGAGTGGCTATAAATTGGTGACAGGAAATAGTTCCCTGTGAATAAAGTCTTTCCTCTGGAGTAACAGGGACTGGCTGGCTACACTGCTGAACTTATCAGATTCTCCCCCTCTCCCTCCCTCTACTCCCGCCCCCTTCCCTTCATGGGAATGCTGTTTAAACTTGACCAAGCGTTTGTGCTCAGTTGCTGAGTCGTATCCAACTCTTTGTGACCCCACGGACTGTAGCCTGCTAGGTTCCTCTGCCCATTCATTATCTCTCGAACTGAATAAATCGTTGCTCAAGCAGGCCAATGATTTCAGCTGCCAATTTGCCAGAGAGAACTATTAGTATTTACAACAATCAAAAAAAAAAAAAAGGTGACAATACTTGCACATATTTCCACTGTAGGAATATCCTCTCCTTGGAAATGAAGAAATCGAAAATATTTAGAAAACATGGACTGGGGCAAGTGTAGCAGTCATTTCAGTTTCAAAACATTTCCTGAGGAGAAGTAAATGTTTTCTTTCTCATCGAACCCAATATTTTGTCTGTTGAGATATGTTCATCAAAACATTTTATTTATATATAAAATGTTTTAGAAGTTCATTCTGTGTAAACATGATCATCTCATACTAATCGGGGTGTCTCTAATTGAGCACCTCTGTCTCTCCATTAATATCTAGTGTTTGTCTGTGTTTTGTGTCTCATGGTCAATGTCTTTTTTGCAGATATTGATGAATGTGTAAACAACACTATTTGTGACAGTCACGGGTTTTGTGACAATACGGCTGGCTCCTTCCGCTGCCTCTGTTATCAGGGCTTTCAAGCCCCACAGGATGGGCAAGGGTGTGTGGGTGAGTTCTTAGATTTTTTTTTCTCTAGACATCTCTCTATCAAGAAGAAATCAAAATCATCAACCACAGGAGAGATGGAAGCAAGGTTACTGGGCAGAATGACGTCATGATCTGATCTCGTCGTATGGTTTGGAGAGGTGCACAGTGACCCCGCGGCTTCTGAAATGGTTAGGGATGTTACGAAATAGAGAAGCGTAACTTTGGATTTAAATGTATATTGAAAAGAGCATCTGTTTAAACTCTTAGCTGGGTATGCGGAATGCTCCAGTCCCTCCCGCACAGGAAATAGAGTCTGGTGTGTGGTAGAGCTTGTCTGTCTCCAAAATGTACCTCCCTTAGGCAATGCATTTAAGGAAACGTGTTGGCAGGAGTTTCTGTTTCCATGAATGACACCCGTAAAATGATGCTTTGGCTTGTGCATAGTTCTTCCATCTGTTCTGAGATTGTCAGAGCTGGAAGGAATCTAGGACCATCAGATGTCCTAGAATATGGTCCATCACATGCTCACGTAAAAGAAGCCACTTCCTATGTCATGTTCTGACCAGCCATGATTTCTTTAAGTCAAATTCATCATGAGGCATACTTGCAACTAGAGCAAGTAAATGGGAAAGAAGTTATTTAATTCATAACTTCACAGATAACAAGGCTTTCTCTTTATTCTTAATTAAGAAAAATTGCCTCTGGTCATTACATGGCAGATGACAGCTGAGGATGAGTCGGCAACATTTTAGTTTGGAAATTTGCAATGAAAGCAGCAGTTCATTTCCCATCCAGACTGACCTGGGAAAACAAAAATCGGTTTGGAAATTTAACAATAAAATCACTTGAATAGTAACCACTTTTAAGGTAACACTGTTGTAATCACTTGTTCCAATTCCTGCTGTAGTTTCCTATGCACTAAATTACAGTGGTAAAAACCATCTGCCATTCACTAAATATGTCGACTTAATAGGTCCTGTGGTCTGGCCCTCACTTACATTCTCAGGCTCACCGCCTGCTTCCTCACCAGTTATGTTCCTGCAGCATAAAACTGCTTATGATTGTTCACGTAGCTGGGAAGCGATTAGGCTGCTGTTTGCTCCTTTTGCTGAGAATAACCTCCTGGCCTCCCCTTCCCTGAGCCTCAGTCCATCCCATTCATTCCTGAAGCCCCTAAAGCCAGAAGTTCAATGTCATCTTCTCCCAGGGACCATTCCTGTTCCACTTCTCACCCTCCAGCTGAGCTATGATCCTTTCTTCCGCTTTCCAAATACCTTGAGCAAATTCTATTGTAATACTTAAATCCTTTTGTGCAATAAATCAATCATGTATGTGCTGCCTGCAGCTGCCTTTTCCAAGCTCCATGTGATTGAGAACATTGTCTGTCTGTCTCTCTCTGTCTCTCCTGACTGGGCCTAATGTTTGGTCCACTGTAGGTGCTCAGTAAATTTTAACTGTTACCTACTGCGGTATCAGATGTCAAACCACTGACTCCACTTAGCTTCTGAGCCCTTGGTTAATGTTCATTTCTAACCAGGCAGATGAGTGCACCAAATCCACGTCAGTGTTTCATTTCGACCCACAACATAACCACCCTTAGAGAAGGAATATCTGTTATCTTGTTAATAGACTTACACATGTTGTTATATTTGTCTGTTTGTTCTCTTGGAAAAATATTAACTGAGCACCTCTTACATGTACCTCAGCACACTGGTGTTCTTCAGGGTTTAAGAGATGAATCAGCCCTCTGGGACCTTGGCCACTCTGTTCCCGCTGCTTGGATCCTGGCTGCTTACCCTTCTTATCTGCTCATCCTTCAGATGGAGCTTGGTTCCAGCATTACCTTCTTAACCCACCACTGCACTTAAGGTCCACTGTCCATGCTGTCGTCGTGCTCTGCACTTTCATCCCTAGCACTTATCCTGGCCTGTATGACTTGACATTAAGCTCTATGAAGGCAGGAGTTGGCAGGAGCTCCTGAAGGCTTCCTACATTGTCATTGTCTCCCCAGTCTGAACCATAGAAGTCAACTAGAAAGTATTTTTTGATTGAATGAATACCATCCGGTAGGAAAGATTTCAATAGCTATGGAAATAATACAAGTTAGAAAGTAGAAAATTCCGTTTGACAGTTACCTAAAATTGATAAATGCAAACTGGCAAATTTCTAAAGTCAATTTTTCTGGTCTAAATTATGACTGTCCAGGTTGATTAAACATACCAACTCTCTGCTTTACTTTGTCATAATATCTTTTCATAGCAAAACTCAGCTTATTGGATTTATATCCGTTTATATACAAAATGAAATGGAAAACTGAGGTAATTATCCAAATAAGTCAATAGAGATAAACTTTTTGTCCAAGTAATTGGGTATTGCAGGTGAAAATAGTATTTTTTCCCTGAATGATTTGGATAATTGCTCAAATTTTTAACTTTCTATAAACCATCTTAGAGTGTGCTCATGAAAGCCGATGTTTATACACATTTAATCATGTTTAATGCATAAAATACATGAACATTTCAGATGTCAAGTCAGGTACATTGTTTAGTGGGCACTCATTAATAATATTTCTTCAGAGGAGAAAAGATAAAAAGTAGTATTGGACAAGGGCAAACATAAAAATAGCCTTTCTTTATGGCTATGTACTTCCTTACTGTTGAATAAAATGGACTCAGCTGTGAATTTTTAGTGTTTTAGGTAAGTATATTTAAGTAAAAATAAAAATATCTAGTAGAAGTAGAAATTACACTGTGGAACACCAACAGAAATTTTAAAGGGATGGTAATATCAGAAGTTACTGGACCAATTTGCTTCCTGCCAATGATCAATGTAACCCAGTAACTACTTACAGGGGTTTTTCCTTCATTTCCCAAAGAGATGCCCAACCTGAATTCTGATTGTCAAGTTATGAACATTTTGGCTGCTAGGGAACTATATCTTTAGATATGTGAGTGGATTGTAAACAATTTCTAAAAATGCATTTCAAGAATTCGGCAGTTTCTGAAGTGCCAGTGCTGCTAATTTTCCTCGAATATAAAACTGAGACAGAAGTACCTGGTTATTTAAGACCCCATTATGTCAAAAAGTCAGGGAAGTGAAAATTAAACAAAGTGTACATGCAATGCTTGCTGTACAGTTTTGAATTGTTCCTTAAAACCGGAATAGGAGTTTGCAAGCCTTGCTTTGTGTTTTCATTGTCCTGTCACACAAACCAAAGCTTGCAGCCCTGCCTCTGGGAGCCCCTTCCCTGCAAAAGCTGAAGGGTTTGATTGTTCCCGGGGTGGGGGGAGTCACCTTGTTCCAGCAGACACCACTAGTCATGGCACAGCTGGTAAAACAAAGCGTGGTCAGGAGTGAGGAACACGTCTGACTTGATCTGTGCTCCCTTTTCCAGATGTGAACGAATGTGAGCTGCTCAGTGGCGTGTGTGGTGAAGCCTTCTGTGAAAATGTAGAAGGGTCCTTCCTGTGTGTGTGCGCTGACGAAAGCCAGGAGTACAGCCCCATGACCGGGCAGTGCCGCTCCCGGCTCTCCATGGGTAAGTGACGCTGTCTGGACGGAGGGCTTCTCTCCGGGGACCTGTACCTACACAGGTCTGGGCCAAAGACTCTGGGAGTGAGGAAGAAATGACCAAATATTTTTTCACCCTGCTGGAAGCGTTCCTGCTGTTTCCAGGCCTGCCTTATCAGTGGACTTTAGACGTGGGTGATGATTGTTGGAGCTAGATGACCTCTAATGTGCTTTCCAACCCGGAGACGCCGTGGGGAGGGTGAAGGATCCAAAATGATGAGAACATTGGCTGGGAATTGCCTAAAACTGAGAGCCATCAGCTCAGAGCTTAATATGGCAACATCTCATTCAGTTGCATAATTCTTCTCTCTTGGCCCTTGGAGAAACGTATTTTGACACTACTCTAAATTAAAAGCAACATATAGGTCCCTCGGGATCTGCAAAGACTTCCTTCCACTTGGAATTCTTAAGGCTCCCCTCCCTGCACCCCCTAGAATTTGGCCAAGAGAATGGCTGTGATTATGTTTGTTTAAAATTTGATTTAGACTGTGTCATCATGGCATACACTGAAATGCAGAGCTGATGCTTTTCCAGATAAATCAGTCAATTTCCAGATCGCCCTTTTAGTTTGTGCCATGTGGCTATAGTATGATTGTGTTTTGAGGCAAGTAGGAGACTAAATGGTCCTCAAATAAAAGGAAACATAGACTGTGTTACTATCTTGCTCAATCCCAGTTGATTTCATCCATGCTTCTAAGAAGGCTTTGGCTCTTCCTCAATAGGGTACACTTGTCCTGTGTGAGACAATTATCTTTGCAAGCAGTAGGGAATAAAACGTAAAAATATTTTCATTCACACATGTTTTCTTCTTAATGATTAAGTACAGAAAGGTTATGGGTGCAGAATTAAATGTAGAGACAGTAATTCAAAAGCACTATGAAAGGGAAAAAAGTATTTCTGGAGGAAGGGGTTGCTCTTCCTTTAACGACCATCCCTGCAACTTGTGAGCCATAAAGAAGAGACTTTTCATCTTAACTCTACTTATAATGGAAAAATAAAAAAAAAACCTATCAAATAATAGGATTGGTGAAATAACTACCTTTTTATTTGTCTTTGGTTCTATAGAGTAGCACCGTCCCCCATAGTTTTATTGTGACTGCAGTAATTCATACAGTATTGTGCAGTCATTAAGTCATCTGTATGAAGGTTAGTAGTCATGATAAATGCATGTGATACAATGTCAAGTGAAAAAATGGAAAGATAGTCCAGTGATCACAGTCTGTGAAGAAAGGGGATGGAAAGAAGACATAAAAAGATAATTATTGGAATTAATGGAAGTTGTAATCCTTTCCTTTATTGTCCACACTTTTTTTGAATACTTAAATTGGAATGACCAGGTTCTGATCTGTGAACTGTTTTCTGGCTATGCAAGCTTGGGCATATCATTCAACATCTATGAGTTTGATTTTCTCACCTGTAAAATAAAGGTTATATTTGCCTCACAGAGCTTTATGGGTTTTTAAAAAAAATTATATACATAAAAGCTATTTGTTAATAATGAAGTGCTATGTGAAGTATTAAAATCCAAACACATAAGGGTTATGTACTTCTCTTCCTTTCGTGATCTCTTTGGAGATGGTGGATCTTTTTTAATTGCAAATATTTTTTTGCTAGAGTGCTAGTGTCAAGAAGGGGTTTGTTCAGTTCGCCGTTTCAGTTAAGGTAGATGTCTGCGATCCTAAAATTTGCTCACTTCATTTTTAGAGATTAATAGTGACTTAATAAGATCATGAGACCATCTGAACCATTTTCCATGAACTGGATTAGCTCACTGTACAGTGTGAAAGTGAAAGTGTCAGTTACTCTGTTGTGTCCGACGTGTGCAACCCAGTGGACTGTAGCCTGCTAGGCTCCTCTGTTTGTGGAATTCTCAAGGCAGGAATACTGGAGTGGGTTGCCATTCCCTTCTCCAGGGATCTCTCCAGGGATCAAACCCGGGTCTCCTGTATTACAGGCAGATTCTTTACCATCTGAGCCACCAGGAAACCCAAGCTCACTGTAAACTACTTAAAAACTTCATAGTAAGTCTTCTTGTAAGCCTTATTCCTCATCCTCTACTTTTTAAGTATTTCTGTAATCAAGTGCCTATCACCTGCTTTGCCTCTTTTGCTCCCTTTATCTCTGTGTTCTCTCATTGACTGACTCTTTCTGGAAAATTCTTCCAGAGTTCCCTAAGTACTTTCCTGCTTCTGCAAAGAACAGCATTTTGAGCGCTCAGCTTCATAAAGCTTGTCTGCCAATGCATACACAGTTTCTCTTTCCTCTTAACATTATATCTGATCCTTTAATTTCTGAGTTTCTTGCCTATTTTCCCCATAGTTCTCTGGCTTTCGCCAAATATTGTACATACTCAGTTGTTTTATTGGTCCATGTCAGTAT
Organism: Bison bison bison; assembly: GCF_000754665.1. Lineage (NCBI taxonomy): Eukaryota > Metazoa > Chordata > Mammalia > Artiodactyla > Bovidae > Bison > Bison bison. The sequence goes on from NW_011495064.1 coordinate 16,639,811, forward strand.
AATCTGCCTGGTGAAGCTTATTAATTTGTATTGTCCCTGGCAACTCTGATTTCTACCATATCTCAATTTGTATGGTTCCTGGCAAACTTGAACTGATTTTATGGAGTCTTAAGATTGTCTTTGATAATATCTTCATTTTAATAATTCTCTGTCCTGAGAGATTAGCTATAAACTGCAAGAGGAGCTTCCTCCCTGACTTCATCAAACTTCATCAAATTGACAAACCGGTCAATTGTTTGAAAAAGCTGATTAAAACTGGCAGTCATAAAAATGATAATATGTCTTTTCAATATTTAAGTTTTAACTTAAAGCATGTAACATACGTTTATTCCCCGATCTCTGAAGAAGAGCTGAGATCTGTCTTTGAGTAGAAATCCATTTGCATTCTGTATGGCTTGTCCTCCATAAACCACATCTATTATGTGTTATCTACACCACCCACTTCAGAGGGAGTAAGAATTTAAAGGCCTTTGCTAAGTAAATAAGTGCAAAGTCACTTTAGGTTTTCACAGTTTTTCTCAGTTTTCTTTGGTTGTCTTACCCACTTCTAGTTTGATAACTTTTTTAAAAACTTTTTTTAACCTTAATCTTTCTAAAAGCTTTAAACTTGTTCTAGAAACAACAGCTCTTCACTCCCTCATATTTGATTAGTTTATATACAATTTACTTATTACAATAATCATTACATTGGCACAGAGTGTTTGAGAATAAGCATAGCTGAGTCACAGTTGGCGAACTGCTCAACACATTAGAACAGAAGTGTGTGCACCCACCTGAGAACAGCCAGCTGGCTATGAGCCCTCCACTTGCTTGTGGCCATTAGCCAGGATGTTTTTCGGAGGACAGGAGAACATTTGTTCATCTAACAAGTTGGTTAAGTTAAAAGAGTCTGTATCATTTTCCAGTCAAAGAACCTGCTGTGACCTAGAACGAAACATGTTGTACCATATTTAAGTTTTTATCAAGGATTCAAACTAATTTCATTCTTTACATGATAAACTAAAAGCTTAGATCTCATCCTTCCTGGAAAATAATTAGGAAAAAAAAGATACATTTGCTTTGTAGGCCGTAATATTTTTACTTGGCTCTAAATGTCCCCAGGGCAACAGACATTCCAACAAGGTGCAGTAGCATCTTTATCTGAAGTGATACATTACTGAGGACAGAGCTGGGGCTGAGGAGTAGATGCCAGATTTCAGATCAGTATGCAGAAGAACTTTCCAATAGCTAGAGCTGGTCACAATTTCTTGTGAATTTGTGGGTCCAAGAACAGGTGGGATACCTACTGGCTGGCAGAAGGACTCTTACCTTCAGTAGGGCATTGTCCCAGGTGACTCTGAAGGTACTTTTGACCTTTATTGTCCCAGGATGTTTGTTTCTAAACTACTAGGCTCCTACCTAATTTTTTAGGTCTGGGTCGAATTTTTTCACTGCCTGGGCCTTTGGCCACTAATCTACATTGCTGTACATTGCCTAAAAGCACCTGAAACAGAAACACCTAAAAAAGGCCCATAGCAGACCACTCACCACCTGTAAGGATATGGCTATGAAATACAGCCTGATGTTTTTATTTCCTCAGTGCCTGTGATAATTGCTCAATAAGAACTTTATGTCCTTGGGCACTCTAAAGGAAGCAATAAATATTTCGTGTGGGCAACTGAAGCCATACCCACAAAATGCTTGATTGGTACACAGAGGATACTCGGGGGGGAAACTGAATTTTATTTTTAAAACGGAAAGTATAATGAAAAGAACACAAAGATATATATTATAATTAATACAGGTGTTCTTTGCTATAAGAAAAGAAAATGAACAAGATCAGACATTATAAAACATAAATTGGGCTTGTTATTTGCATTAGGCAATAATTGTTCTTCATTTAAGAAAAGCACATAGGCAAGGTCAGAAATTATAAGATGTATAAATTGGAGTTATAATTTGGATTATAAAATAAGTGTTCTAATACAATTCATGATAGGGTTTCCTTAAACAGTAAGAGCTTATTCTCATGTAACAAGCTGACAGTCCTAGACATCTACATCTAGAAAAACCTTAGTGTTTTTCAAGCCCAGCAGTTTCATTTACAGATAAGGAAGCTTAAATTGAAGAAAGTAGGGAAAATCACTAGACCATTCAGGTATTACCTAAATAAAATCCCTTATAATTATACAGTGAAAGTGACAAATAGATTCAAGGGATTAGATCTGATAGACAAGGTGCCTGAAGAACCATGGATGGAGATTCGTGACATTATACAGGAGGCAGGAATCAAGACTATGCCCAAAAAAAAGAAATGCAAAAAGGCAAAATGATTGTCTGAGGAGGCCTTACAAATAGCTGAGAAAAGAAGAGAAGCTAAAGGCAAAGGAGAAAAGGAAAGATATGCCCATTTGAAGGCAGAGTTCCAAGGAATAGCAAGGAGAGGTAAGAAAGCCTTCCTCAGTGATCAATGCAAAGAAACAGGGGAAAACAATAGAATGGAAAAGACTAGAGATCTCTTCAAGGGAACATTTCATGCAAAGATGGGCACAATAAAGGACAGAAATGGTATGGACCTAACAGAAGCAGAAGATATTAGGAAGAGGTGGCAAGAATACACAGAAGATCTATACAAAAAAGATCTTCATGACCCAAATAATCACGATGGTGTGATCACTCACCTAGAGCCAGACATCCTGGAATGTGAAGTCAAGTGGGCCTTAGGAAGCATCACTACAAACAAAGCTAGTGGAGGTGATGGAATTCCAGTTGACCTATTTCAAATCCTGAAAGATGATGCTGTGAAAGTGCTGCACTCAATATGCCAGCCAATTTGGAAAACTCAGCAGTGGCCACAGGACTGGAAAAGGTCAGTTTTCATTCCAGTCCCAAAGAAAGGAAATGCCAAAGAATGCTCAAACTACCGCACAATTGGACTCATCTCACACACTAGCAAAGTAATGCTCAAAATTCTCCAAGACAGGCTTCAACAGTACGTGAACCAAGCACTTCCAGATGTTCAAGCTGGATTCAGAAAAGGCAGAGGAACCAGAGATCAAATTGCCAACATCCGTTGGATCATCAAAAAAGCAAGAAAATTCCAGAAAAACATCTATTTCTGCTTTATTGACTAAGCCAAAGCCTTTGACTGTGTGGATCACAATAAACTGTGGGAAATTCTGAAAGAGATGGGAATACCAGACCACCTGACCTGCCTCTTGAGAAATCTGTATGCAGATCAGGAAGCAACAGTTAGAACTGGACATGGAACAACAGACTGGTTCCAAATAGGAAAAGGAGTACGTCAAGGCTGTATATCGTCATCCTGTTTATTTAACTTCTATGCAGAGTACATCATGAGAAATGCTGGGCTGGATGAAGCACAAGCTGGAAACAAGATTGCTGGGAGAAATATCAATAACCTCAGATATACAGATGACACCACCCTTATGGCAGAAAGTCAAGAGGAACTAAAAAGCCTCTTGATGAAAGTGAAAGAGGAGAGTGAGAAAGTTGGCTGAAAGCTCAACATTCAGAAAACGAAGATCATGGCATTGGGTCTAATCACTTCATGGCAAATAGATGGCAAACAGTGGAAACAGTGGCTGACTTTATTTTTTGGGGCTCCAAAATCACTTCAGATGGTGACTGCAGCCACAAAATTAAAAGATGCTTGCTCCTTGGAAGAAAAGTTATGACCAACCTAGACAGCCTATTAAAAAGCAGAGACATTACTTTGCCAACAAAGGTCCATCTAGTCAAAGCCATGGTTTTCCAGTGGTCATGTATGGATGTGAGAGTTGGACTATAAAGAAAGATGAGTGCTGAAGAATTGATGCTTTTGAACTGTGGTGTTGGAGAAGACTCTTGAGAGTCCCTTGGACTGCAAGGAGATCCAACCTGTC
>NW_011495064.1:16643794-16651976 GCF_000754665.1 Bison bison bison
GTTCATTGTAAGGACTGATGTTGAAGCTGAAACTTCAATCCTTTGGCCACCTGATGTGAAGAACTGACTCACTGGAAAATACCCTGATGTTGGGAAAGATTGAAGGCGAGAGGAGAAGGGGATGACAGAGGATGAGATGGTTGGATGGCATCACTGACTCAATGGACATGAGTTTGAGTAAACTCTGGGAGTTGGTAATGGACAGGGAGGCTTGGCATGCTGCAGTCTGTGGGGTCACAAAGAATTGGACATGACTGAGTTACTGAACTGAACTGAAAGAAGGCAAGGCCTATAGAAAATTTCTAAATCTTGTCTTTAGGGTCATATAGCTAATGTTTGGCAGAATGGCCCAGGAACCCAATTCCAGGATCCTTCCACTTAATTCTGCTTTTCCAGGCCAAAGACCCCATGATACCTCATTCTTCTAAAAATTGGCTTCCTTTTTATTTTATTTCTTTGTTTTGTTCTCATTTTAAAACAATGCATATTCTCAGAAAATTTGCAAATATAAAAATACATCAATAAAGAAAATGCCTCTGCTGTGTTACCATCCAGGAATAATTTCTGGCACCATGTTGACCTCTGAATCCTTGGAAGAGAGATGGCTACCTCTACTGAACTGTCTCCCAGTTCATCCTCAGTGCACTGAGATTAGGCCCTCAGACCCTTCATCTGGGTGAAACTCCTTCCTCTACGAGTTTCTCATCTTCCCTCCCCCTTTTCCCTTTGATTGATTTCAGGACATTCCTCTTCGCCGTATCCTCCTACCACTTACATTGGTCTTTTTCTGTCTCCTTCTGGGCTCTTTCCATTGCCATTTCTTAAATAATCATGTCCCAGAGAGCTGCGTATTTTTCCCTCTTTTTACTCTCTGTTCTTCTCCTGGGATATTGTACCTGTTCTCCGAGTCAACCATTGCTTACTTGGTGTGGACAGCCAAAATAAATGTTTGCCTCCACCCCTCTCCCGTGTGCCACACTCCTCTATTTCCAGCCACTTGTTATTGGACCTTCTTCCTCGAGTGTCTTATAAGCATCTCTGCCTAAAACGACCCAAGACCAAATTCCCTCTCCAATTTGTTACTTTCCCTGTGTATACTCATTAATTGCCAAACATCTATACTGGAAATCCTGAGGTCGTAACCCCATTCATCCAAGCCATTGTAACATCCTGCCAACTCTTCCTCAACAGTATCCATCAAATCTCTCTGCTACTCTGCTACCCCTGCCCCAGGCCAGTCCTTCAGCATCTCTCACCTGGACTGTGGCACTCGCCTTCTCCTCATTATTCTCCCCGTTTCTCTCATCGATTCCTGTTCCACACTGCTGCCAATTCTTATTTTCAAAACATAAATCTGGTTTTAAACCCTTAAAACTTTCAGCTGCTTATTCTTGCCTCCAGCAGGAACCTCACATCTACCAGCAGGGTAGCAAGACCTTTTTATGCTGTGTCATTGCTCTTTGCATCGGCTGCCACCCAGCTCACTGCCTACACAGTGCCTGCCCTATGGCAGACACTCAGTACCTGCTGAATAATAGGTTTCTCCACATTCAAGAATGTTCCTTCTCTACCCCATCATCTCATTCCTAGTTCTGTAGAATAAAAATCATTCATTTCATCAAAGGTATAATGGACCACACTTAACTGAGGAATAGTCTGTCCACACTTCTAAGTAGCAGGGACAGTACCCATGTGCTTTTGTTAAATTACAAGTAGAGCAAAAGAAAAAACGAGCAGGTCTCTGCTTCGTGCAGATCATCCTGTGGTTCTGACAATTGAACCCAAACAGCGTTCTTGTTCTCTCTTCCTGGAGAGGTCTGCTGCAGGTTTTGTGTATGTACATATTTTTTTTAAAGGCAGGAGACCACGTATAATATCACTCAACTGTTATAGTTGGCAGAGTGAGTTTTTTAAAATGTATTTAGCTAACCTGTAAAATAAATCAACTTCGGAAGAATTTTTTAAAAATAATTTCTGATTGGAAAAAAAGACCTTTGGTAGGAAAAAAAAGTTAAAGACAGTGAAACCACAGTATTTATAATGCAAACATTGTAAAATGCCATAAAACTCCTGAGGTCTTATTGTGTATTTGTAGTGGATCTATACCATAAGTGTAGGTAAGGCTGAAGAAAATATGCTCACTTGTTATTAAAAAAGAGATTGGGTCAAGTTTCTTTCTACCTCCAAAAACCAGAACAAGAGCCGTTTACTACCAAATTGTGCTTTTATTTTCATGAACATTTCTGCTTGTTGTATATAGTATCTAAAATTAATTTTTAATAAGGAGGTGTTGATATTTGAATGAACTGACATACCAGTTGAGTAAACTATATATATATATAAACCATTTCATCTTCTTAATACAAGAGACACCCACACTGTTGCATTAGTTTAAAAATAAAATAAAAAAAAAGAAATACATTTTAGATCCTAGTGTTAGTTGCTCAGTTGTGTCCGACTCTTTGCTACCCCATGGACTGTAGCCCTCCAGGCTCCTCTATCTATGGATTCTCCAGGCAAAAATACTGGAGTAGGTTGCCATTTTCTTCTCCAGGGGATCTTCCCCACCCAGGGATCAAACCCAGTCTGCATTGCAAGCAGATTCTTTACCACTGAGCCACCAGGGAAGCCCTTGGTTCCTAGAACTTGCTACAAACAGGGCCTGGAGAGGAATGGTTTCTCCGATTCCTTTCAAACATTTCCAGACACCTTACATGTCACTGCAGATGTGGTTTTATTCTTGAGGTCACCCTCGCTAGGCCCACCATGCACGTGTTCCGGTGTTGTGCTGGGGCTGCGCTGCGGTGACGTCGTCTGCTTGCCTTCTGTGTTGATGGCTGCACATCGCCCCTGTGTGTCTCTCTCGGTTTTCTTTCTCCACGGCACTTTATTCTGCTTTCAGGAGTCTCTTCTTTCACCCAGATTTGCCCGCTTTTCTTCTCCTGACTTCTCTAGTTTCTAGTACTAGCTCCATCAATGAGCCTTTGTAAGAAATAATATTTATTTATTTGGCTGTGCCACGGCTCAGTTGTGGCATGTGGATGTTAGATTTTTACTGTAGCATGTGAGACTGTTAGCTGTAGCATGTGGGATCTAGTTCCCCGACCAGGGATCTAACCCAGGCCCCCTGCATCAGAAGCACAAAGTCTTAGCTACCGGACCACCAGGGAAGCCCCTCCATTCATGAGACTTTCTCTTCTCACCCTCTCCCCAGCCTGCTTCTCTCCCAGGCTTGCTCCTCCCAGTATCTTCTAACTTCTTCATCACTAAAAAAAGCAAAACATAAAAACCTGTGTTCCAGTAGAGATTGGCATTGTCCTCTGCCTTCCTCCTCACCTGTCACACCTTAGTTTCTGGCCAAATTTTTTTAAGTTTATTTTTCAAGGACTTGATTTGAAAATGTCAGCTCCTCCAGGCAGCCTTCTAAGATAGCCTTGCCGCCCGTCCTCTACAGCATGGCTTACGTGCCCAGCACTTGCATTTCTTGCACTGTCGTGGCCTCACTCCCCACCTGATTGACCTCTTTAAGGATGGCAACTGTGTGGAAGAATCTGCTTTGAAAGTATTTTTGCTCTTGTACTTCATTTCTTAACCTTTATTTTTTATTTCCACCATGTCTTTTACTATCTGAAGTTACCCGCTTTCTACACTCTTCCTTTTTATTTGCATCCCTTTGTCTTTGGCCCATTCCTGTTATCAGTGCCTGTTTTCTGAAACTTACCAATGGCTTTCTTCTAAATTCCACTTGAAGCACATGCACACACTTCTTATTTTCCAAGTCTTTGAATGAGAAAACTAGAGGGGGGAAATGAATTTCCAAGTTCTCTTTTTCTCTTGGAATATTGCTTTAGAATTCTTTTTCTCATAGAAGTATGAGTTAGCATAAAATATTAGTGCCTGTGATGATTTTAATATAAAGAGAACAAAAGCTTTCTGAATAATTTCGTTGAAAAGCAGTTTGCTGAGCATTATCACTGTCACAGAGTTTTATAAATGGATGTCTTTTTTCAGGATTAGGGGGCATTGTTTACCCACACATACTTGTAATGTGACTCTTTGGTTGCTGTCATCATCCCGTCTCAGAGGGACATGGAGGGGATTGGCATCTAAAGGCCTTCAGAACATATTGCAGATGGAATGTCTGCTGTAACCAAGGAAATGTTCCAAATCTCCTCCCCCCAGCAGCAAACCTAAGATTAGGTCTCTTTAGGGAAAGACTAAAGCAGGAAACAGTCATATAAGTGAACAGCCACATTCTCTTTCTGATGAAACAGGAGAGGAGAGCTTCTAGAAAGGGCAATTCACCAGTGGTACCTACTGCTCAAACTCGCTCCTTCCTATTCAGAGTAAGAGAAGACCATCACACTGTACGTGGGCTTAACACTGAAACTCCATGCCGGCAGGAATTAGCTGCTGCCCCCTGGGCAAAGGCCAACCAACATAAACTCATGTTTATTGAGATACTAGGAAGCTGAGCTCCATAGAAGAGGTTTGGGGAAGCATTAGGCCCAGGACATTGGATCCAAGCTAAATGCTCTCCTCCAGAAAATGAAGATGCTATTTGATCTGTACTGTTTATCTCATGGAGAGTTAAATGCACTTTGTGCATTGCGTGAAAAGACATTTGTGATAATTTCTTCAAAAAAAGCACCCAAGTAGGAAGGTCCAATACCTCATTTTTTATCACTAGCCACACCCCCAGGATTAAAACACATGCATTGCTTTTTATACACAGATGTTAAGCCAGCCTCATAATACATATTGAAAAATCAAATATGAAAATACTGGAGGTGAAGTAATATATTGCTTAGAAGTCTATGCATTGAGATATGAAGTACGGCTAACATTATTAATAAAATCTTTAAGAAAAATGGAATCAATTCTTTTCCAAGCTTGGCACCTTCTACATCATTTGATTTGATCTTTCAAAATTATTTTGTGATAGAAAAATTCCTCCCCTGGCATCAGTGATGTAAACTCATAGTTGTTTGGTTTTTTTTTTGAAGAAATAACATTACATGTATTTATTGATCAGATTGTTGCCCCAGTGGAAAAATGCTCTAGGAAGTTAATTATTTAAAGGTTAAGAAGATAGGGAAATTATAGCTTTTCACAGAATGACCTTTATGGACCAGTTTTTGTTTTTTTTTTTTTTTAAAGGAATTTGCATCTCTCTCCAAACACGGATGAGGGCCTGACTAATCCTCAATTTCAGCTGTGTAAACACTGAACTTTCAAACTGCTTGGAAAGAAAATAAGAGCAGAACTTGTAATAACCAATGTAAAACCCGAATAATACAGTGATATTGATTATTTCTCTTATGCAATCACCTTAGCGTTTCCTTCCAAAGAAAAAAGAAATTTTATTTCTGTGAGTGTAAAGAACATGGTAGAAATAGTGTTTAAGGTGTTTAAGCACATATGAAGTTTTTGACTCAGAAGCCTGTGGTCTGTAATTACCTATGAATACAGCAGGCTTCATTGAGGTGTTACTGTACAATATTCCATCTTGTCATAGAAACCACAACTTTGTACAAAGAGAAAAACAATTATTGAGCACTCTTTTAATAGACTGTTAGTTTGATTGGCAAAGCTCTAGTTCTGTTGCTGAGTTATTTATATTTCTAAAGGCATTCATTCATTAATAAGTATTTGCATTTAAAGGCAAATTGAGTACAATGAGTGGAATTGTTCATAGTAATAGACTGCCAACTCACACATCTTGGGAGAAAGGTCATACAATTTTTATAGGGTTCATGATTGATTTAATATTAATTAAAAATACCCTTAATTTTCCCCAGTGATACCCTATGGAAGAGCTTGGGGCCCATTTTGAAGAGGATGAAATGCTGGTGGTGATCCATTCCCCCAGATCCAGCAAAGCTCTCTGTCCCCAGCACTCTAGAACAGCTAGTTGACACAAGGAATGTGACAGGTTTTATCCAATTTCACATACAAGGAAATGCTTTAAAACCACTTCAAAAACTGCATAGGATCAGCATTTCAGTTTTTTTCCTGGATACTTATTCTACTTTGAATATGATGTCAGCTGTTAAGACTTAAAGTAGAGTCCAAGCTGAATTCTGTCAAACATAGAATAACCTGAGAATTAGCCAGAGCCAAGGGTGAGAGGGATCCTTTACATTCTCAATGATACTTTGCATTCTGGGAATAATATACATGTCAAAGCTTTGTTTGCTTCTTTGCTTGTTTTTACTGCTACAAGGGAAAAGGAAGGGCAGTAGCTCTTCTGATAGAATTTTATGAAGTTACACATCAAGGACACCTTTGTTATGTGATATATTATTCAAGTTTCTGCAGTCAATTTGACCCTGCCAAAGTAAATATATAGGAAACTGTTATGAAAATAAATCATTAAACTTTCCTAATAGTATAATGATCTATCAACTTTTTTAAAAATGTAGGTATTGAAATTAAAGTCTTACCCTCACTGGCAAGTGTTATGCCTTTGTTCCTATGGTTTCTTTGGGTTAAGAATTGTAGACAGCAATTCTAATGAAAATATTTCATTGGTATTAACCTAAATAATTGGATGGCAATTGTTATTGTTGAGTTGCTCAGTCGTGTCCGACTCTTTGCGACCTAAGGGATTGTAGCACACCAGGTCTCCCTGTCCTTCACTATCTCTCGGAGTTTGCTCAAACTCATGTCCTTTGAGTTGGTGATTCCATCCAACCATCTCATCCTCTGTTGCCCACTCCTCCTCCTCCTGCCCTCAATCTTTCCCAGCATCAGGGTCTTTTCTAATGAGTCAGCTCTTTGCATCACGTGGCCAAAGTATTGGAGCTTTAGCATCAGTCCTTCCAGTGAATATTCAGCGCTGATTTCCTTTAGGATTGACTGGTTTGATCTTGCTGCCTGAGGGACTCTCAAGAGTCTTCTTCAGTGCCACAGTTCAAAAGCATCAATTCTTCAGGGCTCAGCCTTCTTTATGGCCCAACTCTCACATCTGTACTTGACTACTGGAAAAACCATAGCTTTGACTAGACAGACCTTTGTCAACAAAGTGACGTCTCCGCTTTTTAATATGCTATCTAGGTTTGTCACAGCTTTTCTTCTAAGGAGCAAGTGTGTTTTAATTTCATGTCTGCAGTCACCATCTGCAGTGAATTTGGAGCCCCCCAAAACAAAATCTGTCACTGTTTCCATTATTTCCCCATCAATTTGCCATGAAATGATGGGACTGGGTGCCATGATCTCTCTTTTTTTGAATGTTGAGTTTTAAGCCAGCTTTTTCACTGTCTTCTTTCACCTTCATCAAAAGGCTCTTTAGTTCCTCTTTACTTTCTGCCATTAGGGTGGTGTCATCTGCATATCTGAGGTTATTGATATTTCTCCCAGCAATCTTGATTACAGCAACTTTTAATTTGACATAGCATAAACTAAAACTTAATAAATTCTAACTGAATCAGGCAGTAATTTGAACTCTATAGCATTTCAGTTCAGTTCAGTTCAGTCGCTCAGTCGTGTCCGACTCTTTGCAACCCCATTAATCGCAGCACGCCACGCCTCCCTGTCCATCACCAACGCCCGGAGTTCACCGAGACTCATGTCCATCAAGTCAGTGATGCCATCCAGCCATCTCATCCTCTGTTGTCCCCTTCTCCTCCTTCCCCCAATCCCTCCCAGCATCAGAGTCTTTTCCAATGAGTCAACTCTTCGCATGAGGTGGCCAAAGTACTGGAGTTTCAGCTTCAGCATCATTCCTTCCAAAGAAATCCCAGGGCTGATCTCCTTCAGGATGGACTGGTTGGATCTCCTTGCAGTCCAAGGGACTCTCAAGAGTCTTCTCCAACACCACAGTTCAAAAGCATTAAGTCTTCGGCGCTCAGCCTTCTTCACAGTCCAACTCTCACATCCATACATGACCACAGGAAAAACCATAGCCTTGACTAGACGAACCTTTGTTGGCAAAGTAATGTCTCTGCTTTTCAATATGCTATCTAGGTTGGTCATAACTTTCCTTTCAAGGAGTAAGCGTCTTTTAATTTCATGGCTGCAGTCACCATCTGTAGTGATTTTGGAGCCCAGAAAAATAAAGTCTGACACTGTTTCCACTGTTTCCCCATCTATTTCCCATGAAGTGGTGGGACCGGATGCCATGATCTTCGTTTTCTGAATGTTGAGCTTTAAAACAACTTTTTCACTCTCCACTTTCACT
>NW_011495064.1:16652257-16654443 GCF_000754665.1 Bison bison bison
TGATCCACACAGTCAAAGGCTTTGGCATAGTCAATAAAGCAGAAATAGATGTTTTTCTGGAACTCTCTTGCTTTTTCTGTGATCCAGCGGATGTTGGCAATTTGATCTCTGGTTCCTCTGCCTTTTCTAAAACCAGCTTGAACATCAGGAAGTTCACGGTTCACATATTGCTGAAGCCTGGCTTGGAGAATTTTGAGCATTACTTTACTAGCATGTGAGATACTTGGTAATAAATTTTTAAAATCATTTTTTAAAAGCATAAACTTGCTCATAGATTTCAAATCTGATGGGATTAAGTCATTAGTATTGTCTGAAACTAAGGGGAGTTGTTTTTTTTGTTTGTTTTTGTTTTTGTTTTTTATGGCTGAACTGTGCAGCTTGTGGAATCTTACCTTAGTTCCCTGACCAGGTATTGAACCTGTGCCCTCATCAATGAAAGTGCAGGGTCCTCACCACTGGACCACAAGGGAATTCACTGGAGGTCTTTATCCTTTGTGTTCTATCATATCACCTTGTCTTTTAGACAGAAAGTCAAAAGGACTTTGTTGGAATATATACTCTTTAGGACACACTTGTGCTGGGACTAGAACCTGGGCTTGAAATGCTATCCTGAGGCTTAGCTGGCTCTTACCGTTTCATTCAAAGTCATACAGTTGCAGCAATTTGAGTAGTTAGAGTATTTTATAGACTCAGGTTACTGCAGTGTTTTTCTGGTTGTCTTCCTCTGCTTTGCACTGTTCAGGAAAGATTGGGGGAGCATGGTTAACTCAATAACCAAGGGTTAAATATTATGAGTGGCCTCACATCTCTGGTTCAGTGTCAGGAAAATGTTCATTGATTTAAGTAGGTGTTATAGCTCAGTAAAGAATGGCCCTATGTTTGGCAAGAAAGCAGATATGGAAACTGTACTCACAGCCAAATTCACATGAATATAGTAATTGGTTAACGTCAAAGGAAATGATTTTGACAGATTTACATGTTGGGGTGGGTTAGAAATCCATGAAAATTCAGGATTCAAGTGCATTTTTTATCTTGCAGTGGAAGAATCTGACACAGAATAGAAAGCAGCCTTCCGTAAATGAAGTGCCGTTGGCACATCCAGTCCACTCTGTTTTGACTCCATTGTGATACAGGTAGATTTGATGTACCCTGTCAACACTCTTTCTTGCTTTCTCTTTAGACTCAGAAGTAGATGAACCCAGAGAAGAAAAGAAAGAATGCTACTATAACCTGAACGACGCCAGTCTGTGTGACAACGTGCTGGCTCCCAATGTCACCAAGCAGGAGTGCTGCTGCACCTCCGGTGCTGGGTGGGGAGACAACTGTGAGATTTTCCCCTGTCCAGTCCCGGGGACTGGTAAGAATCAGCTGAGTGCTGTGTTCACACTGGTATTTGTTGTGTGCTGTTCACGGGTCTTAGAATGTTCTCATTTGGGTTATTGAAGCCTCAAAGTGCTGGTACCTGCTGTAGTCAAATTGAGTGGGTTTCTAGAAAGCTAGAAACCAAACCCTGTCCTGCCTCAATATAAATTCTTGAACTTCTGTTTATCACAGAATATGCTGTTATGGTGACATTCCATATGATATTTTGTCAGAAACTTAATTCAGTTTTATTCCATTTTTAATATAAAAGCAATGATTTTTCTGACACTGACACAGCATTGTTCCTAATTAGAGCTTGTATATTTAAGCCAAGATTTTTCTTGATGGATTCTTATTAGAAATTTAGAATACTAGCGCTCAGGTCGCTTCAGTCTTTTCTGACTCTTTGCGACCCTATGGACTGTCGCCCACCAGGCTCCTCTGTCCATGGGATTCTCCAGGCAAGAATACTGGAGTGGGTTGCCATGCCCTCGTCCAGGTAAAATACTGGATACCATAGTAATGGTGCAATAAGTCGTGAAAGTCCATAGCACTTGTAAGTAAAACATGGATAAATAACATAAGTGAACTATCAAGTTTTTTAAAAATTATAAGTAAACTTATGAAGTCATTAGGTTTATTTGCACCTACTTTGTAATTTAGAGATTGTACTGAATTTATTTGTCTGAATTGGATGGCAAGGTTTACCTTTAAGTTGCTGAATTTGAGAAAGCAAAACTGAATGTAAAACATACTTGTAGGGGGAAAAAAATCATGGACTTTTTTTTTTCTTTATTTTTCCCACCTTTTTTTTTTTTTTTTTT
>NW_011495064.1:16654543-16661341 GCF_000754665.1 Bison bison bison
TTTTTTTCCCTTGTCTCTTCTGAAATCAGCTGAATTCACTGAAATGTGTCCTAGAGGGAAAGGTTTTGTTCCCTCGGAAGAATCCTCTTATGGCGTTGATGGTGAAAACTATAAAGGTCAGTTTCAAGCAGAAACTAATTTGCAATGAGTGTTCATATCTGACATTCAAGTGGAAGCGTGGCTTGTGTTCGAATTCTCCCCAGTAGTCTTGGTAGAAGTGTGGCTTGGGAAGTAGATCATGTAAGACTGTATGACGGTGGGATTTCACTCAAGATTCTGAGTTTCCACCTCTGAAATGATGTTTCAGAGGCTGTCATGAGGATAAAATAAGGTAACATATGTAAAAGTACTTAATACAAAATTCTGTACTGTAATAGATTCATTCTTTTATTCCAGGACAATATTAAAAATTGTATGTTAGGACCAATATAAATTTGATCACTATGTTGGCCTTTAATGGTTATCAACAAAGCAAAGATTTTTGCTTTTTTATAAAGCATCCTACTTTGCTAGGACCTTTTACTAATGGCCATAGATTAGAGATAAGGAATGGAAAAGAAGAAAATAAAAGTCAATGTGCTTTATACATTTCATGTTATTAGCCTGTAATTCTAAAATAAATTCCAGATTTTTCACTTTGGTGAAATTTAAACTACACATATGAGTATTTCCTTATTAACCACTCACTTTAACATCTCAGTGATACAGATATTATGACCATTTTTTCCCCATAGATGCAGATGAATGCCTACTTTTTGGACAAGAGATCTGCAAAAATGGCTTCTGTATGAACACTCAGCCTGGTTATGAATGCTACTGTAAGCAAGGGACATACTACGATCCTGTCAAATTGCAGTGCTTTGGTAAGTTTTAAGAGGATATTTTGTGATGTCCTGTGAAAACAGATGGGAAAAAAAATAGTAATGTTTTGTATAAAAAGTTTATTAGAATCTAAATCTCATGTTGAAAAGATTTGTAAATGTTTTATGAATCCTTTTCTTGAGCAATATTTAAGAAAATAAAAATCCTTCAAACTATTGTTTGAATAGATTTTGAAGAGTTAATATTCAGTGTGGAATTATAATTCAGGTCACTGGTATAACTGAAGTGTTCTTTTGGTCTGGGGAGCCTCCTGTTTCATCACTCATACCATACACTGAAAGTCATTTTTAAATACAGACCCAGACTTTAATGCCTAAGCAGAAAACCATATATACTATGCAGAAAAACATAGCAAAAGGAAATAATTTTAAAACTGTCATAAAGAGGCATTTTATCTTAAATTTCTAAGTATATCCTGTTCTTAAATGTTTTCTTTCCTTATTTAATGTCAGCAGCTGTAGGGCAATGTTATTTTTCCAATCAATACAGCTTAACATTTTTATAGTCAGAGCTGCTCTCTTTTGGATGATGATGTGTAGCTAATTAAAATGTGGCAGACCTTGAAATCTGGACTAAATTTAGTGGTGTATTAAGTTTGGTTAAGTGTATGAGGTGTAACTGATTGCTGATTTTCTTTCATTTTTTTTTTCCTCTGAAGATATAGACGAGTGTCAAGACCCCAACAGTTGCATTGATGGCCAGTGCATTAATACAGAAGGCTCTTATAACTGCTTCTGTACACACCCAATGGTCCTGGATGCTTCAGAAAAAAGATGTATCCGACCAACTGAATCACATGGTATGTTTGGATGTGAGAAGCAAGTCTGTGTCCAAATAAATGTCATAAGGTTTTCCTTTTGACTGAAATGTGAGCTGTCGGAAAATAGAAAAACGGATTCCTTGGGTATTTTGAAAAAATTAAAATGAGATGCTAAGAGAAAGAATAAGTTTCGTATCATCAATGTGCAGATTTAACACCCTGCACATACTGATTTAAAGGACACCAGGACAAGGAGTGACTGAGCAGATGGCAGAGCTCTTCCATACCTGGGGGTTGATCATATTTAACCCTCGAAGGCAACTGAGGAAGATGTAAGTTGAAGGGAAAATAATTAGGTTTGCTTGACTGAATAGAGGACACAGATGAGACTGGGCAGAGCAGAGGGTGGAATTAATCAGTAGTGGAGGGCTCTGGAGTCCCTGTTCATCCCTGAAGGTGATGTGCTCCTAATAATTGACTTAATTGATCAATGTATCAGCACATTCAGGAGACTGCTTTGGTTGAAATCTATTGAAAAGTAGAAAGGTTAGAATTAAGAACCCTAGGATGAAGTGTCACTCGTTCAGGGCTTTGGCAGATGAAATGGATGAAAAAGGCTGAATCCCCAAAATTTTGTGTAGAAGGAAAAAGGTAGGATTTGACAGAGGAGTAAACGTGAAAAATCAGATATTGGAAGAATAAGAAGTCCATCAGGATTATGAAGTATAGGCAAGATCGTGGAGGGTTTTACATAATGTGGAAGCTACAGAGGGAAGGATTTAATTGGAACATGATGGGCAGGTTGAATTTCAGCTGATGGAATGACACGCAGTTGGAGATGACAGAGGTTTGATCCATGGAAAGACCAGGCTGGCTTCAGACTTTTACTTGGAAGTCACGCTTAGAAATCGGGATGGAAACTTTGAGACTCGCTGGCTTCTACCACAGTGTCTATGAAGTCGGAATAGCAGTGCAATTGTCATGGAACCGTGTCTTCCCTTTCAGAACAAATTGAAGAAACCGATGTCTACCAAGATCTGTGCTGGGAACATCTGAGTGACGAGTATGTGTGCAGCCGCCCTCTTGTCGGCAAGCAGACAACGTACACGGAGTGCTGCTGTTTGTACGGAGAGGCCTGGGGCATGCAGTGCGCCCTCTGTCCCATGAAGGATTCAGGTGAGCCCTTACCAAGTCCTTCTGCTGGAGGTGTTTGGAAACCAGTTCTTCTCACCTCCTTTGGAAGCTGATAATTCTTTTACCTAAATATCTTCAACTTCACTCCTGATATCTTACTTTCATCAGAGGGGTATGTGTGCGCGCGCACGCACACTACAGGAGCAGATTACATAACATCTGACTCCTGGTTTGCCTCCAATCCAGACATTGTCATTAATTTTTGAAACCCTCATTTTATTTCCCTCCAAAGAATGATAAATGACCCAAAGAAATGTAATGCATCTTAGCAGTTGGTGGCATAGGTCTTGAGAATTTATATTTCCTGATACTTCTTTTTTTCCCACAGTCCTTCTCACTTCTGATAGTTTCTGCTTAGAGCAAAAAGTATCAGGGACTAGACACTCTCCATAGGTCAAAGCTCAAGTTTTTATGTCAACCTCTTTGTGGGAGAGAAGAGTTCCCCCCTCCACAGAAGGGTTAGAACCGTGAAGGAAAACAGTATAAAAGTAAGTGAAATGTATTTGAACAAATCTTCCTGACTTTCAAATTGTAGTGTGTGCATGCCAAGTCACTCCAGTTTTGTCTGACTCTTTGCAACCCTATGGACTGTAGCCTGCCAGTCTCCTCTGTCCATGGGATTCTCCAGGCAAGAAAACTGGAGTGGGTTGCTATGCCCTCTTCCAGGGCATCTGCTAGCTCCAAGGGTCAAACCCATGTCTCCTGTGGCTCCTGCATTGCAGGCACATTCTTTGCTGCTGAGCCACTGGCAGAGGCCTTCAAGTTTTAAACCTGGGGTCAAAAACAGAAAAAGTGGGATCAGCGAAGCTCTCAGTTTCCTCCCTTCTCTTCATCTGGGAGGAGGGCTTGAAGGTACCAACTCTGGGCTCCAGGCTGGGCTGCTTGGTGACTGCTGGGGTCCGTGCTGATGGCCTATTTCTCTTCTTACCCCTGCAGCCTCTTAGTGCCTGTTAAAGGAAAGCACTTGAAAGTCTTGGGTATAGCATTTTTGTCTTTGACTATAGAATTGGTTGTTAAAGCCAGAAAAATACTATGTGGGTATAAAGTGCAGGAGTTCATAATGAACAAATTCTCAGAATGGCAAAGAGGGAAAGAATTGCTTAGAAGAGGAAATGCTCTAATTTTTAGTTAGTTAGAATGTAATTTTCCAATCATTTAATAAATCAGCTTTTTAGCTTGGAAATAACTTAAAACCAAGGTAGCATAAAAAGAAAGTAATTTGAAATGCCATAAAAGGAAAAGGAATAGCAAAGGGGGAAGAACAAACACATAAAGATATAGATGGTAATGCTAGTAGCCCAGAAACGGAAAGAAGGTGGGTTCTGGGTACAGAAAATGTGGGTCTGGAATTCAGAGCTGCCCATGGCAGCAGCATGAACTGGGAAAAAAGAACCTCACCCAGTGGAGCTCATTTATAAAGTGAAGGCATCGCTCTTGTTGCATTGTTGTGAGAACTGGGAGGATTTTGGTGGAGCAGGATAACCAGGAGCGTGGCAGATTATTAGCATCCCTGTTACCTCTGTTCCTGGCAGATGCCACAAGAAGAGGAAGATGAAATCTGAGGAGGCGAATGCAATATATATGACTTGAGTCATCTTATCATGGTGTTTGGATAGCTTACATCTTTCTAACTAGGCAGTGTTTTTATTGTTTACTTTAAAATATATATATATATGTATACTTCTAAAAAATTAAGAGTTTATGTCCCCTTCCACCTACCCCATCAAAACTGACTCTCCACCTTGAAAATGTTCACTCTTTTTCTTAAATTGAAGTACAGTGTTGGTGTATCATAGAAGTTACAGGTGTACAATATAATGATGCACAGTTTTTAAAAGTTATACTCCATTTATAGTTATTGTGAAAAATTGGCCATATTCCCCATGTTGTACAGTATATGCTTATCACTTATTTTATACCTAATAGCTTGTACCTCTGAAGGTGTTCACTCTTAACAGTTGGTGTTTTCATCATCCAAGTCTTTAATTCTATGTATCGATTATTGCTTAAGTTTTGTATTAGTTATTATACATTTATATTTAAGAGAATATTTAAAACTGAAAGCTGTGTCATTGATTTTAGGTGCATGTTCTTTTTTGGTTTACTCTTCAGCATCTCTGAAATTGGGGGTATCCTATAACTGAAATTGATTAATGGCTACAAGCTATTTTTTCACACCTTAATGTCTATTATATCAGGATGTATTTTACAGTCTAGGGTGTCATAGAACTAGTGAAAAATGGTAACTTTTAAATGGATATGCAGGCTTTGTTTTGTGCATGTACAGGCATCTGTTCAATTCAGTTCAGTCGCTCAATCATGTCCAACTCTGCGACCCCATGGACTGCAACATGCCAGGCTTTCCTGTCCATCACCAACTCCCGGAGCTTACTCAAACGCATGTCCATCAAGTTGGTGATGCCATCCAACCATCTCATCCTCTGTCGTCCCCTTCTCCTTCTGCCTTTGATCTTTTCCAGCACCAGGGTCTTTTCCAGTGAGTCAGTTCTTTGCATCAGGTGGCCAAAGTATTGGAATTCCAGCTTCAGCATCACTCCTTCCAATGAATATTCAGGACTGATTTCCTTTAGGATGGACTGGTTGGATCTCCTTGCAGTTCAAGGGACTCTCAAGAGTCTTCTCCAACACCACAGTTCAAAAGCATCAATTCCTTGGCGCTCAGCTTTCCTTATAGTCCAACTCTCACATCCATACATGACTACTGGAAAAACCATAGTTTTGACTAGATGGGCCTTTGTTGGCAAAGTAATGTCTCTGCTTTTTAATATGCTGTCTAGGTTGGTCATAACTTTTCTTCCAAGGAGCAAGCATCTTTTAATTTCATGACTGCAGTCACTTTCTTCAGTGGTTTTGGAGCCTAGGAAAATAAAGTCTGTCACTGTTTCCACTGTTTCCCCAGCTATTTGCCATGAAGTGATGGGACCGGATGCCATGATCTTAGTTTTTTGAATGTTGAGTTTTAAGCCAACTTTTTTCACTCTCCTCTTTCAGTTTCATCAAGAGGCTCTTCAGTTCCTCTTCACTTTCTGCCATAAGGGTGGTGTCATCTGTGTATCTGAGGTTATTGATACTTCCCCCAGCAATCTTAATTCCAGCTTGTGCTTCATTCAGCCTGGCATTTGTTATGATGTACTCTGCATATAAGTTAAATAAGCAGAGTGACAGTATACAGCCTTGATGTATTCCTTTTCCTATTTGGAATCAGTCTGTTGTTCCATGTCCAGTTCTAACTGTTGATTCTTGACCAGCATACAGATTTCTCAGGAGGCAGGTCAGGTGGTCTGGTATTCCCATCTCTTGAAGAATTTTCCACAGTTTGTTGTGATCCACACAGTCAAAGGCTTTGGTGTTGTCAATAAAGCAGAAATAGATGTTTTTCTGGATTTCTCTTGCTTTTTCTATGATCCAGTGGATGTTGGCAATCTGTACAGGCATATCTTGGAGATATTATGGATTCAGTTCCAGACCACCATGGTAAAGTGAATATTGCAAAAGAGAAGTCACCTGAACTTCCTGGTTTCCCAGAGCACATAAAACTTAAATTTACATTGTAAAGTATTTATGTCTATTAAGTGTACTAAAAAAATGTACGTGCCTTAATTAAAAACACTGTATTGCTAGAGCATGCTAACCATAATCTAAGCCTTCAGCAAGTTATCTTTTTGCTGGTCGAGGGTCTTGCCTTGATATTGATATCGCTGACTGATTAGGGGATAGTTGCTGGAGACGGGCGGAGAAGGCAGTGGCACCCCACTCCAGAACTCTTGCCTGGAAAATCCTATGGACGGAGGAGCCTGGTGGGCCACAGTCCATGGGGTTGCTAAGAGTCAGACAAGACTCAGCGACTTCACTTTCACTTTTCACTTTCATGCATTGGAGAAGGAAATGGCAACCCACTCCAGTGTTCTTGCCTGGAGAATCCCAGGGACAGGGGAGCCTGG
>NW_011495064.1:16661441-16678013 GCF_000754665.1 Bison bison bison
GGAGTGACTGTGGCAATTTCTTAAAAGAATACAACAGTGAAGTTTGCCATCTCAACTGATTCTCTCTTTACAAATGATGTCTTTGAGCATGCAGTGCTGTTTAATGGCATTTTAGCTAATGTTGAAATTACTTCAAAATTGAAGTCAGTCCTGTCAAACCCTCCTGCTGCATTCTCAACTAGTTTTACGTGATATTCCAAGTCCTTTGTCTCAACATTCAGTTCAGTTTGCTGTCTCATATGGGTGGGGTTTGTGGTAGCCTACAACAATTACAATGGTAACATTGAAGATCACCCTAATAAATATAGTAAATAATAATGTTTGAAATAATGTGAGAATTTCCAAAATGTGACACGGATAGGAAATGACCAAATACTGTTGGAAGTATGGTGCCAATAGACTTGCTTGATGCAAGGTTGCCACAAACCTACAATCTGTTAAAAAAAAAAATGCAGTAAAACAAAGCATATTTACAGACAAGGTATGTCTGTACCATGTTTTATTTAATCCCTCCAGCACTGGACATTTGGGCTGTCTTCCCCCACCCTTGTCCTGCCCCAATCTTCATGTATGTATCTTCATGTATGAAGGCTCACATGAAGTGAACCTTCATGTATGTACCTTATATATGTTGCTTTGGAAGTACCTTGATAAGAAAATTCCTACAAATGAAAATACTAGGTCAAGAAGTATGTGAACTTTAAATTTACTTTTTATTCTCTAAAAATACAAATTTACGCTTCTCCAATGATAGTGTTTGAAATGCCATTTTCATCATACCATTTTAGCACTAATAACTTTTAAAGACTAGTCATCTTTAAAATTGTTATAATGTGCTCAAGAAGGGTATCTTACATGTGTCTCCCTTATTTCTAGGGAATTTGAGCATCTTTTCCTTGTTATAGATGATTTATTATTTCCTTGTTAGTGAATTATTATATCCTTTGACCGTTTCTTTGATTGGACATTGCGTCTAGTCTTACAGATTTGTGGGAACATTGTTGCATATTCTATTTACAACCCCAACATTTGGGTTCTGGCTTGCTTTCTTGATGCTTGCTGTTGTGGAAACTCCTTTATGAAAGGTTCTGCACATATTTTCATTTTATTCTGTCCCTGTCCTGATCCTGTGATATTTAAGTATTTGCTGCATGTAAATCTGATGATCTAGTGCCTTTGCAAATCTAAGTTCAAGTTAGATTTGACTATTCAAGTTATTTTAGTGTTAGAAATGAATTTTAAAATATTACATCAATTTTTAAACAGTTATTTATTTTTGACTGCATTGGGTTTTCATTGCTGCATGTGGGCTTTCCCTGGTTGCGGTGCTCAGGCTTCAGTGGTTGTGGCTCAAGGGCTCTTTAGAGCTTGGGCTCTGTTGTTGTGGTGCACAGACTTAGTTGCTGTGAGGCATGTGGGGTCTTCCAGACCAGAGATGGAACTCCTGTCCCCTGCATTGGCAGGAAGATTCTGAACCACTGGACCTCTAGGTAAGTCCCTCATCAGTTACTTTTAACTGCTGCTGCTGCTAAGTCACTTCAGTCGTGTCCGACTCTGTGTGACCCCGTAGACGGCAGCCCAGCAGGCTCCTCTGTCCCTGGGATTCTGCAGGCAAGACACTGGAGTGGGCTGCCATTTCCTTCTCCAATGCATGAAAGTGAAAAGTGAAAGTGAAGTCACTCAGTCGTGTCCAACTCTTAGTGACCCCGTGGACTGCAGTCTACTAAGCTCCTCCATCCATGGGATTTTCCAGGCAAGAGTACTGGAGTGGGTTGCCATGTCCTTCTCCAACTTTTAACTGAGATTTTACAAAACAAAATTTTAAGTGTAAATTCAACAAATCATGTGAACAAATACATACTGTGTAACTTTTTTTTAGGAAAGTATGTGGTATGAAGAAACAGTGGTACCACATGCCGAATTAAAAAAGTTTAGCATCTCTTCTGTACTCTTCCTAACTTAAACATGCATAGTAGTGATGATAAATTTTCCAAAAGGAATCTCTATACTTAGTCAAATCCTCAAAATCAGTGATTTTTACTCCTTTATTTAAAAAAAATGGTAGTCTTTTGTCAGTTGAAATATTATTTTAACTTCCAATGTATAAATTCATTAATACTGCTACTTGTAGGAGAACAACAAGTTAGGCTCTCAAGGTATTGGTGAAGGACCCTGGGGTTCCAAGAAACACATTGAAAACCACTATTCTGTTTCTGTTGGCATATAGGAAGTAAATAGCACAGGAGTATTTCTTACATAGCCCTGAAATTATGGGCCTTGGACTAAAACTTAGGGATACCCTGAATCCAGGGAGAAGTCCATGGCAATGTTAAGCAATTTTTGCACAGGCCCTTTGGTTAGCTGGCATTTCCTTGATTCATACCTAATGTTCTGATCATATCTATACCAAGCCATCTCCCACTGAGCGTGTTTCTGCTGGAGTGTGGCAAGGGAGAAGGGCCAGAGCTGAGGGGTGAGCACATGGACTCTGACCTGGTTGCCTGGCTGTGAATCCTGGCTTGGCAACTTTCTAGCTACATAGCCCTGTTCCTTTGTCTCTCTGGGCCTCAGTTTCCTCACATGAAACTAATATCACCCGCCTCACAGGGTTGTGGTAAGAATCAAATACGTGAACACATGAACACTTAGCACAGTGCTCGACACGTGTGAGAAGTGAAAGCGTTAGTCACGCAGTCAGGCCCCGACTCTTTGCAACGCCATGGACTGTAGCCCGCCAGACTCCTCTGTCCATGGAATTCTCCAGGCAGGAATACTGGAGTGGGTTGCCATGCCCTTCTCCAAGGGATCTTCCTGACCCAGGAATCGAACCCAGGTCTCCTGCATTGCAGGCAGATTCTTTACTGCTTGAGCTATCTAGGAAGCGTGCAAGGACATAGGAAGCATTAGAAGATTTTAGCACTTACTGCTACTACTGCTAGGCGATTCAGGCCAAATGAATTTTCAAATGTAACTGAAACCCAGGGCTCTTATAAAGTACACAACTTCCTAATAGCATCTGGACATGAATTAAGGATAGACAAATGCAGAAATAATATCCTTTTATAAAACTTTCTCTTCTAGACCGCTGCTTCATCCACATTAATGGGCATGCCAACTACATGACAATCTTATTTTTAAAAAAGACAGATTCTAGTTTCTAGGTGGAGGGGAGGTGGCCAGGAGTCTACATTCTTAAGTCCCAAGGCAATGCAGCTGCTACTGGTCCTTGGACCACACTAGCAAGGTTCTTCAGACACCCGACAGCATTCAACCTGATTATGTTAAAACTGCCTTTAATGCTGTTATTAATTTTTCAAAGAGGAAGCAGAGACTGTGTGAATTTTAAAACTGATTTGCTTGTTCTGCCACTGAACCTTTTAAATGATGCTGTTGAGGGATATATGATAGTTGAAAAAGAACCATGTTATCTATCTGTTAATAAAAGCCCTGGGTGAATCCCAGCCTGTCACTGAGCCTTCCAGTTTCCCAAGGAGTGCAGCACTGCTTTGGGGAACAATTAGTTGCTGATGGAAACAGTGCTGGAGGAATTTAAGGAATAAATCGCAGTGCTTGTCATCAGCTTTGAGCATTAAAGTGCAGTGCAAAGTAAAGCCTTGGCGCCAGGACAGGCTTTCACACTTCTGGTCCAATAGGTCATGGGCACTAATTCTTGCTAAGGCAGCAACTGCATCTGAGGATTCTGGTAGTTGGGGGAGATAGGAGTGGCTCCCTAAATAGTGTTCTCTGAAGTTCGATGGCAACGTGTGGATTGGTACCACATGCAGACTGGTACCACGTGCAGAGTGAGTGAGTGGAGGTTGATGGATTGTGTCAGGGTGACCTGATGTGAGATCTGCCTTGTTGTACCATTCAGTGCATTTCTGGGGCTGCTTGGGGTCCCATTTTACGTCTCAGCTGCAGTCTGGGAGGCCAAACACCAGGCCTGAGGAAAAGGTTTCAGAGGGCTGAGAGCGGCATCGCGGTGAGTTTGCTGAAGTGGTTGTGTACGGACAGCCTCCCCTTCCTCAATTCTGGAATTTCTCTTATTCTTGCCCCCAGGTCCTCTTCTTTTCTTTCCCCTCTCAGTAACCTCTAATCCTGCCTGTTCTTAAAATGTTTTTTTTTGTCTTGACTGGGGAGGGAAGTGCTGAACTGCTTTGGGAGGACCATCACGTCTGGACTCCTTATCATGCTGTCACAGCCAGCCTCCGAGAGAAAAAGCTATTTGGAAAACCAAGTCAGGAAAGTCCAACCATTGTATCCATGTTATGAACAACAGAGGGTGGCCATTGTTTGATCTTTCTGTAAGCTTTCAGTGTCATGCTAGAAGGAAGTCATGAATTCTGAGATCTGGAGTTTATTGGAATATGAATTTTATGTAGCTTGGTTTTTCTGGGTCTCCATCTGAATAAAAAACGATGGTAGCTAACGTATATTGCTCAATGCCAGGCATGTTCAGGATGCTTATCATCAATTAAGATACTTAATTATCCCAGCCATCCTATGAGGTAGGTATGTAATTACTTCCTTTTGGGGAGAGAGGAACTGAGGCACAGACTGCATTAACTGCCATGGTCAGATACCAGGAAACGGCAGATTCAAATCCAGGGGTTGGCATCTGTGCTCTCAACCACAATCCGTGCTCCTGGTGTTACTCCAGCCCCTGCCGCCCCAAGGTCTCACAGCTCATCACAGATAAACCGTATCACTTAGAATATAAAAGTGATAATGAAAAATAAAAAGCTGAGATTTTTTTCCATCTTCTCACCCTGCTGTGTGCTGAGAGAAAATCTATATGAGCTTTAGAGCCAGACAGTGAGCTTAGCCAAGTTAGACTCTGTATCAGAGTTAAGCACATAGATAACAATACATTCTTGATGAATTAATGGATTAAAACAAGTCAGTAATTCTCAGTGAATTAAACTGTTGATGATGCCTAGCACTTATCTAAATAAACCTTTAATGTTTTTATTTATTGCTACTCTTAAAAATATAAACTGAAATTTTCTGAGAAAATGTACATGATATATAGGTTGCTGTTATCCTGTGGAAATAAAAACCAGTTGACCTGCAAATGAAAGAAAATGAGACACATTATTGGAACACTGGGATCTCAAGTGCTCAGGGATCCCAGTGCCTGTGGTTATCTTGTTAAAATAATTAGACTTCTGTTAAGTAAATTGTTAAAATAATTAGACATACTGTGAGAAAACTGAACATAAAGAGTTGATAAAGTCTTGATAGAAGCCCAGTCTAAAATTTAGAAGTTAAGAAATTTTGAGGGGAGACTTAGTGTGTTGAGAGAGCGCCACCTATTGGTTGATACAGTGTACTGCGCCACTGGTGTTTTAACCTGTTTGCTCAGTCGTTTTGGACTCTGCGACCTCATGGACGGCAGCACTCCAGGCTTCCCTGTCCTTTAGCATCTCCCAGAGTTTGCTCAAACTCATGTCAGTTGAGTCCATGATGCCATCCAACCATCTCATCCTCTGTTGTCCCCTTCTCCTCCCACCTTCAATCTTTCCCGGCATCAGACTCTTTTCCAATGAGTCAGTTCTTCGCATCAGGTGGCCAAAGTATTGGAGCTTCAGCTTCAGTTCTTCCAGTGAATATTCAGGGTTGATTTCCTTCAGGATTGACTGGTTTGATCTCCTTGCTGTCCAAGGGACACTCAAGAATCTTCTCCAGCACCACAGTTCAAAGGCATCAATTCTTTAGTGCTCAGCCTCTTTTATTGTCCAGCTCTTACTTCCGTGCATGACTACTAGAAAAACCATAGCTTTGACTATATGGATCTTTGTAGGCAAAGTAATGTCTCTGCTTTTTAATATGCTGTCTAGGTTGGTCATAGCTTTTCTTCCAAGGAGCAAGCGTCTTTTAATTTCATGGCTGCAGTCACTGTCCACAGTGATTTGGGAGCCCAAGAAAACTCTCCTCTTTCACCTTCATCAAGAGGCTCTTTAATTCCTCCTCACTTTCTGCCATAAGAGCGGTGTCATATCTGAAGTAATAACTTAATGCAAGTCAGGCATAGAAAGGCAACAGTGGTGTTTAAACAAAATCTCCAAGGAAACTGAAGTACCACAAAAGAAATGGACAAATGCTTTAAAAGGTTTTAAAAATAACTGCTACTAATCGAAATGCAGAGGCATGGATCCTCTCAGTTTTGCTTGGAGAGCTGTTTAAAGATACAGATATATAGATTAGATTTGATTTGAAAATTCTCATTGCAGGAATACAGATTATTACATTGCCCTCCATGGTCAGATACCTGGTAGTGGTGGAGTCACATCCCCGCATCAGCGTGCGTGCTCTCAACCACCTCAGGGCCAGGAAGAAAAATATAATCATTACAGCATAAGAAAGACGTGAAATCAGTTCTGTCAGTAGAGAATTCTGTAGATTTTAATATGGATTCATGTCTCATTCTTTCTTTTTAAAAAGTCAAATAACAACATATTTAGGGAACTATTATATGCAGAGTGCAGTTACTAAGAACCATGTCTGAAATACAGTCTAAATTATTTATAGTTTATCTGTTTTCAGTTTCAGTTAAATTATTTACATATTCCTTCATTTCATTATTTACTTGAACACCCTACTATGTATCATCTCGGCCATAAATTTTAGAACAGATAAACAGTTTATATTTACAGGAAGTCTAAAATTCTGTAGACCTGACAAAGTTATGTTGTATTGCTGAATTAGAAGTTCATTCCTTAGTATTGCTCATTTAAATGCACAGGTGACGTCCTTTTTGAATAAATCCATCATTTCCTATGCCACACTATTTTTCATACTTCCCAATAACATCTCTGCCCCCAGTTTTTTTATATGGTTTTGCAGGCGTGAAGTTAGCTGGAATCTCTCTTTGAACAACCAAGCTAGTGATTTCTTCCATATCCGTGCATGGCTCTTACATGTTCCCAAAGATCTTAGTGTAACAAGTTTCATAATACCCTTGGAGGTGTGAAGGAAGACAAGGATTTGACTCATGGACTAAACTTGAAAAAATATTGTAATTGGGCAGTGGTTGCAAAAGGCCTTTCAGCAGTCACGGTTTAAAGGCTTTTCCAAGAACTATGTTTCCAAAGAGCGTTAATAATAACTTTGGAACATCCTACGAGTGAGGCACAGCGCGTAGTCACCGCCTTTGGTTTGGGCGGGCCAGGGATCTCCTTCTGCTTTTGGCACTGCTTCTGTCAATCGCACTGGACGAGTTACTGCAGTTTCCTTTGTCCCAAGTTGAGAACTCTTTTGAGGTTACAGTAATTAATACTCTGTAAGTATGAGAGCATTTATCATTGTGATCATAGATCCTGATTATGATGATTAAAGAAAGTTTAGCTGTTAATAAACTATAGTGGAGAATTTAAATCAAACTGGAAAGAGACAAAAGATCTCCTCAATCGAGTGGCTGCCATAAGTATACACTCTATGTACATAGAGTATACTCTCAGCGGTAAGTGGTCCACTTTTTTGGGACAAAATTCTTGGTATCTATGGAACTAGATTAAATTGAATACGGTATGGAATGGCAAGTAAGCAATTTATATTGCTTCTTCTTGAAAAGATGCTTTACATTTATTTAGAAGGCTTTTCCTTACTTTCCTGAAAAGAGTGAAAATGCTTTTCTTACTATGAAAGACTTATTACAAAATAAAATTTAGTAGTGAATTATGCACATAGAACCTTGGTGTTTAATGTGATCCTTACATTAGTTTCCTCATTTTTGTAAAATAGCAGTCCAACATCTGCCTCAGGATTGACTGAGGGATAGAAATGTGATCATACATTGTGAGATGCTTGACACGGAAGAAACGCTTCGTAGGTGTTAGCAATGATGATAAATCAAATCTTGTTCCAGGAAGTGAGTTGAGCTAAGGATCATTCCCCATTGTCACCTTGCCATACAGTGCTAGAAATCTCTTTGAAAGTAGGCAAGAGTCAAAGACGATGTGGGGGCAGGAGTGCGTCTGGGGACTGACACAGAGCCAGACACCTTCGCTGCCTCCGAAAGAAGCTGCTGCTTCTGTGTCCCTTGAGGCTCCCGAGCTGCCGCTGTGGTTATGATGTCTGAGAGAGGCCTGGAAAAGACTGGTCGAGGTTGGGGTTTTTGTTGGGCCTCATCTTTAGCTGTGGCACGTGGGGTCTTTTTTAACTTGGCAGCATGTGCACCCTTCAGCTGCAGCGCTGGAACTCTTAGCTGCGGAATGCAGGGTCCAGTTCCCTGAGCAGGAATCAAACCCCGCGTCCCCTCCCCCGCATCCCCCAACCCCGGCCTTGGGAACACAGAGTCCTAGCCACTGGACCACCAGGGAAGTCTGCAGAGTTGAATTCAGTATATTCAATTTATCAGTGTTCGAATCTAGACTTACCTAAGACTTTAAGTTCAACTTAAATATTTTGTCCTTCTGTTTATGAATCTAATATTTTTATATAAAGTAAGATCCATTTTTATTTTGTGATGTTTATATATCTCAAGGAACAGATTAAACTTTCCTTGAGAGTTATTTCTATATCAAAACTCTTGTTAATTAACTCTCTTAACACTTTGGCCTCTAATGTATAAACTTTATGTATTTGATTTTCTCTCAAGCACTTTATAGAGCTGAAAGGGCAGCCTACAATCCTAACAAGCATTTTCTTCTTAAGTATTTAAGCAGCTCTTACAAAGCTAATAATCCAAACTTAAAATGCAAGAAATTGAATTCCCTAATGAATTTAGATAGTATTTACTGACCTAATAGAGTTCTGTTAATTCTCATACAACATAAAAATCCTACATATTTCAAATTGAGGTCATAAGATTATCTAGAAAGATTATCTAGTATATGGTTTTCTTAAACATTCTAGACATATTAAATAGCAACAACAACCAAAAGACCCTTACTCTCAAACCTTAACAGTAAAGTGTTAATATTCTAAACTTAATGTATGTCATTATCTTCGTAGCCTCATTACTATCGTAGGGCAACTGAGGATACTGGGAAGGAAAATTCATGACAGTGATTGTCAGTTATTAGAGAATTAAGATCAGGACATGAGATGTGTGTACTCACAGTTTGAGTCTAAGTAGCCGTGTATGTGATACACAAGGCACGTTCTGGGTTTCCAGGTTAACAGGGGATCCTGAGTATTCCTAATGTGCATTGTTTTTATAAGCAAATCTTCCATTGTAGTGACTTTCAAGGGAATAATAGAGAAGATAGCATTAATAAAAGCTTTTCTATACCTACACATGAAAGTTGCTCAGTCGTGTCTGACTATTTGCGACCCCATGGACTGTAGTAGATGGAATTCTCCAGGCCAGAATACTGGAGTGAGTAGCCTTTCCCTTCTCCAGGGGATCTTCCCAACCCAGGGATCATAACTCCTGTCAAGAATCAGGTACCTTCTGCTGAAGGTATGTGCTCACCTTATTGAGATTGCCTACCGCAACAATGACAAACTTCCCCTGTCCCAGTAAGGACAGCTTGGTGGTGTAGTCCAGGTTCTCCAGAAAAGCAGAACCAATAGGAGAGAGTGAGATTGAGATTGACTGACTGACTGCTAAATTCATTCATTTTAAGGAACTGGCTCACAAGATTATCAGTCAATTCACTCACTCAGTCGTGTCCAACTCTTTGCGACCCCATGAACTGCAGCACGCCAGGCTTCCATCACCAACTCCTGGAGCTTGCTCAAACTCATGTCCTTTGAGTCGGTGATGCCATCCAACTGTCTCAACCTCTGTTGTCCCTTTCTCTTCCTGCATTCAATCTTTCCCAGCATCAGGGTCTTTCCCAATGAGTCAGTTCTTCACATCAGGTGGCCAAACTATTGGAGCTTCAGCATCAGTCCTTCCAATGAATATTCAGGACTGATTTCCTTTAGGACTGAGTGATTTGATCTCCTTGCAGTCCAAGGGACTCTCAAAAGTCTTCAACACCACAGTTCAAAAGCATCAATTATTCGGTGCTCAGCTTTCTTTATGGTCCAACTCTCACATCTATACATGACTACTGGAAAAACTATAGCTTTGACTCTGTGGACCTTTGTCTTCAAAGTAATGTTTCTGCTTTATAATACACTGTCTAGGTTGGTCATAGCTTGGAGAAAACAACTTTTGATTTCATGGCTGCAGTCACCATCTGCAATGATTCTGGAGCACAAGAAAATAAAGTCTGTCACTGTTTCTATTGTTTCCCCATCTGTTTACCATGAAGTGATGGGATTGGATGTCATGATCTTAGTTTTCTGAATGTTGAGTTTTAAGCCAACTTTTTCACTCTCCTCTTGCACTTTCATCAAAAGGCTCTTTAGTTCTTCACTCTCTGCCATAAGGGTGGGGTCATCTGCATATCTGAGGTTATTGATCTTTCTCCTGGCAATCTTAATTCCTGCTTGTGCTTCATCCTGCCCAGCATTTTGCATGATATACTCTGTATGTAAGTTAAATAAGCAGGGTGACAATATGTATCCTTGACGTACTCCTTTCCCAATTTGGAACCAGTCCATTGTTCTATGTCTGGTTCCAACTGTTGCTTCTTGACCTGCATACAGATTTCTCAGGGGGAAGGTCAGGTGGTCTGGTATTCCCATCTCTTGAAGAATTTCCCATAGTTTGTTGTGATCTACACAGTCAAAGACTTTAGCATAGTCAATGAAGCAGATGTTTTTCTGGAATTCTCTTGCTTTTTCTATGATCCAGCAGATGTTGGCAATTTGATCTCTGGTTCCTCTACCTTTTCTAAATCCAGCTTCAACATCTGGAAGTTCATGGTTCATGTACTGCTGAAGCCTAGCTTAGAGAATTTTGAGCATTACTTTGCTAGCGTGTGAAATGAGTGCAGCTGTGCGATAGTTTGAACATTCTTTGGCGTGATTATAGAAGCTGGCAAATCCAAAATCTGTAGAGTGGCCTGATGCTGTGGAGGCCCAAGGAGAACTGAAGTTCCAGGTCAGAAGCTATTAGGAAGAGCTAGTTTTGTAGAAGGAGCCCAAAGTGCAGAGGTGGTTGGGCAGTGGAATTCTTCTCAGAGGAGGGCCAGTCTTTCTGTTTTAATTAAGCCATCAACCCATTGAAAGAGGAGGGTAATTTGCTTTACTCAAGCACACCAATGTCAGTGTTGATCCCATTCCAGAAACACCCCAAAACATTAAAAACATATATTTATTTCTATCTTATTGCTGCATGGCCTTGTCTCTAGCTGTGGCAAGTGGGGGTTACTCTCTAATTGGGCTGTGCGGGCTTCTCGTTGTGGTGGCTCCTCTTGCTGTGCAGCATGGGCTCTAGGGAACTCAGGCTTCAGTAGTTGCAATTCCCCAGCTCTGGAGTACAGGCTCATTTGTGGTGCATGGGCTTAGCTGCCCCACGGCATGTGGGATCTTCCCCGACCAGGGATCGAACCTGCATCCTCCTGCATTGGCAGGTGGGTTCTTTATGAGCCACCAGGGACATCTCAAACTAATGTTTGAACAGTGATATCTGGGCACTACATGGCCTGACTAACACATAATATTAGCCTCAGATGGTAAAAGCACCTGCCTACAATGTGGGAGACCCAGGTTTAATCCCTGGGTCAGGAAGATCCCCTGGAGAAGGAAATGGCACTCTTGCCTCAAAAATCCCATGGACGGAGGAGCCTGGTGGGCTGCAGTCCATGGGGTCGCAAAGAGTCGGACATGACTGAGCGACTTCACTTTCTTTCTTTCATTAGCCATCACAACTGGGATTGAAGAAAAGATTGAGAACCAGCTAAAGAAAATATTTGCCTTTTGTAGACCTTCTGCAGTTCCCATTACCATCCTGTACAAATACATACTTAAGCAAGGGCCTTTATTTTCGGTTTGGAGTGAAGTGTAGTTCTCCTTCCCCAGATGTATGCTGGAGCAACGCAGGGAGGAGGTGGGACAGCAAACGCTCCACCAGGAAAGGAACATTGGACTTGTGAAGGGGAGAGAATAAACAGGACGAATGACCTGAAGGCCAGGCACGAAAATAGGGACTGTGCATGAGAAGAACACTTGAAATGAAGCCAAAATATGGGGTTTTTGAAACAACATTGTCTTAGGCAGGTGCATTAGAGAAAGCCCTGAGCAAGTAAGTCATGTTCAGGTTATGATCGCATGGTAGTCGTTGATTAGAAACATACTAGCAAAGGAAACGCAGTTTGTCTCAGAGCAAGGAAAGTTAAAAGGCGGAGGTGGGGTGGACCTCTTATACAGGGGGAAAAATTACTCCATGTCCTGCTAAACTGTTGGCGAATGAACTTGGGAGGAGTGTCCTGGAAGTGGACTGCAAACCCAGTTCCCTGGAGTGGGAATGAGTCAGCAAGGGTTCCGGACGCTAGCTGAGGAGGACCAGCAGGCTGAAGCTGTTGTCTCAGTGGCCTCAACAATATAAGACAGTTAAATGTGGGGGGAATTTGATGGACAGATGGAAAGTTGATAAGAAGAACACTTCTGAAATTTTACTTTGTGTATGATTTGAACTTTGAAGTATCCATTTTATTCAAAGCTTATTGTCTTAAGAGCTATATACTACTTGTAGTGCTAAGAAGGTATTGGGCCATGCTTTGTTACTGAAAATATTCTGACTGGAGGATAACTTGCATTATGAATATAATTGCACTGATCTATTAGGATCTTTATAATGTAGAGCTAAAGTAGAGAAAATAAGACATGCATGTAAATGAACAGTGAAAGTGAGTTGCTCAGTCGTGTCTGACTCTTTGCAACCCCATGGACTGTAGCCTGCTAGGCTCCTCTGTCCATGGAATTCTCCAGGCCAGAATACTGCAGTGGGTAGCCATTCTGTTCTCCAGGGGATCTTCCTGACCCAGGGATCGAATCAAATCCAATTACAAAAAGCAACACTTTTTATTTTTCATTAACAAGCAATCTAACTGACCTCAAATCAAATTTTTAGCCATTTAAAACTGAAATCAGAGATTATGAATAGGCATTCAAATTTCTAGAAATGCCTTTTTGGTGTTACCCTGAATGAGTTGATTTGCTCTTTACTGAAAGCTTTACTTTCACGTATTTTAAATAAACTTTGCAGATTGCATTTCTCTCTCTTCACTAATAGTTGAAAGGTACTGTAAGAAAATGAGCTGTGCTGAGTGGGGCTGTGAGAACAACCACTGTATGTAACTGCTTAAGCCCGATCCTTTGTTTGAGGTTTTGAAGTCAAATAACGGTGTGTTTACTTTGACCCTTTCCTAACTGACCTTTTAAGACAGCTATGGCTGGAATAAAACCGCTGGCTGCCCATGCCTTTTATGTGCTCACCTCAGGACCAGAGCAGGCATGCTTGGCAGAGGAAGGATGAGGGAAAGCTTATCTCCTCCCCCTTCATGCAGGTAGACTGTACCTCCCACTGACTGGGAGGAAAGCATCTAGGAAGTGCTTATGAAGTGAGTTGGCATAAATCTGCAAGGAGCAGAAACTAGGATGATAATTGTTTTGCTCAGCATCAGTAACACAGTGTCTTAAAGAAATTACGAAAGATGAGCTCATGGGGAGGCTTGAGGGCACAAGAATGCTTTCCTTTATGCTTCTGTCTGAGCTTTGGGTCTCAGTGGCTGTTGTGGACAGTTACGCTGGTTGTACACTGTTCAACCCTAGAAGTTACCATTCACAACATAATTACAGTGCCTACCATAGTAGCCAAATAAGTCACTGACAGAAGGAAGAGCTACGAGGACTGCATCTGGTTCTGAATCAGAGGGGCAGGTAAGAAGAGTCACTTCAGATGAAGATAAATGCAATGTAAGAGCAAGTTATAAACCAAGAGTTACAGAGCTGAAAATAGTTCAGTTTTGATTTGCAGGTTCATTGCGTTTCCTGTAAATAAGTGAAATACAGATCTGTTCCACTTACTATGTTTGTGTGTGTGCTCTGTGTCCGATTCTTCTCAACCCAGTGGAGTGTAACCCGCCAGGCTCCTCTGGTGGTGCTTTCACGTTACATTAATTACCTAGACGGTGCTCTTCAGATGATTCAGCAGTATATATATATATATATATTTCATAACCGTGAGATCTATACTTCTGGATTTTAATCAAGAGAGTTTCGAACAGTTCCAAAATGTAAAGCTCAATTATTTTTACCCTTCAGTTCAGTTTAGTTCAGTCACTCAGTCATGTCCGACTCTTTGCGACCCCATGAACTACAGCATGCCAGGCCTCCCTGTCCATCACCATCTCCTGGAGTTCACTCAAACTCACGTCCATCAAGTCAGTGATGCCATCCAGCCATCTCATCCTCTGTTGTCCACTTCTCCTCCTGCCCCCAATCCCTCCCAGCATCAGAGACTTTTCTAATGAGTCAACTCTTCGCATGAGGTGGTAAAGTACTGGAGTTTCAGCTTTAGCATCATTCCTTCCAAAGAAATCCCAGGGCTGATCTCCTTCAGAATGGACTGGTTGGATCTCCTTGCAGTCCAAGGGACTCTCAAGAGTCTTCTCCAACACCACAGTTCAAAAGCATCAATTCTTCGGTGCTCAGCCTTCTTCACAGTCCAACTCTCACATCTGTACATGACCACTGGAAAAACCATAGCCTTGACTAGACGGACCTTTGTTGGCAAAGTAATGTCTCTGCTTTTCAATATGCTATTTTTAATTTAATAATTTAGTTTTATTAAAAAAAACAATATTTTGAAATTTTATCCTGACTTTTTTGGAATATCATTATATTTCTCTGGACCTCAGTTTCCTCAGCAGGAAAATGAATGAGGTTAGACTGTCCATGTTTACGGACAGTGCAATCAATTTCATGATTGTCAGTCATCCTCTGGAAACGCCCATGTGAGACCACGTGCAGGCTATAGTGCCCTCTGGTGGTGATTACTTCATATTACAGCCACAAGTTTCAATGACAGATTTCAGTTGAGTTCAGTTGCTCGTGTCTGATTCTTTGCGACCCCATGGACTGCAGCACGCCAGGCTTCCCTGTCCATCACCAGCTCTCAGAGCATGCTCAAACTCATGTCCATTGAGTCAGTGATGCCATCCAACCATTCATCTCCTGTCTTCCCCTTCTCTTCCTGCCTTTAATCTTGATCATTCCAGTGAGTCAGTTCTTCGCATCAGATGGCCAAAGTACTGGAATTTCAGCTTCAGCATCAGTCCTTCCAATGAATATTCAGGACTGATTTCCTTTAGGATGGGCTGGTTTGATCTCCTTGCAGTCCAAGGGACTCTCAAGAGTTTTCTCCAATACCACAGTTCAAAAGCATCAATTCTTCAGTGCTCAGCTTTCTTTATGGTCTAACTCTCACTTCCATACATGACTATTAGAAAAACCCATACCTTTGACTAGGTTTGCTGTGTCAGCAAAGTAATGTCTCTGCTTTTTAATGTGCTGTCTAGGTTGGTCATAGCTTTTCTTCCAAGGAGCAAACGTCTTTTAATTTCATGGCTGCAGTCACCATCTACAGTGATTTTGGAGGCCCCCCCCCCGCAAATAAAGTCTGTCACTATTTCTATTGTTTCCCCATCCGTTTACCATGAAGTGATGGGTCTGGATGCCATGATCTTAGTTTTCTGAATATTGAATTTTAAGCCAGCTTTTTCACTCTCCTCTCTCACTTTCAAGAGGCTCTTTATTCAT
Source organism: Bison bison bison (assembly GCF_000754665.1). Lineage (NCBI taxonomy): Eukaryota > Metazoa > Chordata > Mammalia > Artiodactyla > Bovidae > Bison > Bison bison. The sequence goes on from NW_011495064.1 coordinate 16,677,045, forward strand.
TGCTTTCTGCCATAAGAGTGGTGTCATCTGCATATCTGAGGTTATTGATCTTTCTCCTGGCAATCTTGATTCCTGCTTGTGCTTCATCCAGCCCAGCATTTTACATGATATACTCTGCATAGAAGTTAAATAAGCAGGGTAACAATATGCAGCTTGAGGTACTCCTTTCCTGATTTGGTACCAGTCCATTGTCCATTACTGGTTCTAATTTTCGCTTTTTGACCTGCATACAGATTTCTCAGGAGGTAGGTCAGGTGGTCTGGTGTTCCCATCTCTTTCAGAATTTTCCACAGTTTGTTGTGATCCACACAGTCACAGGTTTTGGCTTCAATAAAGCAGAAATAGATGTTTTTTCTGGAATTCTCTTGCTTTCTCTATGATGCAACAGATGTTGGCAATTTGATCTCTGGTTCCTCTGCTTTTTCTAAATCTAGCTTGAATATCTGGAAGTTCATGGTTCACATACTGTTGAAGCCTGTCTTGGAGAATTTTGAGCGTTACTTTGCTAGTGTGTGAGATGAGTGCAATTGTGCAGTAGTTTGAGCATTCTTTGGCATTGCCTTTCTTTGGGATTGGAATGAAAACTGACCTTTTCCAGTCCTGTGGCCACTGCTGAGTTTTCCAAATTTGCTGGCATATTGAGTGCAACAGTTTTACAGCATTATCTTTTATAATTTGAAATAGCACAACTGGAATTCCATCACCTCCACTAGCTTTGTTTGTAGTGATGTTTCCTAAGGCCCACTTGACTTCGCATTCCAGGCTGTCTGGCTCTAGGTGAGTGATCACACCATCATGGTTATCTGGGTCATGATGATCTTTTTTGTATAATTTTGCTGTGTATTCTTGCCACCTCTTCTTAACATCTTCTGCTAGGTCCATACCATTTCTGTCCTTTATTGAGCCCATTTTTGCATGAAATGTTCCCTTGGCATCTCTAATTTTCTTGACGAGAACTCTAGTCATTCC
>NW_011495064.1:16678114-16682019 GCF_000754665.1 Bison bison bison
CTCTATTTCTTTGCCTTGATCACTGAGGAAGGCTTTCTTACCTCTCCTTGCTATTCTTTGGAACTCTGCATTCAGATGGGTATATCTTTCCTTTTCTTCTTTGCCTTTAGCTTCTCTTCTTTTCTTAGCTATTTGTAAGGTCTCCTCAGACAACCATTTTGCCTTTTTGCATTTCTTTTTCTTGGGGATAGTCTTGATCACTGCCTCCTGTATAACTGTCTTCCCAATATTTTGCAATCTAATAGAAAAAATTTTCTGCTTAGAATTGTAGAATATGTAAGCTGAAAAGGACCTTAGAGATTACCTAGTCTTATTTTCTCATTTTACCAATTAAAAGTAGAAAAGTTAGATGAATACTGGACTTTAAAGTTTTCATTTTTCTTATTTTTTAATTGGGGTTAAATGCACATGATGTAAGTGTTTATAGTGAATGATTCAGTGGCATTTAGTATATTCCCTATGTTGTGTAACCTCCCCTTTATTTTTTTAATATGTATTTATTTTGGCTGCACTGGGTCTTAGTTGGGGCACATGGGATCTGCAGTCTTCGTTGCGGCGTTCTAAGTCCTAGAGCAGCACATGTGATATAGTTCCCTGACCAGGGATTGAACCTAGGCCCCCTGCATTGGGAGTGCGGAGACTTAGCTACTGGGTCACCAGGGAAGTTTCTACCCTTTATTCTTAAGCACACACATAGCTCAAATCTTAAAAATAATTCTTACATGGTTAATGCAAAAAAAAAAAGAAAAATCAAAATGTGTTCCTTCCATATAATGTTTGTTTTTCCTAATTATTGACTTCTCAGATTGTCACTTCAGAGTGGTACTTAACGAGTAAGAAAGGAGGAAATGAAACGGTTCCTATGTCCTTCCAGTTGGAAAAATATGAAATAGATCAGCTTAGAAAATTAACATGTTGAACTTTTCTCCCATTTGCCTGTTGATTGTATTGTCCAGGCTTGTCTCTTACCAAATTTTAGAAGTTATGTCATTGCTAATATCTCTTGAGATTGTCTCAATGCAAGATTTAATGTTTTATTTCCAAAGTCCTATTTACTTAGAAATGGGGGAAACTTTTCATACAGGTTTCATAAGAAATTCATAAGTTATCAATCATTATTTTAAGGTCTTTATGTGTGGCATAATTTAATGCTATTACAAGTCTATAAATGTTGAATCCAGGTTTTAGAAATTATTTCTAAATGGAACCTCCATTATTTTGGCGTTCATACCCAACAAATCTCTGTCTCCAGTTAGCGTCTGGCTACATAAACAGCAATGTGATGGGAAACGCTGAGAGTGACTGAACTTGGAAGGGGCAGCCCTGGGTGAAGGTTGGGGGTGGAGGAACTTGATGGGTCGAAGGCCTGTGAGTCTCCTTAGAGCCTTAACATTCACAGGAGTCCCGCAGAATGTAAACCCTGCCAAGACTTTAGACTTCATTACTTCCCTGTCCTCGACAAGCACAGTTTAATTGAACATTAAGCAATTTGATCTCTTTCACCTAATAAATCGAGCAAATTCAATAAACATAAATCCTGCTAATGATAAAGCTGACTCTGGTGGGGCTGAGCTCATCAGCATTCATGGTTATTACTCTCCCCGGAATTATAGTCACAGATGCTTATTACCAAACTGAGTACTCACCTGATGCTTACAGTCTTAGGAATGTATTTAATAATTTTCTTCTCAGGGTTTCAGAAGGGCAGCTGTGGAACAGAAAGATCATGGTTTTGCAGGCAGACTAAGAGTCAAATCCTTCAACTAATCTAGGACAGTTTTGCTGTAAACCTTAGCTTTCTTATTGGAAACAAAAGGAGCTAATTACAGCTACTGCATAAGATTCTGAGATTTAAAGGGAAAAGTGTGTGATTCTGCTCCTCCGGCAGTCCAATGGTTAGGATTCCACGCTTCCATTGCAAGCAGTATGGGTTCAATCTCTGGTCGTGGAACTGAGATCCTGTATGCTATGCAGTGTGACCAAAAAAAATTAATAAAGGTGAAAGTGTGTGCAAAAGTATATAGCACCTGGCACACCAGTGCTATAATAATAGTGGATGTTAACTAACTTTCCCTTTTTTTTTTGACTGTCCTTTAGCAGGGGTCTGTAGCAGACAGTGTCTGCATACTCCTTGCATTTTCCCGAGGCTTTCTTATCCATTTTACATGCCTGGGACTCCGAGGCACCATCCCTCCTCCTCTTCACCTGGCTGACCCACTTCTGTAGATGCTCACCTCCAAGGCAAAACCTTCCCCAGCTCTTCCTGACTCCAGGCACTGCCCCTTCTTCATGCATTATCGCATATGTCAGAGTCCTGTCATTTTATCCTTCCTGTTCCTCCCAAACCCCATTCTGCCTGTTAATATTCTCAGCCTCTGGTTGGATGAGTGAGTGAGTCAATCACTGAATGGAACAATAGATTTCCTTTAATGCTGCTAAGGCAGCGTACCATAATCTATGTTCAGTAGATAAAGCTCAGAGAAAGGTTTCCAATCCAAAGAACAGGAAGCAGTAGGACTAGAACTCAGGGCTTTGACTCCGGGTCCTTTCTCTTTTTAGGATACCCAGTTTTCTCTCCCAACTCGGCAGGCTTTGACATCAGAAGAGCAGGGTTGCTCTCTGTTCCGCAGGCACTTCTGGTAAGGGTTTACTCTCTGAGAATGAGCATAAGCAGACAGATGTCTTCACTCCATAAGCTGTGGCACTGCCAGGATAATCCTCTTTGATGTTCCTTCCTCTGTCCTCAGTATTGGACAGTATGTTCTGTAAATGGTCAACATTTATCTAATTCCATAGCTTTCACTAATTTCAAAGAAAAATGCCTACTATACTGCTGGCTCAGCAGCCATTAGGATAAATCTTCATTCTCCCCATCTCCTCCCTCCACATCCGGGTGTGTATGTGTTCCAAACACCATCATCAATTAATAATACATGTGGAGGCCTGTAGGAAAAACACCTAGAAATATATGACCCATTTTCCTTTATGCATATGGATTGGTCCTTCAGTTCACTTCAGTCGCTCACTCATGCCTGACTCTCTGCGACCCCATGAATTGCAGCACATCAGGCCTCCCTATCTGTCACCAACTCCCGGAGTTTACTCAAACCCATGTCCATCGAGTCTGTGATGCCATCCAACCATCTCATCCTCTGCCATCCCCTTCTCCTCCTGCCTTCAATCTTTCCCAGCATCAGGGTCTTTTCAAAAGAGTCAGCTCTTCGCATCAGGTGGCCAAAGTATTGGAGTTTCAGCTTCAGTCTTTCCAGTAACATCCAGGACTGATCTCCTTTAGGATGGACTGGTTGGATCTCCTTGCAGTTCAAGGGACTCTCAAGAATCTTCTCCAACACCACAGATAAAAAGCATCAATTCTTCAGCACTCAGCTTTTTTTACAGTCCAACTGTCACATCCATACATGACCACTGGAAAAACCATAGCCTTGACTAGACAGACCTTTGTTGACCAAGTAATGTCTCTGCTTTTTAATATGCTATTTAGGTTGGTCATAACTTTCCTTCCAAGGAGTAAGCATCTTTTAATTTCATGGCTGCAATCACCATCTGCAGTGATTTTGGAGCCCAGAAAAATAAAGTCTGACACTGTTTCCACAGTTTCCCCATCTATTTCCCATGAAGTGATGGGACCGAATGCCATGCTCTTCGTTTTCTGAATGTTGAGCTTTAAAACAACTTTTTCACTCTCCTCTTTCACTTTCATCAAGAGGCTTCTGAGTTCTTCTTCACTTTCTGCCATAAGGGTGGTGTCATCTGCATATCTGAGGTTATTGATATTTCTCCCAGCAATCTTGATTCCGGCTTGTGCTTCCTCCAGCCCAGCATTTCTCATGATGTACTCTGCATATAAGTTAAACAAGCAGGGTGACAATATACAGCCTTGATGT
>NW_011495064.1:16682772-16685010 GCF_000754665.1 Bison bison bison
ATCATCTTTCAGGATTTGGAATAGCTCAACTGGAATTCCATCACCTCCACTAGCTTTGTTCGTAGTGATGCTTTCTAAGGCCCACTTGACTTCACATTCCAGGATGTCTGGCTCTAGGTCAGTGATCACACCATGGTGATTATCTGGGTCATGAAGATCTTTTTTGTACAGTTCTTCTGTGTATTCTTGCCACCTCTTCTTAATATCTTCTGCTTCTGTTAGTTCCATACCATTTCTGTCCTTTATTGAGCCCATCTTTGCATGAAATCTTCCCTTGGCATCTCTAATTTTCTTGACGAGATCTCTAGTCTTTCCCATTCTATTGTTTTTCTCTATTTCTTTGCATTGATTGCTGAGGAAGGCTTTCTTATGTCTCATTGCTATTCTTTGGAATTCTGCATTCAAATGGGTATATCTTTCCTTTTCTCCTTTACTTCTGGCTTCTTTTCACAGCTATTTGTAAGCCCTCCTCAGACAGCCATTTTGCTTTTTTGCATTTCTTTTTCTTGGGGATGGTCCTCATCCCTGCCTCCTGTACAATGTCATGAACCTTCATCCATAGTTCATCAGGCACTCTATCTATCAGATCTAGGCCCTTAAATCTATTTCTCACTTCCACTGTATAATCATAAGGGATTTGATTTAGGTGATACCTGAATGATCTAGTGGTTTCCCCCACTTTCTTCAATTTAAGTCTGAATTTGGCAATAAGGAGTTCATGATCTGAGCTACAGTCTTCTCCCGGTCTTGTTTTTGCTGACTGTATAGAACTTCTCCATCTTTGGCTGCAAAGAATATAATCAATCTGATTTCAGTATTGACCATCTGGTGATGTCCATGTGTAGAGTCTACTCTTGTGTTGTTGGAAGAGGGTGTTTGCTACGACCAGTGCGTTCTCTTGGCAAAACTCTATTAGCCTTTGCCCTGCTTCATTCTGTACTCCAATGCCAAATTTTTCTGTTACTCCAGGTGTTTCTTGACTTCCTACTTTTGCGTTCCAGTAATGAAACGTTCCTATAGTTAGGAACTAGTTCATTCATAGTTCATTATAGTTCCTATAATGAAAAGGACATCTTTTTTGGGTGTTAGTTCTAAAAGGTCTTGTAAATCTTCATTGAAGCGTTCAATTTCAGCTTCTTCAGCGTTGCTGGTCAGGGCATGTACTTGGAACCATGATATTGAATGGTTTGCCTTGGAAACGAACAGAGATCATTCTGTCGTTTTTGAGATTGCATCCAAGTACTGCATTTCGGACTCTTTGTTAACTATGATGGCTACTCCATTTCTTCTAAGGGATTCCTGTCCACAGTAGTAGATATAATGGTGTTCTGAGTTAAAGTCACCCATTCCAGTCCATCTTAGTTCGCTGATTCCTAGAATGTCAACATTCACTCTTGCCATCTCCTGTGTGACCATTCCCAATTTGCCTTGATTCATGGACCTAACATTCCAGGTTCCTATGCAATATTGCTGTTCACAGCATCGGACCTTGCTTCTATTACCAGTCACATCCACAGCTGGGTGGTGTTTTTGCTTTGGTGCCGTCCCTGCACTCTTTCTGGAGTTATTTCTCCACTGATTTCCAGTAGCATATTGGGCACCTACCAACCTGGGGAGTTCATCTTTCAGTGTCCTATCTTTTTGCCTTTTCATACTGTTCATGGGGTTCTCAAGGCAAGAATACTGAAGTGGTTTGCCATTCCCTTCTCCAGTGGACCACGTTCTGTCAGACCTCTCCACCATGACCCGCCCGTCTTGGGTGGCCCCACATGGTATGGCTTAGTTTCATTGAGTTAGACATGCTGTGGTCCGTGTGATCCATTGGCTTGTTGTCTGTGATTGTGTTTTCAGTCTGTCTGCCCTCTGATGCCCTCTCAGCGCCTACCGTCTTACTTGGGTTTCTCTTACCTTAGACATGGGGCATCTCTTCATGCCCTCCAGCAAAGCGCAGCTGCTGCTCCTTACCTTGGACGTGGGGTATCTCCTCTCGACTACCGCCCATGAGTTTAGGCATGGAGTAGCTCCTCTTGGCCGCTCCTGCACCATGCAGCTGCTGCGCCTTACTTCTTTATTTGAAAATGATGCACTTGAAACTTCAGAGCACTCGGTTTTCAGCCCTGATGTGTGGAGAACAAAATACAACCTCTTCATCATTTTTAATAGCAGCTGAATTTAATCTGCCTCAGTCAGAGACTTCACCTCCCAATGTCCTCACATGCCAGAGTGGTATTGTGACAT
>NW_011495064.1:16685110-16701616 GCF_000754665.1 Bison bison bison
TTGTGACATGTGACTGTCCAGACCAGCCCTGCAGATGTGTCTGTCAAAAGGAATGGAGATTTCCTGCCAGGATATGTGCTTGCTATTGCTGTAGACAGTGGGGGCCTCAGACCTCCTGGCTCCAGGGGGCAATTTTTTAACTTTTCTTTTTCCCATTTAAAATCAAAGTGGCATCATATGTCATGTGAATCTGCCATGCCAGGGAGATGAGTGTGAGCCATGGCCTGGATCTTGTTTAGACCACGTGGGTGGTGGTGGCCCACACCATCCCACGTGTGTCACTCAAAGCTCCGATCAAGAGCTTAACAGCTATGCCTCCCGAGGTGAGGAGTGCAATGAGTGGGGCTTTGAGGTGTGACTGTTTCCACTTCTCCTTCTTTTCATGTTCATATGCAGCTAGATCCTGGTAGGACAGGTATAGTGTCCTCGAAATGGCATTTGCAGAAAAAAGAAATCCTTAACATCACAGTTAGGGAATTCAAGGTTAAGATTTGTTTTGTTAAGTCTTGACAAATAATTGTCTATTTGTCTAAAACTGGTTTTCAAAAAACAGCCTGCTTTCTTTACTTTGGAGGTCTTATTTCGATGAGACCTCCATAGGTACAGATTGATTTATTTTTTCTCCTGTTAATCTGTCTTGTATCAGTTTAATTATTAGACCAGTCAAAAGAATTCAAGAGGGGCAGAGGGAGAATTTCCCCTTCCCCAGCAATGGCTTTTTACCATAAAAATTTTAATTGAAATGTATAAAATGCAAAGGGTTATTCTTTAAAAGTAGAGAGTAAACAAAGCAATCCAGATCATAATGTGACTCTCTAGAGATGGTACATTGACTTTTCATAAAGTAGTGGAATAAAATTTTGCTTGTATTCATCATAATAAAAAAGAAATGACTTTTGCCGTGCAAAGTACAAGCTCTTTCTTTGCATTTAGCCCCAGACAACTAGATGGTGCTTAACTAGGTGCTTAATTTGTTGTTGTTGTTTTTCAAATCTGTATTTATTTGGCTGTGCTGGGTCTTAGTTGCATCATGCAGGATCTTCAGTCTTTGTTGCACCATATGAACTCTTAAGTAAGGTGTACTCTTAAGTACCCTGCTTAAATAAGGAATATCTTGCAGAAGGTAAAAGACTTTGCTGCTAAGTCACGTCAGTCGTATCCGACTCTGTGCAACCCCATAGACGGCAGCCCACCAGGCTCCCCGGTCCCTGGGATTCTCCAGGCAAGAACACTGGAGTGGGTTTCCATTTCTTTCTCCAATGCAAGAAAGTGAAAAGTGAAAGTGAAGTTGTTCAGTCGTGTCCGACTTTTAGCGACCCCATGGATTGCACCTACCAGGCTCCTCCATCCATGGAATTTTCCAGGCAAGAGTACTGGAGTGGGCTGCCATTGCCTTAGGGACAAAAAAAATCTGTTCATTTTTACATGTTGAACTGGATGAAATGGCAGCCAAGAGATTCTCATGGGCTCCCATCAGGAGTTGTGGAAATTCAGAGATCTGCTGTTCCTGGGCTCCATGCCATCAGCCAACCACAACTCACTGCCTCACCAAACTGGACAGTAGCCATGACCCAACCCTAGGGATGAACAAGGTGAAGTACCTCCAAGCTCGATGGGTTCTGGTTGTGGCTTGGGATGCTCAGAGACCCAGGACATGTTAAAAAGGTGCATGTGCCCTTACCTAGGACTCGCTAGAAAATTCCATGATAGTCCAGTTGGTCCCTCAGAAGATAATGAGAAACCTGCCAGCCACTCGAGGCATTCTTGAAAGGCTGAAGCATATACTAACAACTGCTGAACATCAGTTTTCCCCTGTATTATGTGTTCTATTGGTCTGGTGTTAAAATGTGCTGTTGTTCATACCTTATCCCTGTCTGACCAAGTGATTAAATTTTCCCAAACAGTCATTAGTTTTTGAGATTAAATGCATGAGGACGTCTTTATTTACTGAGTTGGAGTTTCCCTCCATCTATTTAAGAATTCTTGATCTTGAAACAATATCTAAAAACAGCTAGAGGCTGTGCTTTCATTGCTCGTAATTTCTTGTGCAATTCTTAGACCATTGACAACTACCTTTGAAGTTTTGCTGACACTAAGATTTCTATCAATCATTCTGTCATTGAAAATCCTCATTTACTTCCAGATGTTCAGCAGGGCCTCGAGTGATTTTTACCTAAAGAGAAAAAACCGTAACCTCCATTTTCTTGGTTCTTCAGAATTCATGAACAATTATGTAACATCTCACTTTTTAAAATACCTATTTTTTGTTTTGCTGCACTGGGTCTTAGCTGTGGCACGTACATCTTTGACCTTCCTTGTGGCATACGGGCTCTTTTAGTTCTGGTATGCAGAGTCTTGTGGCATGTGAACTCTTGGTTGCAGCACGTGGGATCTAGTTACCTGACCAGGGATGTAATCCACACCTCTTGCATTGGGTGTGGAGTCTTAGCCACCAGAATACCAGGGAGGTCCCTCATCTCATTTTTAACACAGAGGCAAATAGGAATTATCCCCATGTGACAGATGTGGAAACTGAGACTTGCTAAGTTGCTTTCCAACTGTTAAGTTGGAAAGTGAAGTAGCACAATCAGAACTTGAACTCCTGCTTCTGCCTTGGAAGCCCAGGTTCTTTCCATTACCCGCTGTTCATGTCAACCTTGACCCTGGCCAAGAATGAGAGCGGATGTGTGCAATGGGAGAGGCAGCATGGATGGATTAGAACAGACCCATTCATGCTCCCAGAAAAATAACTCAAAATGCATGCCCCAGTGTTGAGGGGACTGCAGGTCATCTTCAAATACAAAAGAGTACATCTAACACAGAAGTGTTGTTTTGAAAACTCACCAGAACTACCTTGACATCTGGCTTGTTAATATGTAGAGAATGTGAAGCAGCAAAGGACAGTAAGTTCTAGGAAGTTGAGGGAAAAACACATATCCAGGGATGGAGGGAAGGAGGAAGCAGCAAACACCAAAGGTCCCCCCACCCGCATTACCATCCTCTGCTTCCCTTTGCAGCCTGGGTCACATTCAGAGCCTTCCTTAAGAACCACTTGGTGGTCCCCAAACGTAGCATTTAGGTTGCTTTTGTGACGCCTTTGGGTTTTTGTTGTTCATTTGCTAAGTTGGGTCTGACTCTCTGTGACCCCATGGACTGCAGCACACCAGGCTTCACTGTCCTCCACCATCTTCCAGAGTTTGCTCAAATTCATGTCCATTGTGTTGGTGGTACTATCTAACCATCTCATCCTCTGCCGCCCCCTTCTCCTTTGGTCTCAGTCTTTCCAGCATCAAGGTCTTTTCCATTGAGTTGGCTCTTCTCAGGTTGCCAAAGTATTTAGAGATTCAGCATCAGTCCTTCCAATGAATATTCAGGATTGATTTCCTTTAGGATTGACTGGTTGGATCTCCTTGCAGTCCAAAGGACTCTCAAGAGTCTTCTCCAGCACCACAATTCCAAAGCATTAATTCTTCAGCGCTCACCCTTCTTTATGTCCAACTCTCACATCCGTACATGACTACTAGAAAAAAACAGTGTTGACTATATGGACCTTTGTTGGCAAAATGAAGTCTCTTCTTTTTAATACACTGTCTAGGTTTGTCATAGCTTTTCTGCCAAGGAGCAGGCATCTTTTAATTTCATGTCTGCAGCCACCATCTGGAGTGATTTTGGAGCCCAAGAAAATAAAATCTGCCACTCTTTTCATTTTCCCCCATCTATTTGCCATGAAGTGATGGGACCAGATGCCATGACCTTAGTTCTCTGAATGTTGAGTGTCAAGCCAGCTTTTTCACTCTATTTTACCTTCATCAAGAGACTCTTTAGTTCCTCTTCACTGCCTTTGGGTAAGTGCTTTTTAAAATCCCAGATAGCTTCTATGAAGTAAATCCCGCTCATGAAGTACTACCTTTCCCAGGAAGCTGTTCCTAAACATCCCATAGGAACAGAAGTCCATTCCTCCTCCACTCCTCCCCAGTTTGATCCCTTCCTTTTGTGATGTTAGATGGTGAGAGCTTGGAGAGTGGAGGCTGCATGGTCTAGGGGAAAGCCACATGCTCCAGGCCTCATCACCAGGTGCCGGAGAGGAGTGTGCTGCTCAGCCATCTCTGGACTAGGTTTACAAAATACGAACGTGAATTAATTTTAATATCTACTCTTGATCACAGCTGTGGCCTGCATATAAAATCTTGAGTCTCCCTTTCAGATGTACAACAAATGTATATAAAAAGAGATAAGAGAACAGGAATGACCTCAGTGTGTCAAACTTGTAAACATTTCTGCGATCTTGCCCTCACAGGGAAATCCTTTATTCTTCCCTTTCAGACTTTAAGCAGAACTGACAACCATTTGTGTTCTCTTTGTTTGAAGCTTTATTTTTGTGAGTCAAGGGTCTTTTTCCAGGTTTAGCTTTCTCCTTAATAACATTAATACTTCTTATGAAAAGATTTCATAGAAGAGTGCATGGGAAGTCGCGGGGGGGAGGGGGTGTTGTTCATGGAATGCTTCCCACCAGGAGAGTTTGTAAGAAGGGACAACCATAATTCTGCCATGTCTGATGGTTCAGGATCTTTTCTGGCTTTACACTCCCTTCTTTCACTTTAGGAGAGAATGTGTAGGTGTGTACACATATGCATGGATGTGCACACACACCCACACACCTTTGACCCCTTTGAGGAGGGGCGATGGAAGAAAGCCTTGAGAATTCACCCTCTTGCATCAGTGCTTTGCTTTAGTTTTGTTATGGAAGGAAGCAAAATAGAGGAAAGCTCCTTCAATCTGTGGTCCAGGCAAGTGCGGCTGCTGCCTTTTGTGGCTGTCACCTGTGTGGCGGCCCTAAGAGTGTCCAGTCAGTCCTGGGGCTGGCTGACCCGCAGCTCTCAGTTCTGGTACAGCTGTTGACATCTGGGGAGCCTCAGAATTTTCACCGACTGCTAGGGTGAGTCCTCAGGCAGTATAGTTTTTGTAAAATGTGCATTCAGAAGATGAAGCTGTCTCTTCTAAAGCTTTCCTTTCTAGATCTTCTGAATAATTCTGCACCAACATACAGGAAAGAGCCTGGGACCACGAAATGCAGTGAAAAGGTGATCACTTCATGACAAATGGAGAACCAAGATCCCATGTGCTGGATGGGTCCAGTGAGAAGGACTAAAGGAAGGGCTTAAGTTGGCCATGGATAAGGGAAAATGGCCTCAAGAAGTGGTAACTGCAGATGAATTTAGCTAAGGTTCAGAAGAGGCAAGGACAGAGATTACAGAGGAGCTGAGATAGGTGTAGGAGAGGAAGAAATGTTACATGTACAACCTTGAGCCGCTGGACTGAGGTCAAATATGGTGCTGCCTCATACCAGCTGTCATTTAACCACTGTGTGCTTCTATTTCCTATTGATAAAATGTGGATAATAGTTTTTCATAGGATGGTGTAAATATTTTAATGAATTAATGTTTTAAGTGCTTAGTAGCTGGCACAGAGCAAACATTATACAACTATTAGCTATTATTACTAGAGCCATTACTTCATTATCACTGTTATAATGAAGGACCAGGTCTTGAGAAGTATAATCATACCCACTAAATTCAAATGGTACTTAGTAGCATCCTTGTTTGGTGTCTCATTTTTAGATCACCAGAAATTTTTTTTTTTTTTCTGTTTCCAGTGAGTGGGAAAATGTGTATCTGTAAAAATGACTGCTTTATACATTTAAAATGTTTTGATGAAAACCCCTGATGGGTTCAGATAAAGCCATTCTTCCAAAGGCTTGCTGCACTCTCCGATGGTTTGATTTTTCAGTTCTTTACTCTCCTGGAATGCATTCTACCAACTGTTCAGCTACTACTGGCATCTATGTTCAGAGTCTTAATTGTGCTGTAGAGTATGAATCGTATGTGGGTGTGCAGAGCACCCGTAAAGGACACTGAGATGTCCGAGGATCGGGAGTGTGCATGGGAGGCAGGGGCACACGGTGGGTGAACGCACCCACGTGTGAGCAAACAGTGATGGTGTGTCACGGGTTTTGTCCTGTCTTTTGTAGACGACTATGCCCAGCTGTGTAACATCCCCGTCACGGGACGCCGGCGGCCATATGGACGGGATGCCTTGGTTGACTTCAGTGAACAGTATGCTCCCGAAGCTGATCCCTACTTTGTTCGAGACCGTAAGCAACATTTTTTTACTCTGAAACTAGATTGTGGTTTTGAAGCTTAGTCAGTGGTTCTCAAAATGCAGTGCCTGGGAACTTGTAAGAAATGCAGGTTTGTGGGTGATGCTATAGACCTGCTGAGTCAGGAACTAGGGTGAGACCCACCCTCTGAGTCATCCTTATGGACGCTCAAGTTTGAGAAGCACTGGATCATATTAAGAGTCTCACTGCTGGGAACGCTGTATGTTTATTTTCTTTACAGAAAATCATCTTCCTATAATTTCCACGACAAAGTCATTTCTTTACCCCTCAAGTGGTGGCCTCGCTTAAGGGGCAGAGTTTTCCTAATAGTTTGGTTGTATCTTGACAAGCATTTAAATGGGAAGTAAAACAGTTGCTCTCTCCTGGTCAGAGATGAATTTTTAGAATTCATTTGTGAGGGGTTTACTAAGTAAGAAATGATGATGTGTGATGGCTTTTCCTGGGTTTGTGAGCAGAGTTTAAGTGTGAGGTGGAATGTGTATGTGTGAATCCTGTTCCCATTTAGAAAGTAAATGCCTGAAGGTACCACCGGAGTGTCCTGGAGAGGGGAGCCACACAAGCTAAATGTGTCTGTGGAAGAGACCAGAGCTTGCAAATAACAGATGAGTTACGTGAAGTCCGAAAAATGGGATGGTACAAATTGCGATATCAGTAGACAGGAGGCGGTCTGCCTTCCCGAACGGGACGACGGCAGTATACTCCAGGTGCCCGGCCCACACCCTGCAGACCAGAGTGCTGACATCATAAAATACGATGAGGCGGTTCTTTTTTATCACCTTTGCACATGGCAGACTAGCCATGATCTGTGTCCTGAGCAGCAGTACGAGCTTCATGGCTGCCTCTGGAGCTGCTTCTGTTCCGAGTCCAAGAGTGTTTCCCTCCCTCCTTTCTTTCCTTTTGTTTTTTGAAAGGTGCAGTATGTTGATCCCTCAGCTGACCTAAAACTGCTTTAAAATTTCCAAACAGCATGCTATTAAACCAGCGAGGTTGGGTCTTCTAGATCTGAGTGAGTCTAGAGCGTTGGCAGTATGCAGAAGGCCTCTGGTGCCCTTGCCCAGCTATCCTCTCAGGGTAACCACTATCCTAACTTCTAACACCTTAGATTATTTCTTTTAATCAACCACAGATAACCATGTCCTACTTCAAGAAATATGCTTAAATACATTGGCGGCTATAAGACTGTGCACTTAGGATTTCTACACTTCTGTGTATATGTTATAGGTCAGTAAACATTTACTTTAAAAAAGAGAATAAATATTAAAATTGAAAAAAGTACAGTTTTGCCTGCCTGATAAATCCAAAATAACAGGGTAAATCTATATGTAACTGACATAATCTCATGCTTGTGTGTGTAGCCTCTAATGCCTTACAGTTCAGATGCCACAAATTTTAATGTTGAAATGTTCTAGCTTAGGTATTGGCTTATGTACCTTTTTTTTTTTTTTTAATGCTGTCATTGCTTTAAAATGTAAAAAAAAAAAAATCCATTACAAATGTTAAAAAATAAACACAGCAACCTAGGAAATTGTGATGCAGTTGCAGGACCCCAGCTTTAACTATGTAATGGCCTTTAAAGTTCTTGTGAATTACAGAGAAACAGCTCCTGTTTCTCAGCTCAGGATCGCAGGTTGTTTGCCCCTGCTGAAGACAGGGTAAGTAGTGAGAGAGGCTGAGATTTCTACCAACCTTGTGATCCACCCTGTCCTGTCTTTCTGTTTAAGAAAGTTGAGCTAATGACTGGTGTTACCTTAAGTTAGAGATCAACTTTTCTTATAGCTGACCAGACAGTAAAGTTTGTGGGCTTTGCATACTATATAGTCTCTTTGCGGCTGATATTCAACTCTGCTCTGCTATTAGGAAAGCAGCCACAGACAGGTATTAGTGAACAGGTGAGGCTGTCCATGTTCCAGTAAAATTTCGTTTACACAAATAGCAAGAACGATTTAGAGCAGGGCTGTGTGCTTTGCTGGTGTTTCGGAGTCCTGTAGAAGTATTTTGAGGAGTCTGTTTAATGTGTGTGTAGGAGTTTCAAATTTTAATTTATTTCTTTCTTAAAAGTTTACTTGTGTATTATAGGAAACCAAAAAACAAAGTCATCCTTAGTCACAAGCAGTTTACTGTTTGTGTCCTTTCAAGTCTCATTTGTGTGTTTATACAACTAAGCATCCATTTTTGTGTAATTAAAATCATATAATTATGTATCATGCTTTTACACACGCATGAATATTTACCATTTCAATGTCCCAAAGCTATGAGTATTTTGATACACTATACCAACTCAATCTGGAAGGAAATATATATATATATAAAATCTTGCTACTCTTGGTAAAAATTTCAGAAAAGACAAAAATGGCAATAAGTCTCTAAATAATGATATTGGCAGAGGTATGAATAAAACACTGCTTTCCCTTAATGTTCAATTAAAGATAAAACAACAAAGTATTAATATAATGCTTCTAAGATGATTCATTATCCAGTCTAAACTATTAAAGTATTAGCAAGGGGGTATACTTCCATTGAATTAATGACAATGTATTCTTACAGTTTAGCCAAGACATGCACACACATACATCCCTCCCTTTATACTTCCTTCTGCCCCTATGCTGCCAACCCAATGAACAAGTCCTGATGTACATTTCTGAGACAGCTTAACAATTCCATGTCTAAGATGCTGCTTTTTTTAAATCAATTACAATGAAATTATATATTGGTTAACTCACTAGCTCTATTTTTTACCCCACATTGTTACCTCAGGACATGTAAAAAGCCACCTCAATGTATGGCAAAAAACCACAATAATATTATAAAGTAATTAGTCTTCAATTAAATTAATTTTAAAAAAGCCTATGCTGTAAAATAATGTTAGATCTTACAGCTGCATAAGCAATGATGTTTTGCTGCCCCCTGCAGTTCCACTGGAGAATTACTTCAAAGGCCAATTAGTTCTGGCCCTGCTGCTGCTAAGTCGCTTCAGTCGTGTCGACCTGTGCAACCCCATAGACGGCAGCCCACCAGGCTCCCCTGTCCCTGGGATTCTCCAGGCAAGAACACTGGAGTGGGTTGCCATTTCCTTCTCCAATGCATGAAAGTGAAAAGAGAAAGTGAAGTCGCTCAGTCGTGTCCGACTCTCAGCGACCCCATGGACTGTAGCCCACCAGACTCCTCCATCCATGGGATTTTCCAGGCAAGAGTACTGGAGTGGGGTGCCATTGCCTTCTCCGAGTTCTGGCCTTAGGGAGATTTTTTTTTTCTTCCCCCTGAAAGCTAATCCATGGTAGTAGCTTCAGAAGCAGGGGAGAGGATGAAAGGCCACATGTTTTGGGGTCATCATAAATTTATATTTACAACTTCCCTTTCTATAAAGAGAACTAAAATATTCTTAACACCTGGTTACATTGCTTTTGTATTGCTAAACTGGCTCTCTTTAAACTGATTCAGAACTAAACAAGAGCGTCTTTGTTTTCTTAAAAAAAAGTTTTTGGGTTTTCTCAATAGAAGTATGATGTATTTTTCTCATTTTTCAGGATGTTTGGAGTCCCTTTAACTGCCTTTAGCCTTTGATCCCCCAAGGGCCCTTTTGTAAGGCTCCTTCCAAAGCCAGAGCAAACAAACAGGCCTTATTCAGGCAAGGCCAGCCTGGCTTTTCTCTGCTCTTGGAACACGCAATCAAACAGAGCTGCCTCCAATGCTCGTGCCTCTTAGCAAATACCTACACTGATCATGAATTCCATTGGTTCCATCCTGAAAGATGTTTTGACGTTTGCCCTACTGAGAACTTGGAAAACTTAAAATCTTAGACAAGAAGATGTTAACTAAAGGCAAACACACACACACACACACCTACATGCTGTATTATGTGATTTTGATTCAGAACATCAGAATTCAAAATGTGGGGCTAATCTGTACAACATACTAAGTTTGTAACTGTAAATACTTAATATCATGTACAAATATATTCGCTTAAATTTCAATGCTATCTTTAAGGTACTGGAAATATGTATGATGAACCATAACCTTAAAATCATGTTTTTAAAACTGGTGTTAAGAGGATGAAGATTTGTTCCTTGCCTCCTGTTTGTTCCCTTCCAGGTTTTCTGAACAGCTTTGAGGAGTTGCAGGCGGAAGAATGTGGCATCCTCAATGGGTGTGAAAACGGTCGCTGTGTCAGGGTGCAGGAAGGCTACACCTGCGATTGCTTTGATGGGTATCACCTGGATATGGCCAAGATGACCTGTGTCGGTAAGAGCCATGTGTATCTGATGGGAAATCATCCTTTTCCTGAGACGCCCTGTGGCTGGACATCATGTAGTCTAGTACATTAAAGATTTACAGCGTTTCAGTTTGGGAAGATGAGAAAAATTCTGGAGGTGGATGGTGGTGACGATTGTATAACAATGTGAAGGTACTTACCACCACTGGACTATCCACTCAAAAATGGTTAAAATGGTCAATTTTATGTTCTGTATATTTTACCCTGATTTTTAAAGAAGTACTTAAGAATTCATACAAATGGTACATATGGAGGAAACACCAGAACATTTGGGGTAATTAGACACTTTTAAATTGAGCTTTTGACTCAGTAGCAAACAGTGTTTTCCCTGAACACCTGATGCCAGCATGAGGGACATATAGATGAAAAAGAAAATGCTTCCATTTTGGAGAAAGTTTTTTTTTTTTTTTTTAATAAAACTCTCACGTAGCCTTCTCTTTTACCTTTAAGAGAACAGTAAATGGGGTTTTTTTTCCTTCCTGTGTAATTGATGCTGTGTTCCTGAGCCTGCTGGCCTCCATGCTGAAAGACCTTTGACTGCAGGGTGTTGGTTTTTTTTTCCCCTATTTTTGTGGCTGTTTTTCTCCCTCCTGTAGTTTTCCCACTTCAGTTTTGTTAGTCTCAGTCTGTGGTGGTCCAAAAATAGGTAACCCAGGTTGTTACACATGTTTCAGGGGCATAAAAGACTTTCTTTCCTGTGGAAAGAAATCTAAGAAAGTAACTTAAGCCTTGAGACAAGCTTCTTGGAGGCTCTGTATTTCTCTTGACAACCTAACTGCTCTTCTAGATCTGCAGAAAGGGATTTAGAAGTAAGATAGTTCTAGTTTTCTTGACTATAAAAACTCAAGCTGACAAAATGGTCCCTTTATGGTCAAATGGTCCCTGTTATGTCAAATAACAGGGGAGTATCCAAGGGATTCTAGAATTTCTTTCCCTTTTTGTGATCTAGAAGGTCATATTTACCTTGCCTAAACAGACAGTAAGAGGAAAGACTACACAGCTTACCGTGGAGAGAGCACGGAATAGCCGGCTGTGTTTAGGCAGGGCCTCAGGTAAGCTGTTGATTGTTTCTCCTCCCGGAGTGATGGGAAAGCTTGCTTACCTCCGTGGTTTGGCTTACTGCAGATGTCAACGAATGTGATGAGCTGAACAACCGGATGTCTCTCTGCAAGAATGCCAAGTGCATCAACACCGAAGGGTCCTATAAGTGTGTGTGCCTGCCGGGCTTTGTACCTTCTGACAAGCCAAACTACTGCACTCCATTGAATACTGCCTTGAATTTAGAAAAAGACAGTGACCTGGAGTAAGAGAGAAGCTAACATAACCTAAGCCTGTATACTCTGCACTGTGTAAAGGAGAAAGAGAAATGTATTATACTTCAGACACTGCACCTAACCCAAAATGCTGGAAATACGGAAACATCATGGAGTTGTATATCCTCAGAAGGGAAAGGATTCAGTGTGAGCCTGAGTGGTGTGACAGACCAAATGGACATTTCTCTGAAAAAAAAAAAAACAAAACAAAACAGTATATATAGTCTGTTCATATGTAAAATTTAGTGGAAAAGAGGCAGAACAGTGCTGTTATTTTAAACAGAAGGTTGTATTATTATGTTTTTGTTTTGATATTTTTTACTATTGCTTGATTAAATCTGGCATTTAAATAGTGGTGGAAATATTTTATAAGATTTTCATTTTTTGGTCATGCAGTTCCTTGGCTAGTTTCTTTTTCAAATGTCAAGTGCAAAAGTCTTCGATAAAATATTGTTTATTATAAGTAATGTTACACAGGGTTATGCTATTCCAGGTCTGGAAGATTTTTAAAATCCAAATTGTCCTGTGGAGCAGGCGGTGATTGTTTCAAAACTTTTATACACATTTGGAGAAAAGGACTTTATATTTACGATGTGTTGTCTGATTTTAATGTCCATTCTTAGCCAAGCTGCTAGTAGGTGTTAATTGGATCCCTTTCCTACATTGAAATGGAAGAACTAATGAATGAGCTTACATTAGTATTGTAATGTATAAAGTAGGACCAGCAAATTTTTTAAAAACTTGATGATCCCAATATATTTACCACTGTATGTTAATGCAAAATAAATCACCATTTTTTTTTAGAAAATTTCTACCTCAGAGTTATGTCAATGAGCATATGCATACCAGTTATCCACCCCACCACCAATGGTCTTTTATGAATGTGGAGTCTTTTCCAGGTTAATTGTTAAATTTGTTATATACTGTTATGGGTGGAATTGTGTCCCCGGAATTCATGTTGAGTCATGTCCCCTCAGTACTGTGACTGTATTTTTAAATGAGCTAATGACCATTAAAGAAGGTCATTGGGGTGGGCCCTGATCCAATAGGGCTGAGGTCTTTATATGAGATTAAAACACACACAAGAAAATCATGGGAAGACACAGGGAGCCAACAGCCATTGTCAAGCCAAGAAAGGAGCCTAAGAAGAAAATTCTTCAATACCTTGAACTTTATCGACTGGGGGATTTTTACAGAAACTAACACCAGTGGCCAGCAAGTTGGTATGTAAGTGAATATTGAAATGTCTCTGGTCAATAATGGGTTAAGAAAATAAATTTAAGCCACCCAGTCTGTGGTATTCATACTTTTGACAGCCCTAGCAAATAAATAACTGGTAGATATCAGAGGGAGAACAGTTTTTGATGTTCCAAGCCTTGCTTAATACAGATCCACAGTCATGCAGTTGTCTTATTTAACCTGAATTTCAGAATCATTTTTAATAAAGAACATCTGCATTTTCAGAAAACAAACTATGTATAGGCATACTCAGCAGAAAATATCTCCATCTAACATTTTCTTCTAAGACAGGCTTTTGGATTTTAGTTTCTGCCATAGGAAGAATAGCACACCTAAAATGTCCCCTGCTGCCAAGAGTTCCACGACCAGGTGCCAACCACTGTCCCTGCCTTCCCAGGAGCTTGTGCAGGCTATGCACACCCACTATCAAGGGGATAATGTTCCAGCATATGCTGAGAGAAGAGACATCCAAACGAAAAGCATTCCTCATGCCAAAACTGTATTAAACCCACACAGGGACACTCCCACATACAAAGAGCCCTCCAAGATTACAGGAGATAACTGTTTCTCAACTCACAGAGTAACAGAAATACAGTATAAGCAAAATAAAGAAGCAGAGGAACCACTCCCAGTTAAAAGACCAAGAGAATTCCCCTGAAGGAACAAACAGACTACTTGAATCTAATATATACCAAGTTTTAAAAGGAGGTAATGAAAATACTGAAGGAATTAAGAAAGATTCAACAGAAATGCAGATTGCTGTAAAAAGGCTCCTCTCATAGTTTCTAGTTCCAAGAAAAATTAGAAAATTCATTTGCTGAGATGAAAGCTGAGCTCAAGGCAATGAATAGCAGAATGAATATAGTAAGTCCCCTACATATGAACTGGCGAGTTGTAAACTTTCAAAGATGTGAACGTGTGTTCCATCAGTGTTAGGTGTGAATGCAAATGCAGTTTGCCCTCTGTTTCCTATTGTTGAAGACCCTTCAGCTCTCTCATCTCCTGTTTCCTCTCCCTCCTCCAGTCAGTAACTCTTTCTTGTTCACTCGATGCCAGCCCCTGTTGTACTTTACTATTGTACTTTAAGATACTATACTGTAAGATTTAAAAATGCAGAAGAGAGAATATGTGATCTGGAAGATAGAATACATGGAAATAAATGGAAATTACCCAATCAGAACAGCAAACAGAAAGCCAAATGAAAAAAAGAAAAACAATATGAGAGACCTATGGGATAATATAAAGTGCCAATCTATGCATAAGAGAGATTCCAAAAGGAGAAGAGAAAGGGGGACTAGAAAGGGGATTAAAAATGTATTTGAAGAAATTATGGAACCTCCATAGTGTTCTCCATAGTGGCTGTATCAATTTTTAAGAACTAAAAAGAGAACTACCATATTACCTAGCAATCCCACTCCTGGGCATATACCCAGAGAAAACCATTAATTTCAAAAGATATGTGCACCTCAATGTTTATTGCAGCACTATTTACAATAGCCAGGACATGGGAAGCAATTTAAATGTTCATCAACAGAGAAATAATAAAGATGTAGCACAAATATACAATAGAATATTACTCAGCAGAGAAATAAAGACAAAGACATACAGGACAAATGCATGGACACCAAGCAGGGAAGGGTGGGGGTGGTGGGGTGGGATGAATTGGGAGATTGAAATTGACATATATACATTGCTATATATAAAATGGATAACTAATGGGAACTTACTGTATAGCACAGGCAACTGTACTCAATGCTCTATAGTGACCTAAATGGGAAGGACATCCAAAAAAGACTATGAATGAATGAATCATATAGCTGATTCATTTTGCTGTTTGGCAGAAAATAACATTCTAAAGCAACTTCAATAAAATTTTTTAAAAGAAGAAATTATGGCTGAAAATTTCTCAAAGCTAAAGAAGGAAACCGATATCCAGATATAGAAAGCACAGAGGTTCCCAAACTAAATGAACCCAAACAGATCTATACCAAGATGCTTTGTAATAAAAATGGAAGAAGTTAAAGAAATGATTCTAAAGACCACAGGAGAAAAAGTTAATTACAAGGGAACCCCCATGAGTTTATCAGCTGATTTCTCTACAGAAATGCTGCAGGCCAGAAGGGAGTGGAAAAATATAATCAAAGTCTTGAAAGGGAAAAATCTGCAACCTAGAATACTGTGCCCAGCAAGATCATTTAGAAAAGCAAAAACTAAAAAAATACAGCAATACTAAATCTATCCTATAGGAAATATTAAAAGATATTCTCGAAACAGAAAAGAAGAAGATAGGGTAAAGAGGAAATCACAGTTGGAAAGTAAATCATATAGTCATTATACAGATCACAAAGGGGGACAAAAAAAAAACCGTGAAAGTAATGATAAACACAAAGAAGAGCAAAAGGATAAACAGGAAGATGGAAAAAAGGACAAAGTCATAAAGTGTGGGGAGGGAAAGTAAGAAAACTTAGAATCTATTTTTTTTAGAATGTTTGAGCCAATATGACTATCAACCATAAAGCAAGTTGATATAGGAAGAAGTTAACATACCTGAAAAACAGGGTAACCCCAAATAAAAAAAAACATACAATAGATTCACAAAAACCAAAAAGAGAATACACACATAAAAGGAAATCATCAAACTACAAAAAGAAAAAGGGACAAAGAAGAAACATGGAACTAACTGGAAAACAAGGTTTAAAATGGCAATAAATACAGATGTATCAAATAATTATCTTAAATGCCAACGGACTGAATGCTCCAATCAAAAGACAGCATGGTAGACTGGATTGAAAAGAAATAACACACACACACAAACCCAAGAACCTACAATATGCTGCCTACAAGAGACTCACTTTAGAGGAAAGGACACACATAGATTGAAAGTGAGAGGATGGAAAAAGACATTCCATGCAAATAAAAATGACAAGAAAGTGAGAGTCATAATACTCATGTCAGACAAAACAGACTTTAAAACAAAGGCCCTAAAGAAAGATAAAGAAGAACCCTATATAATGATAAAAGGATCAACACAAGAAGAGGATTTTTACACTCATCAGCCACACCCAAATATATAAATACCGACAGAAAAGGAGAAATTGATGAGAATACAATAATAATAGGAGAATATAATACCCCACTCCTTATCAATGGATGGATATTCTAGACAGAAAATCAATAAGGCAACAGAGATCCTGAAATATACAATAGAACTGTTAGTTAATTGTTATTTTCAAGACATTACATCCAAAAAAGCAGAATACAGACTTTTCAAGTGCACATGTAACATTCTCTAGTATTGACCACTTCAGTTCAGTTCAGTCGCTCAGTCATATCCAACTCTTTGCGACCCCATGAATCGCAGCACACCAGGCCTCCCTGTCCATCAGCAACTCCTGGAGTTCACTCAGACTCACGTCCATCAAGTCAGCGATGCCATCCAGCCATCTCATCCTCTGTCGTCCCCTTCTCCTCCTGCCCCCAATCCCTCCCAGCATCAGAGTCTTTTC
>NW_011495064.1:16701716-16712185 GCF_000754665.1 Bison bison bison
CCAATGAGTCAACTCTTTGCATGAGGTGGCCAAAGTACTGGAGTTTCAGCTTTAGCATCATTCCTTCCAAAGAAATCCCAGGGCTGATCTCCTTCAGAATGGACTGGTTGGATCCCCTTGCAGTCCAAGGGACTCTCAAGAGTCTTCTCCAACACCACAGTTCAAAAGCATCAATTCTTTGGCACTCAGCCTTCTTCACAGTCCAATTCTCACATCCATACATGACCACTGGAAAAACAATAGCCTTGACTAGACGAACCTTTGTTGGCAAAGTACTGTCTTTGCTTTTCAATATGCTATCTAGGTTGGTCATAACTTTCCTTCCAAGGAGTAAGCATCTTTTAATTTCATCCTGCAGTCACCATCTGCAGTGATTTTGGAGCCCAAAAAGATAAAGTCTGACACTGTTTCCACTGTTTCCCCATCTATTTCCCATGAAGTGATGGGACCAGATGCCATGATCTTCGTTTTCTGACTGTTGAGCTTTAAGCACTTACTAGGGCACAAAACTAATCTCCACCAAGAGTATAGAAATTGTTTCCAGCACCTTATCTGACCACAATGACATGAAACTAAAAACTAACCACACAAAAAGAGATGAGAAAAAAATGATTACATAAAGACTAAACAACATGCTACTGAAAAACCACTAGGTCAATGAGGAAATCTGAAAGGAAATGAAAAAATACCTTGAGACAAATGACAGAACACAACCATACAAGATCTATGGGATGAAGCAAAAGTCGTTCTTGGAGGAAGTTCCTAGCAATGAACTTGTTCAAAACAGGTTTGTTCAAAAACAGGCCTTGCTCAAAAGAGCAGAAAAACCTCAAACAACCTAAAGTACCACCTAAAAGAATTAAAAAAGAACAAAACAAAGATCAGAGAGAAAATAAATAAAATAGAGACAAAAAACAAACAAAAACAATAAAACCAAGAACTGATTCTCTGAAAGGGTAAACAAAATTGAAAATGTTCTGGCCAGGCTCACCGAGAAGAAAAGAGAGATAACCTAAATAAACAAAATAAGACATGAAAAAGGAAAAATTCTCAACTGATACCACAGAAATATAAAAAACCACAAGAGAATACTGTGAACAATTATATGGCAACAAATTTAACAACAAAGAAGAAATGGACAAATTCCTAGAAACACATAGCCCAACAAAATTGAATTGAGAACAATAGTTAATTGAACAGACCAATCACTAGAAGTGAAATAGAATCTGTAACAACAATAGCAACAACAAAAAAATCCAAAGAAACAGCCCAGGACCAGATGGTGTAACAGGCAAACTCTATCAAACATACAAAGAAGAACTTATACTGATTCTTCTCAAAATGTTTCAAAAGATTAAGAGGAGGGAACACTCCCAAAGACATTCTAAGAAGCCACCATCCCCCGATACCAAAATCAGACAAGTAGACCACCAAAAAAGAAAATTATAAGCCAATATCTTTGATGAATATAGATGCAAAAATTCAACAAAATATTAGCAAACCAAATCAAACCACACATAAAAAAGGTCATACACCACAACCAACTAGGATTCATTCCAAGTTCATAAGGATGATTCAACATATGAAAATCAATGTAATATGCCATTTTAACAAAATAAAAGTAAAATATCCCATTATCATCTCAATAGATACAAAAAAATGTAATAAAATTCAACATCCATTTATAATACTCTTACCAAAGTGGGTAAGGAGAGAAGATATCTCAACATCATAAAAGCTATTTATGAAAAACCCACAGCCAACACAGTGATGAAAGCTAAATGTCTTGCTAAAATCTAGAATAAGACAAGGATGCCCCCACTCTCACTTCTCTTCAACATAGTATTGAAAGCTATAGCCACAGCAAACAAACAAGAAAAAGAAGTAAAAGGTATCTAAATTGGAAGAGAAGAGGTAAAGCTGTCACTATATGCAGATGACATGATACTATATATAGAAAATCCTTTGGACTCCACACAGAATCTACTAGAACTGATAAATAAATTCAGCAAAGTATGGGATACAAGATTAACATTTAGAAATCAGTTGCATTTCTTTATACTAACAATGAAGTGTCAGAGAATTTTTTTAAAAAGTCTTTTGAAATCACCAAGGAATAAATGTGAAAAAGGAGGTGAAACACTTATATGCTGAGAACCATAAAACATTAATAAAGGAAATTAAAGAGGATCCAAAGAAATGGAAAGATATCCCATGCTCTTCAATTGGAAGAATTAATATTGTTAAAATGGCCTTACTATTCAAAGTCCTGGGTGTTCTTTGGAAGGACTGATGCTAAAGCTGAAACTCCAAAACTTTGGCCACCTCATGCGAAGAGCTGACCACTGGAAAAGACTCTGATGCTGGGAGGGATTGAGGGAAGGAGAAGAAGAGGACAACAGAAGATGAGATGGCTGGATGGCATCACCGACTCGATGGACATGAGTTTGAGTGAACTCCAGGAGTTGGTCGCAAAGAGTCGGACATGACTGAGCGACTGAACTGAACTGAATTCAAAGCAATCTACAAATTTAATGCAATCCGTATCAAATTCTCCCTTCTGGAGAAGGTAGTAACAATCCACTCCAATATTTTGCCTGGAGAATCCCATGGAGAGACGAGCCTGGCGGGCTACAGTCCACGGGGTCACAAAGATTTGGACACAATTGAGCGACTAACACGACTACTACTACTATCAAATTAACTGACATTTTTCACAGAACTAGAATAAATAATCCAAAATTTATATGGAACCATAAAAGACCCAGAATTGCCAAAGCAATCCTGAGGGGAAAAAAGGCAAAGCAGGAGGCATAACGCTCCCACACTTCAGGCAATACTACAAAACTACAGTAATCAAACCAGTGTGCTACTGGTGCAAAGACACACATACAGATCAATGGAACAGAACAGAGGACCCAGGAATAAGCCCACACTCCTATGGTCAATTAATCCTTAACACAGGAGGCAATAATATAAAACTGGAAAAGTGAAAGTGAAGTCGCTCAGTCGTGTCCGACTCCATGGACTGCAGCCTACCAGGTTCCTCTGTCCATGGGATTTTCCAGGCAAGAATAGTGGAGTGGGGTGCCATTGCCTTCTCCAGGAGATCTTCCTGACCCAGGGACTGAACCTGGATCTCCCGCATTGTAGGCATACACTTTTACCGTCTTGAGCCACCAGGGAAGCTGGGCAAGTCTTTTCAGCAAATAGTGCTGGGAAAGTTGGAGAGCTGGATCTAAATCAATGAAGTTAGAACACACCCTCACACCATGCACAAAAATAAACTCAAAATGGCTTAAAGACTTAAACATAAGACATGACACAATAAAACTCCTAGAAGAAAGCATAAGCAAAACATTCTCTGACATAAATCATACCATTGTTGTCTTAGGTCAGTCTCCCAAGGTAACAGAAGTAAAAACCAAGCAAATGGGACCTAATCATACTTACAAGCTTTTGCATGTCAGAGGAAACCATTAACAAAATGAAAAGACAACCTATGAAATGGGAGAAAATATTTGCAAGTTAAAGTCTCTCACATCCGACTCTTTGCAACCCCATGGATTATAGTAGCATCCATGAAATTCTCCAGGCCAGAATACCGGAGTGGGTAGCCTTTCCTTTCTCCAGGGGATCTTCCCAACCCAGGGATCGAACCTAGGTCTCCCACTTTGCAGGGGATTCTTTACCAGCTGAGCCACAAGGGAAGCCCAAGAATACTGGAGTGGACAGCCCATCCCTTCACCAGAGGATCTTCCCAACCCAGGAATTGAACAGGGGTCTCCTGCATTGCAGGCAGATTCTTTACCATCTGTGCTATCAGGGAAGCCCAATTTGCAAGTTAGGATACCAACAAAGGTTTAATCTTCAAAATTAAAGATTCAAAATTTTACAAACAGCTCATACAATTCAACAAAAAAACCAAACAATCCAATTGAAAAATGAACAGATCTAAACAGGCATTTCTCCAAAGAAGACATATAGATGGCCAGTAGGCACCTGAAAAGATGCTCAACATCAATAATTATTAGAGAAATGCAAATCAAACCTACAATGAGGTACTACCTCATACCAGTCAGAATGCCATCATTAAAAAGTCTACAAATAATAAATGCTGGAGAGGTCATGGAAAAAAAGGGAACCCTCCTACACTGCTGGTGGGAATGTAAATTGTTACAGCCACTATGGAAAACAGTATGGAGGTTTCTCAGCAAACTAAAATTACCATATGATCCAGCAGTGCCATTCCTGGGCATATATCTGGACAAAACTGTAATTCAAAAAGACACACGCACCCCTATATTCAGAGCAGCACTGTTCACAATAGTCAAGACAGGGAAACCACCTAAATGTCCATTGCCAGATGAACAGATAAGAAGATGGGGTATATACAGTACAGTACTACTCAGCCATAAAAAAGAATGAAAGAATGCCATTTGCTGCAACATGAATGCAACTCGAGATCATACGAAGTCAGAAAGAGAAAGACAAATACAACGCGATAAAACTTACATGTGGACTCTAAAATATGGTGCAAATGCACCTATCTACAAAACAGAAATTGATTCATAGACATAGAATTGTGGCTGCCGAGGGGAAGGAGAGGGAGGGGGTAGACTGGGAGGTTCGGGTTAGTAGATGCAAACTATTACACTTAGAGGGAATAAACAACGAGGTCCTACTGTACATCCCAGGGAACCATATCTAATCTCCTGAGATAAACCATAACAGGAAAAGAATATATATGTATATAACTGAGTCACTTTGTACAGCAGAAATTAGCACGGCATTGTAAATCAACTATACTTCAGTTAAATAAATAAATGAAATGTCCATGTCCTAACCCCTAGAACCTGTGAATGTTACCGCATATGTCAAAAGGGAATTAAGATTAGTAATCAGCTGGCCTTAAAGTAGAGATTATTTAGATGGCCCCCCTGTAACTACAAGAATGGAAGGAAAAGGTGGCAGAATAGGAGCATCAAGGGGATGAGTGACTATCAGTTCAGTTCGGTCGCTCAGTTGTGTCTGACTCTTTGCGTCCCCATGAATCGCAGCACGCCAGGCCTCCCTGTCTATCACCAACTCCCGGAGTTCACTCTGACTCATGTCCATTGAGTCAGTGATGCCATCCAGCCATCTCATCCTCTGTCATCCCCTTCTTCTCCTGACCCCATCCGTCCCAGCATCAGAGTCTTTTCCAATGAGTCAATGCTTCACATGAGGTGGCCAAGGTATTGGAGTTTCAGCTTTAGCATTATTCCTTCCAAAGAAATCCCAGGGCTGATCTCCTTCAGAATGGACTGGTTGGATCTCCTTGCAGTCCAAGGGACTCTCAAGAGTCTTCTCCAACACCACAGTTCAAAAGCATCAGTTCTGCAGCACTCAGCTATAGAAGTCGTCAAATGGGACATGAGACTGCCTGCTACTGATAGCTTTGAAGATGGGGTAAAGTGGGGAGACACCAGAAGCCAAAGAATGTGGATAGCCTCAAGCAGCTGAAAAAGGCAAGGTGCAGTTATTGTCATCTGGAGCCTCCAGAATGCTATGCTGCAGATACCTTGATTTTAGTCTAGTGAAGCTTGCATCAACCTCTAACCTGTATCACTGTAAGATAACAAATGTGTGTTGTTTGAAGCCACTTAAGTTTGTGGTTATTTGTTGCAGCAGCACTGGAAAGCTAAAACAATACCCCAGCATCATAGAATGTACCTATCAACAGTTTTCAACTAACATTTATATAGGAAAAATGTATACCCCCCACAATTCAATATAGCATTTCAAATGATGTTGGCAGAGTCTTATATTCCAAATAAAATAGTTGGAATCACAGATGTTTGAAGAGCCCAAACAGTACCAACCAAGTGGATATGCCCTGGGACATCACTGACATTGAAAGGCCTGGCATGCTGTACTCAGTGACACCAGCCATGGCTCCTGTGCTGCTCTTGAATGCACTTCCACAGTGTTTCCCATGGCCATCGAGCTCTTGTTTTCTCCTACTGATATGGAGTGACAAGACTGAGCACATGTCCAGTTGTGGAAAAGGAACCCACGTGAGTGGGTCACAACAGAACTCACTGGAAAAGACCCTGATGCCGGGAGGGATTGGGGGCAGGAGGAGAAGGGGACAACAGAGGATGAGATGGCTGGATGGCATCACCAACTTGATGGACATGAGTTTGAGTGAACTCCGGGAGTTGGTGATGGACAGGGAGGCCTGGTGTGCTGCGATTCATGGGGTCACAAACAGTCAGACACGACTGAGCGACTGAACTGAAGGAAACTTCATTGATGATCAAGGTGTTTTAAGCATAATACATTCTAGCATCACTACATTGTTTTTATTTCTAGGAAAGTGGGGGGTTTTGGCTGCGTGCATTCATGATAAGTCACTTCAGTTGTGTCTGAGTCTTTGTGGCCCTATGGATTGTAGCCCTCCAGGTTCCTCTGTCCATGGGATTCTTCAGGCAAGAATAATGGAGTGGGTGGCCATGCCCTTCTCCAGGGAATCTTCCCAACCCAGGGATCAAATTGTCTCTCTTAAATCTCCTGCATTGGCAAGCAGGTTCTTTACCACCAGCGCCACCAGAGAAACCTATTTTAGTTGCAGTGTATCAAATTCTTTTAGCATTTTCACACAGAAACTTTAATTTTTCACAGATAACTGACAGTAAGCAGGAGATGCCTATATATGTGATTAAGATACATAGACAAAATAGAAGTTACAGTTCAAGCTAAGTTTTTACAGTCCTAGAAGGAAATTTTCTGTAATATATATGATTCTTTTAGCTCTTCTCAGTAGTTATCACGGTTTTACTTTTAGAGCCCAGTTGTCCTCCAAGTCTCAAATTTTGGATTCTGTGGCTGTCCTCCTATTTCATCAGCCATGAAGAGACAGGCATGCAGCAAGTGCCTTCTAGTCCAATTTTATATAGCCCATTATGCTAATATATGTGTTTTCCAACTGCCTGAATAAGAGGTCTCTTCCTCTGTCCATCCACAGGACTGTTTCTGTAGCATAAAATACTAGCAATCAGTAACGTTCTATACTTTTGGCATAAAAATCAAATACTGCTCCAAAACTAGGCCTGGCTATCTAATTTAAGCCTATGCAACTTGAATTTACATTCTTGAACTCTGCCATATTAGTTGAAATGAGCACTAAGTACAAATCCAGCAAAGCAAACCCTTAAATACATCAACTATTTTTTTTTTTTGTACAACTTCATCATGTCTCTAAAAAAATGTTTATAGATTCAAAAGAATGCCATAATTTAGATGTAGTGTTTTCACACACAAGAGACTATTTCCTACTCTAACATGTATTTGAATTCTCCTGGTATATTTTAATGTTCTCATGTTGGTAGAAACAACTCTAAATGTAAAAAAAAATGAGGTTCATGAACATTTCAGTTAGGTCAACAGTGCAAGAAGACAGTTAATGCCACATGACTGTTAATGTCATGTGCCCCACTCAGTGGGGAGAAACCATAACCATGGGTTTAGGAATTGCTCTAATAAGTGCAGCACTAAAGCACTTTCTAATCATCTCAACTCTCAAATAAGAATTATGTAAACATATGTTCGAAGAAGGCAATGGCGCCCCACTCCAGTACACTTGCCTGGAAAATCCCATGGACGGAGGAGCCTGGTAGGCTGCAGTCCATGGGGTCTCGAAGAGTCGGACATGACTGAGCGACTTCACTTTCCCTTTTCACTTTCATGCGTTGGAGAAGGAAATGGCAACCCACTCCAGTGTTCTTGCCTGGAGATCCCAGGGATGGGGGAGCCTGGTGGGCTGCCATCTATGGGGTCGCACAGAGTCGGACACGACTGAAGTGACTTAGCAGTAGCAAACATATATTAGAGCACCTAAGATTTACTACTCAAACCTCTGGCAAGAAGAGAGGAAAGATTCTAGTCAATCTGGGGACAAAATGGTGGAATAGAAAGACGTCACCTCACCTCCGATTTTAGTGAAAACACTAAAATCACAACTGCTGAACAACAATGCATTGACAATAAAGGACTGGCACCTACCAAAAAAGATATTCTTCCAAAGACAAAGGAGAAGTCACAGAGAGATGGTAGAAGGGGCAATATTATATTAAATATCATATTTATGATATAATCTTATACCCACCACTCGGGCAACCCAGAAACTGGAAAATAATTATATTGCAGAAATTCTCACAGAAGTGAGAGTTCTGAGCCCCACATCAGGCTCTGCAGTCTAGGGGTCTGATATCGGGAGAAGGAGCCCCAAGAACATTTGGCTTTGAAGGCCAGCAGGGTTTGATAACAGGAGCTCCACAGGAGGAGGAGAAAGAGAAATGTCATTTTTGGAGGGCAGACACAAGCCTTTATGTGCACTGGGACCCAAGGGAAAAAGCAGTGACTTCACAGGCGCCTGGGCCAGGCCTATCTGCTGGTCTTTGAGGGTCTCCTGGGGTGCTAAGGGCAGCTGTGGCTCACTGCAGGGACAAGGGCACTAGTGGTAGAGTTACTGGGTAATCACTGGGATGATCCCTCCATGGATCACATCCTAGGTGTAGTGAAGGGGCTTGCATAACTCAGTGAAGCTATGAGTCATGCCGTGCAAGGCCACTCAAGGTGGACGGGTCACAGTGAAGAGTTCTGACAAAATATGGTCCACTGGAGAAGGAAATGGCAAATCACTCCAGTATCTTGCTGTAAGAATCCCATGAATCGTATGAAAAGGCAAAAAGATGTGACACCAGAAGATAAACCCCTCAGGTCAGAAAGTGTCTGATATGCTACTGGGGAAGAGTTGAGGGCTATTACTAATAGCTCCAGAAAGAATGAAGCAGCTAGGCCAAAGCAGAAATGACGTTCAGTTGTGAATGTGTCTGGTAGTGAGAATAATGTCCAATACTGTAAAGAACAATATTGCATAGGATCCTGGAATGTTAGGTCCATGTATCAAAGTAAATTGGATGTGGTCAAGCCACGGGCTTTCCCAAGTGGTACGAGTGGTAAAGAACTCGCCTGCCAGTGCAGGTAGACATAAGAGATGCAGGTTCAATCCCTGGGTGAGCTTATTTTGTTCCATCTCCCAGAAACCAAATTTTCATCCTACCTCTTTTGTAGACTGATGGGTTTTACATTGCAGTACCTGACTCACTGGACCATAAAGAAAGTTGGACTGTAAAGAAAGCTGAGCACCAAAGAATTGATGCTTTTGAACTGTGGTGTTAGAGAAGACCCTTCAGAGTCCCTTGGACTGCAAGGAAATCCAACCAGTCTGTCCTGAAGGAAATCAGTTCAAATGTTCATTGGAAGGACTGATGCTGAAGCTGAAACTACAATACTTTGGCCACCTGATGTGAAGAACTGACTCACTGGAAAAGACCCTGATGCTGGGAAAGATTGAAGGCAGGAGGAGAAGGGGACAATAGAAGATGAGATGGTTGGATGGCATCACTGATGCCATGGACGTAAGTTTGAGTAAGCTCTGGGAGTTGGTGATGGACAGGGAGGCCTGGTGTGCTGCAGTCCATAGGGCCTCAAAGAGTCGGACATGACTGAGCAACTGAACTGAGTCCAAGATGGCAGACAAGTCAACTTCAACTGGACCTTGATTCTCAATCAGCAAGCTAAATGACATACCCAGAGGTGCCATGACAGTTCCAAGGCAGGGTCAAAAGACCAGAAGTGGGTGGTGGCCCAATTCCTGGAAACCTCCACCCCTTCCCCAAAATAGTTGGAATAATCCTTCCACTCATTAGCCTATGAAATTACCCAACCCATAAAAACTAACCACGCCACACTTCCCAGCTGCAGCACTCGCCCTCTGCAATGGCCCACACTCTGTGGGGTGTGTTTCTCTCTAAATAAATCTATTTCTTAGCTATCACTTTGTCTCTCACTGAATTCTTTCTGGGATAAAGAACCTGAGCTTCATTAGGTTCTGAAACTAGGTACCGTGGGTTTTGGCTGGGTTTAAGTCCCAGCACATGGGTTCAGGTCCCAGTCTGAGGTAAACAGTTTCATACCCCTGACACAGGAGTTTCTGCAAGAAGTACAAAATCACTTGTTCTTATAACCTCTAGAATGCCACTGGTTAAAACCTAGGGAAAATGCTCAAAAGTGTTTATAGATAGACTGACAAAACGGGAAGCCATGGATCTGACTAAACTAAGCATAGCTAATATTCAGAACCTGATAGGAATTTAAGAAGAAGCCTTCTCAACTAAATGAGGAAAAGTAAGACTTTGCAACATAAGTAAATGGGTCCTTGAATATCATTGAGATAGTCTCCCAATTCTTTGGGAAAAAACCAAACCAAACCTGTCCTTTGTTTACAAATGTAGTATTTACATGACCAGAAGTGTGTCTCCAAAACTAATCCAAAGCCCACCAATCCTTCTACCACTCCCAAAACTTTCTCAATTAATCTCAAGAGGCTTGTAAGTATTAAACAAAGGAAAAACAAAGTCATC
>NW_011495064.1:16712285-16714209 GCF_000754665.1 Bison bison bison
AACAAAGTCATACTAGAAAAAGCTTACATGTATCTTTGAGATGCAAACATCCTGTCTGGTCTTCAAAAGAACCCTCATCTCTGCTGTCCTTCTAAAATGCAAATTTTAAAAAGAAGGTAAAATAAAACTTGACTTGTTTTCCATAAATATTAGTTTAAAAGGCTTTGGCCATCTCAGTCCCTAAGTATGGTTATAATTTTTAGGGTTTCAAGCTAAAAAAATATTACTAGCTTAAATCTGTGTTTTCCATGTTAAAAAAAACCTTCTCCTTAAACTAATTACAACAGAGTAATTTGGTAAATTATACCTCTCTAAGTAGAATTTAAACATTAATTTTTTTCTCTACCTAATTGATCCTGCCAGTGGCATATGCTTATCTCAAAGCCACACATGTCCAACTACGCACAGATGGTACAGTGAAACTGCAGATAGGTCATTAAATCAGTTATGGCTCCTTTGATCACTCAATTATTACAACTGCATTACCATCAGTTATACTAATCATTGTTTTAATTTGTTCTTTGTTTCCAAACATTGCTTTGTTATCTCCCTGCTGCACTGTGTTTTCGTCAGTGTTGCAAGCTATATTACATACAGCGTGCCTCATTTATGAGTGTTGTTTCTTACAGTACCCAATATGTAACCAAGCCTCCAATAAAACCTCTATGGCTAAACATCTTGAGGAAATAGATCACATTTACAACATAAGATAATTATAATAGTGTGATTCTTGGTATGGGAAGAGCTTGTCCATTTTTGGCTGCAAAGAATATAATCAATCTGATTTCGGTGTTGACCATCTGGTGATGTCCATGTGTAGAGTCTTCTCTTGTGTTGTTGGAAGAGGGTGTTTGCTATGACCAGTGCATTTTCTTGGCAAAACTCTATTAGTCTTTGCCCTGCTTCATTCCGTATTCCAAGGTCAAATTTGCCTGTTACTCCAGGTGTTTCTTGACTTCCTACTTTTGAATTCCAGTCCTTTATAATGAAAAGGACATCTTTTTTGGGTGTTAGTTCTAAAAGGTCTTGTAAGTCTTCATAGAACCGTTCAACTTCAGCTTCTTCAGCATTACTGGTTGGGGCATAGACTTCGATTACTGTGATATTGAATGGTTTGCCATTCTTCAAAGATGGAGAAGCTCTATACAGTCAACCGAAACAAGACCAGGAGCTGACTGTGGCTCAGATCATGAACTCCTTATTGCCAAATTCAGACTGAAATTGAAGACAGTAGGGAAAACCACTAGACCATTCAGGTATGACCTAAATCAAATCCCTTATGACTACACAGTGGAAGTGAGAAATAGATTCAAGGGACTAGATCTGATAGAGTGTCTGATGAACTATGGACGGAGATTCATGACATTGTACAGGAGACAGGGATCAAGACCATCCCCATGGAAAAGAAATGCAAAAAGGAAAAATGGCTGTCTGAGGAGGCCTTATAATTAGCTGAGAAAAGAAGGGAAGCAAAAAGCAAAGGAGAAAAGGAAAGATATTCCCATTTGAATGCAGAGTTCTGAAGAATAGCAAGGAGAGATAAGAAAGCCTTCCTCAGTGATCAATACAAAGAAATAGAGGAAAACAACAGAATGGGAAAGACTAGAGATCTCTTCAAGAAAATTAGAGATACCAAGGGAACATTTCATACAAACATGGGCTCGATAAAGGACAGAAATGGTATGGACCTAACAGAAGCAGAAGATATTAAGAAGAGGTGGCAAGAATACACAGAAGAACTGTACAAAAAAGATCTTCACGACCAAGATAACCATGATGGTGTGATCACTCACCTAGAGCCAGACATCCTGGAATGTGAAGTCAAGTGGGCCTTAGAAAGCATCACTATGAACAAAGCTAGTGGAGGTGATGGAATTCCAGTTAAGCTATTTCAAATCCTGAAAGATGATGCTGTGAAAGTGCT
>NW_011495064.1:16714354-16715085 GCF_000754665.1 Bison bison bison
GAAATTCCAGATGTTCAAGCTGGTTTTAGAAAAGGCAGAGGAATCAGAGATCAAATTGCCAACATCCGCCGGATCATCGAAAAAGCAAGAGAGTTTCAGAAAAACATCTATTTCTGCTTTATTGACTATGCCAATGGAGAAGGCAATGGCACCCCACTCCAGTACTCTTGCCTGGAAAATCCCATGGACAGAGGAACCTGGTAGGCTGCAGACCATGGGGTCGTGAAGAGTCAGACACGACTGAGCAACTTCACTTTCACTTTTCCCTTTCATGCATTGGAGAAGGAAATGGCAACCCACTCCAGTGTTCTTGCATGGAGAATCCCAGGGACGGGGGAGCCTGGTGGGCTGCCGTCTATGGGGTCACACAGAGTCAGACACGACTGAAGCAACTTAGCAGCAGCAGCAGACTATGCCAAAGCCTTTGACTGTGTGGATCACAATAAACTGTGGAAAATTCTTCAAGAGATGGGAATACAAGACTACCTGACCTGCCTCTTGAGAAACCTATATGCAGGTCAGGAAGCAACAGTTAGAACTGGACATGGAACAACAGACTGGTTCCAAATAGGAAAAGGAGGACGTCAAGGCTGTATATTGTCACCCTGCTTACTTAACTTCTATGCAGAGTACATCATGAGAAACGCTGGGCTGGAAGAAGCAAAAGCTGGAATCAAGACTGCTGGGAGAAATAACAATAACCTCAGATATGCAGATGACACCACCCTTAT
>NW_011495064.1:16715191-16720328 GCF_000754665.1 Bison bison bison
ATGACCAACCTAGATAGCATATTCAAAAGCAGAGATATTACTTTGCCAACAAAGGTCCGTCTAGTCAGTTCAGTTCAGTTCAGTCGCTCAGTCCAACTCTTTGCACGCCAGGCCTCCCTGTCCATCACCAACTCCTGGAGTTCACCCAGACTCACATCCATCGAGTCAGTGATGCCATCCAGCCATCTCATCCTCTGTCGTCCCCTTCTCCTCCTGCCCCCAATCCATCACAGCATCAGAGTCTTTTCCAAAGAGTCAACTCTTCGCATGAGGTGGCCAAAGTACTGGAGTTTCAGCTTTAGCATCATTCCTTCCAAAGAAATCCCAGGGCTGATCTCCTTCAGAATGTACTGGTTGGATCTCCGTGCAGTCCAAGGGATTCTCAAGAGTCTTCTCCAATACCACAGTTCAAAAGCATCAAATCTTCAGCACTCAGCCTTCTTCACAGTCCAACTCTCACATCCATACATGACCACAGGAAAAACCATAGCCTTGACTAGACGGACCTTTGTTGGCAAAGTAATGTCTCTGCTTTTGAATATGCCATCTAGGTTGGCCATAACTTTCCTTCCAAGGAGTAAGCGTCTTTTAATTTCATGGCTGCAATCACCATCTGCAGTGATTTTGGAGCCCAAAAATATAAAGTCTGACACTGTTTCCACTGTTTCCCCATCTATTTCCCATGAAGTGATGGGACCGGATGCCATGCTCTTCGTTTTCTGAATGTTGAGCTTTAAGCCAACTTTTTCACTCTCCACTTTCACTTTCATCAAGAGGCTTTTGAGTTCCTCTTCACTTTCTGCCATAAGGGTGGTGTCATCTGCATATCTGAGGTTATTGATATTTCTCCCAGCTTGTGCTCCTTCCAGCCCAGCGTTTCTCATGATGTACTCTGCATAGAAGTTAAATAAGCAGGGTGACAATATAGAGCCTTGACGTCCTCCTTTTCCTATTTGGAACCAGTCTCTTGTTGCATGTCCAGTTCTAATTGTTGCTTCCTGACCTGCATACAGATTTCTCAAGAGGCAGGTCAGGTGGTCTGGTATTCCCATCTCTTGCAGAATTTTCCACAGTTTATTGTGATCCACTTTCCAGTCGTCATGTATGGATGTGAGAGTTGGACTGTGAAGAAAGGTGAGCACTGAAAAATTGATGCCTTTGAACTGTGGTGTTGTAGAATACTCTTGATTGTCCCTTGGACTTCAAGGAGATCCACCAGTCCATTCTGAAGGAGCTCAGCCCTGGGATTTCTTTGGAAGGAATGATGCTAAAGCTGAAACTCCAGTACTTTGGCTACCTCATGCGAAGAGTTGACTCATTGGAAAAGACTCTGATGCTGGGAGGGATTGGGGGCAGGAGGAGATGGGGACCACAGAGGATGAGATGGCTGGATGGCATCACTGACTCGATGGACTCACGTCTGAGTGAACTCTGGGAGTTGGTGATGGATAGGGAGGCCTGGCGTGCTGCGATTCATGGGGTTGCAAAGAGTCGGACACGACTGACCGATTGAACTGAACTGAACTGAGGTATGGGAAGAGGCAACAAGGGAAAATGTGTCCTGGATCATAGACAAGATCCAAAGAATCTTTAATCATTGATAGGAGTCTAATCCAAAACTTAGCACCTGAAGTGGCATATCAAAATTTTTCTCCTGATCTGGGATGAACCTCCCAAAGCTGTGGGACAAAATATGATCATGAAACGTCTCGCAAATCTTGGTTAAATTTCTTACTGAGAGGACAGGATCTGAGGTAGCCCTCTAACATGAGCCAGTGAACCCTGAGGAAACTCAAGAAGGAGAAAAGTACCTGCTATCCAGCAGCCATCAGACTACTGCTACTCCCTATGGTGAACCCTGAGGAAACTTAGGATATAGGCCCCAGATAGCAGAGGTGCATATCAAGGAAATGATTTCAGCATCCCAGATTCTTAGATCTTCCCGTACATAGAAAAGCACTGAATTCCTTAACTCAAGGTATTGCCTCCTGGGCTTGAAGTCCTCAAAATTCCCAGCAAATAAAACCTTAACTTTTAGGTTTTAATATTTTTAAAGTCTACAGGTATAAAATAGAAACTTCCCATATAGGATCAGAAGAAGTAACCTTGGGAACACTAGCACCAATGGCAGACATTACCAGAGAGATTCATCTGATAAGACACAACCAGAAACAATTAGAATGGTCATTGGCCCTTTTTTCCCCTACAAGATTATGGGATGGACAGTGACAGTGGGGACTTGTTATAGGGAAGAATTGAGTCCATGTTGTACCTGCTTCTTTCACTTTCACTTCTCATCGTTTTTGTTCACTAAAGGATACTGTCCATACATAATGGCTTGCCTTGGGGAACCCTATCCACTCTGCCCGAGTGTTAAACCAAAATGCCTTTGTTTAGAGCCCTGTCCACCTGCGGATGGCTACAGGAAGTAAGAAATTAACACCTCCCTGTCCCGAGGCTAGCTATTCCAAGAGATGTTTTTAAGATTCATGGCCATTTAAACTTTACCTCCTCACCTCTCTCCAGCTCCCGCCACACACACACACATCATTCTATAAAAGAATCTGGCATCCAGACCCAGATAAGATGGTTATTTTAGACATGAGTCTGCCATCTTGGGCAGTTGGTTTCCAAATAAAGTTGTATTCCTTGCCCCAACATCTCATCTCCAATTAATTGGGCTGTCGTGCAGTGAACAGAATGAGCTTGGACTTAGTAACAGATTTACAGAAGTCAGTTGTATTTCTTTACACTAACAATATCAGAAAAGGAATGTGAAAAAACAATACCTTTCAAAATCACACCAAAAAAGATGCTTAGGAATAAAGCTGACCAAGAAGGTTGAAGACTTATGCTGAGAAGTAAAAAATATTAACAAAGGAAACTGATGATTCAAAGAAATGGAAGGTTACCCCATGCTCTTCTATTGGAAGAATTAATATAATAAGGCATACTACCCAAAGTAATCTACAGATTTAATGCTATCCCTATTAAATTGCCCATGAAATTTTTCACTGAACTAGAATAATCCTAAAATTTAGAGCCAAAAAGACTCAGAAATGCCACAGCAATCCTGTAGAAAAAGAACAAAGCAGCAGGTATAACCCTCTACACTTCAAATAATACTACAGAGGTACAGTAATCAAAACAGCATGGTACTGGCACAAAAACAGACATATAGTTCAATGGAACAGAATACAAAGCCCAGAAATAACCCCAAGAATATATAATAGTAAAGACTCTATATTCAGTATCCTATGATAAACCATGGAAAATAATATTAAACAATAATGTGTATATATGTAAAACTGAATCACTTTGCTGTACAGCAGAAATTAACAAAGCACCGTAAATCAGTGATACTCCAATTTTGAAAAATAGAAGCACCTAAATATATAAAAATAGTAACAGACATAAAAGAAGAAATTAATAGGAATACAATAATAAGAGAATTTAATACCTCACTGACAATAATCTTCCAGACAGAAAAATCAGTAAGGCAGAGATCCTAAATGACAAAACACTTAGACTTAATTGGTATCTATAGAATACTAGGTCCCAAAAAAGCAGAACACATTCTTTTTAAATGCACGTGGAACTTTCTCTGGGATAGACCACAAACTAGGACACAAAACGCTCAACAATTAAAGAGGGTAGAAATTATTTCAAGAATCTTTTCTGATCACAATGGCATAAAACTGGAAATGAGCCACAGAAAGAAAAACAAAAAATAGCAACATGAAGATTAAACATTCTACTAAAAAACCAATGGCTCAAAGAGGAAATTAAAATTTTAAAACTAAACAAAATCCAACAAACCTCTAATCAGCCTTGCCAAGAAGAAAAGTGACAGGACTCAAATACTGAAATAAGAAATGAAAAAGGAGAAATAACTGATACTGCAGCAATTTAAAAAAATACTATGAATACTATGAACAGTTATATGCCAACAAAATGGACAACCTGGAAGAAATGGACAAGTTTCTAGTAACATACAGTCTGCCATAACTGAGTCAAGAATAAAGATAATTTGAACAGACTGATCACTAGATCTGAAACAGAATTGGTAATTTAAAAAAAAATTCCTTGCAAACAAAAGTCCGGGACGAGATGGCTTCATTGGGGAATTCTACCAAACATACAAAGAGGAACTTATACCTATCCTTTTTGAACTCTTTCAAAGGATTGAAGAGGCATCACCATCACCCTGATACCAAAACCAAACAAAAGCACTCCCCCCAAAAGATTATTACAGGCCCATATCTTCATGAATATAGATGCAGAAATCCTCAATAAAACACCAGCAAACCAAATCCAACAGTACATGTAAAGGGTTATACACCATGATCAAATTGGATTCAACAAGATTGCAAGGATGGTTCAACACATGCAAAATCATTGAGATACACAACATCAATGAGACAGAAACCACATGCTCATCAACAGATGCAGAAAAACCATTTCATAAAATTCAAAATCCATTCATGATAAAAACTCTCACCAAAGTGGGTATAGAAAAAAATACGTCAATAAAAACTGTTTATGACAAACCCTAGCCAACATACTACTCAATGATGAAAAGCTGAAAGACTCCTGCTAAAATCTGAAATAAGACTAGGATGCCCATACTGTCACCACTTCCATTCAACATAGTAATGGAATTTCTAGACTTAGCAATCAAACAAGAAAAAGAAAAGATATCCAAATTAAAAGGGAAAAAGTAAAATTGTCAATACAGGCAGGTGATAAGATATTCTATATAGAAAACCCTAAAGACTACACACAAAAAGTATTAGAACTGATAAATGAATTCAGTAAGGTAGCAGAACATAAGATTAGCATACAGAAATATACTGCATTTCTTTTTAAACTTTAATAGCTCTGAAGCAGTGGTGTTACAATATGTAGATGATATCTTGCTCCATGCTGAGACAGAGGAAGCTTGTTTGCAAGCCTCAGAAGATTTCTTAAACTTTCTGGCAGGCTGTGGTTACAAGGCATCAAGAGAAAAGGCTCAGCTTTGTCAACAATCTGGTTAGATATCTGGGCCTAATCATATCAGAAGGAACTAGGGCCATAGGCCCTGAGAGAATTAAACCTATACTAAATCATCCCCTACCTATGACTTTAAGACAAT
>NW_011495064.1:16721479-16722791 GCF_000754665.1 Bison bison bison
CATGGACTGCAGCCTACCAGGCTCCTCCGTCCATGGGATTTTCCAGGCAAGAGTACTGGAGTGGGGTGCCATTGCCTTCTCCTAGAAGGACCAGTAACTAAGCTTAAAGTTTGTGGAAATCTAAATCCTGCCACTTTCCCTCCTGAGAAGGAAAATGAAACACCTGATCACGATTGTTCTCAATTCCTAACTTTAAACTATCCACTCGGGAGGATCTAAAGGATACCCCATTAGACAATCCTGACATGGAAATATTTACAGATGGCAGTTCTTTTGTTCAGGATGGAAAGTGTAAAGCAGGTTACGCTGTGGTGACTGCTGAACAGGTTTTGGAAGCAAAATCTCTCCCTCAGGGAACCAGTGCTCGGTTATCGGAGCTTGTGGCTCTGACCCGAGCTCTAGAGTTAAGCAAAGGGCAGAAGATGGGCCTGATAATCTATGTGAGTCTACTTCTGCTGACTCCAAAAATCCCAGAATTTCCAAAGCAATCTAGAGAATAAAGAACAAAACTGGAGGCATAATCTTTCCAGACTTCAGAGAACACTACACAGCTATAGTAATCAAAACAGGATGGTATTGCATTAAAAACATAGATTAATGAAACAGAAGAGAGAGCCCCCAAATTAAATCCTCACCTATACAGTCAACAAAGGAGGCAAGAATAGACAGTAGAGAAAGTCTCTTCATCAAGTGGTGTTGGGAAAGCTGGGCAGCCACATATAAATCAATGAAGTTGAACACTTCCTCACAGCATACACAAAAACAAACTCAAAATGGCTTAAAGACGTAAAGACATAACACCATACAACTAGAAGAGAAAAGCAGTAAAACATTCTCTGACATAAATCATAGCAGTATTTTCTTAGCTCAGTCCCCCAAGATGAAATAAAAGCAAAAACAAATGAAACCTGACTGGTTCCAAATAGGAAAAGGAGGACGTCAAGGCTGTATATTGTCACCCTGCTTATTTAACTTCTATGCAGAGTACATCATGAGAAACGCTGGGCTGGAAGAAGCACAAGCTGGAATCAAGATTGCCAGGAGAAGTATCAATAACCTCAGATATGCAGATGACACCACCCTTATGGCAGAAAGTGAAGAGGAACTCAAAAGCCTCTTAATGAAAGTGAAAGTGGAGAGCGAAAAAGTTGGCTTAAAGCTCAACATTCAGAAAACGAAGAGCATGGCATCCGGTCCCACCACTTCATGGGAAATAGATGGGGAAACAGTGGAAACAGTGTCAGACTTTATTTTTCTGGGCTCCAAAATCACTGAAGATGGTGACTGCAGCCATGAAATTAAAAGATGTTTA
>NW_011495064.1:16722891-16724660 GCF_000754665.1 Bison bison bison
TTGGCCACCTCATGCGAAGAGTTGACTCATTGGAAAAGACTCTAATGCTGGGAGGGATTGGGGGGCAGGAGGAGAAGGGGACGACAGAGGATGAGATGGCTGGATGGCATCGCTGACTCGATGGATGTGAGTCTCAGTGAACTCTGGGAGTTGGTGATGGACAGGGAGGCCTGGAGTGCTGCAATTCATGGGGTCGCAAAGAGTTGGACACGACTGAGCGACTGATCTGATCTGATCTGAATCAAACGTATAAGCTTTGCATAGCAAAGATTGGGAGAAATATTTGCAAACAGTGTGACCAACAAGAGTTTAATCTCTAAAACACAAAAACAGTTCATACAACTCAGTATCAAAAAAACCCGAAACAACCCAATCAAAAAATGGGCACAAGTCCTAAACAGATATTTTCCCAAGGAAATATACAGATGGTCAATAGGCACATGAAAAGATGCTGAACATTGCTATTTACTAGAGAAAGGCAAATTAAAACTACAATGATCCATTATCTCACACTGGTCTGAATGGCCATAACCCAAAAATGTACAAATGATATATACTGGATTGGGTGTATAGAAAAAGGAATGTTCCTACACTTTTGTTTGGAATGTAAATCAGTACAACCATTATGGAATAATGGAATATTACTCATAAAAAGAATGAAATACTGCCATTTGCAGCAATATAGATGAACCTAGAGATTATGATACTAAGTAAGCCATACAGAGAAAGACAAATCTTATGATACTGTTTATAAGTGGAATCTTAAAAAAATGATACA
Organism: Bison bison bison; assembly: GCF_000754665.1. NCBI lineage: Eukaryota > Metazoa > Chordata > Mammalia > Artiodactyla > Bovidae > Bison > Bison bison. The sequence goes on from NW_011495064.1 coordinate 16,723,670, forward strand.
AATGAATTTATATACAAAACAAATAGACTTACAGACATGGAAAACAAAGTTATGATTACCAAAGGGAAAAGATGAAGGAGGGCTAAATTAGGGGTTTGGGATTAACATATATACACTACTATGTATAAAATAGATAACCAACAAAGACCTACTGTATAGCATAGGGAACCATACACAACATTTTGTAATAACCTATAAGAGAAAAGAATCTGAAAAAGGATACATATGTATAACTGAATCACTTTGCTGTACACCTGAAACTAACACAACATTGTAAATCAACTATATTTTGGTTTTTAAAAAAGGACACTGCGGAACACTGCACTAGAATATGATCACACGGGATGAACTGTAGACACAAGGCTGGCAAAGTAGTCTGAAGAAACTTAAGTTACAGTGTTCTGTGTTGCTCTGCTTTGTGGAAGATCAAAAACAGAGAAAACATGAACTGGAAAAGATTTTAGATGAAAGATGAGAATTAGTTGTTTGAACATGTGAATTTAAAATTACTATGGAGTGTGTAAGTGAAGATATTAATATTAAATAGGCAGTTAGAAAGAAGGTTTGGAGAGCAGGAGAGAAGCTAAAAGATTCAAGTTGCAGGTTTGGGGAGTCCACCTAACATTTTATGTGGTAAAAGCACAGTTATAACATCACATAAGAGTACAGTTGACCACTGAACAAAGAGGGATTGGGGTTGTAACCCTTCTGGAAGGGTTATATGTTCCTTTGTCTCTGCTCCCTTAGCTGTCCCCTCCCATGTTACCACACTGATTTATAATCATTTTTCTTACGAGTTGGCAAACTCCATGTTTTAAAATTTTATTTTTATACATTCAGTTCAGTTGCTCATTTGTTTCTGACTCTTTGCGACCCTGTGGACCACAGCACGTCAGGCATCCCTGTCCATCACCAACTCCCTGAGTTTACTCAAACTCATCTCCATTGATGCCATCCAACCATCTCATCCTCTGTCATCCCCTTCTCCTCC
>NW_011495064.1:16724760-16726258 GCF_000754665.1 Bison bison bison
CCTCAATATGAGGATTAGGAGAATACGTTGCCTCACCAATTTAGGGACTAATGCCCCATGTCAGCTTGGTAAGCAGTTATGGAACGAGAATGACGCCCCTTTTCCCTAGGCAACATAATTCTCCTAAAAGAAAAGGGGGGAATGAGAGAGTCATTTCCTAGGCAGGCTGATAAGGAGACTAGGGGTCCCCAAGAAGAGAAGGACCTGGAATTCTCAAGGAGGAAGAAAGGACAAACTTTTTTTTTTCCTTCTCTACATTCCTTAGGATTATATAACAATAATGTATCCTGCCTGAGAACAGTCTCTGGATTAAACCTGGCTAATTCTGTAATCTTAAAATGTAAATTATGGGAGTGGACCTGGTCTTTACAAGGATGTATCCTGCCTGAGGACAGTCACTGGATTAAACCTTCTGGCTAATTCTGTTATCTTAAAATGTAAATTATGGGAGTAGGTCTGGTGAGGTCTTTACAACCTCCAGACATTCTTTGGATTCATTGGAGAGTATATAACTTCATTGCTAACACTAGCAAGTGGGTACTCTTTCTGCCCCCTTCTGATGCCTATGTCAGGAGCTTTCTCTATCTCCTTTATACTTTAATAAAACTTTATTACACACAAACACATACACACACAAAATACTGCATTTCTTTACACTAATAAAACATCTGAGAAAGTTAAAAAAAAAAAAAACTCCATTTAAAATCACATCACACAGACACAGAAAAGCACACACACAAACACACAAAATGCTTAGGAATAAACTGACCAAATAGGTGAAAAACTTATATGCTGAGAACTATAAAACATTGATAAAGGAAACTGAAGATGATTCCAAATAAACAGAAAGATATAACATGCTCTTTAATTGAAAGAATTAATATTGTTGAAATGGCTATACTACCCAAAGCAATCTAAAGATTTAATATGATCCCTATCAAATTACACATGACATTTTTCACAGAAATAGAATAATCCTAAAATGTATATGGAACCACAAAAGCCCCAGAATTTCCAAAGCAATCTAGAGAATAAAGAACAAAACTGGAGGCATAATCTTTCCAGACTTCAGAGAACACTACACAGCTATAGTAATCAAAACAGGATGGTATTGCATTAAAAACATAGATTAATGAAACAGAAGAGAGAGCCCCCAAATTAAATCCTCACCTATACAGTCAACAAAGGAGGCAAGAATAGACAGTAGAGAAAGTCTCTTCATCAAGTGGTGTTGGGAAAGCTGGGCAGCCACATATAAATCAATGAAGTTGAACACTTCCTCACAGCATACACAAAAACAAACTCAAAATGGCTTAAAGACGTAAAGACATAACACCATACAACTAGAAGAGAAAAGCAGTAAAACATTCTCTGACATAAATCATAGCAGTATTTTCTTAGCTCAGTCCCCCAAGATGAAATAAAAGCAAAAACAAATGAAACCTGACTGGTTCCAAATAGGAAAAGGAGGACGTCAAGGCTGTATATTGTCACCCTG
>NW_011495064.1:16726358-16731180 GCF_000754665.1 Bison bison bison
TCTTCTTGCTGCTGCTGCTAAGTCGCTTCAGTCATGTCCGACTGTGCGACCCCATAGACGGCAGCCCACCAGGCCCCCCATCCCTGGGATTCTCCAGGCAAGAACACTGGAGTGGGTTGCCATTTCCTTCTCCAATGCATGAAAGTGAAAAGGCAAAGTGAAGTTACTCAGTCATGTCTGACTCTTAGTGACCCCATGGACTGCAGCCCACCAGGCTCCTCCATCCATGGGATGTTCCATACATTAGGCTTAATGAATAGTGCTTGTGCTCGGTCACTATGTCACGTCTGACTCTTTGGGACCCCCGACTCTGTAGCCCTCCAGACTCCTGCTTGTCTGTGGGATTTTTCAGGCAAGAATACTGGAGTGGGTTGCCATTTCCTCCTCCAGGGGATCTTTCCAACCCAGGGATCGAACCCATGTCTCCTACATTGGCAGGAGGATTCTTTACCACTGAGCCACCCAGGAAGCCCCTTTAGTAATGTTTTTTGAATTAATAAGAGACATTCTTAAGGGGCGAACTCTGCACAAAAGGATTACTACTATTGGATTCCAAACTGCTGTGCCCTCTATACCAATGGTTGACAAGGTAAGAGGGAATTGCTCCTGAGGAGTAAACTATTATTAATATTTAGAACTTGAGAACACAAGAGAATTCTCTCTTCGGATGTTGAGAAATATATTTTAACTTCACAACCTTTGTGAACCACTTGGGGCACTAACGAGAGTACTGTTGGGTGCTTTTGGTTGGATGCTGTTGGGTACACTTTTTCATCCCCCTACACAATTGGAGAATAATTTGTTGACCACAACAGTTACAATGCTTTTAACCCTGAAGGATTAAAATTTAAAAAAAGAACAATCACCAAAAAACCCAGAGTTATGGTCCAGCAATCCTACTCCTGGGCATTTATGAGAAAATATAAAAACTAAAAGATACATGCATCCCAATGTTCATTGCAGCATTATTTACAATAGCCAAGACATAAAAATAAACTGAGTGTCCATCAACCAATGAGTGGATAAAGAAGATATGATATGATATGTTATATACATACACAAACAAAATGGACTATTACTCAGCCATAAAAATGAAATATTGCCATTTGAAGCTAGGTGGATGGACCTAGACTGCATACTAAGTGAAGTCAGAGAAAGATAAATATAATGATATCACTTATACGTAGAATCTAAAACATACAAATAAACTTGCAGTACTTAAAAAACAGAAACAGACTCATAGAAAATGTTATGGTTACCTAAGGGGAGAGGGGGAGGAATAAACTAGGAGTATGGGATTAAAAGAAATACATTATCATATATAAGAGAGATGAACAACAAGGATTTACTGTATAGTTTAAGGAACTATATTCAATATCTTGTAATAAGCTATAATGGAATCTGTAAAATACATATATAAGTGTAACTGAATTACTTCACTGTACACCTGAAACAGTACTGTATACCAACCATACTTCAAAAAAAATGGACAGAGGACCTGAATAGACATTTCTCCAAAGAGGAAAAGCAGATGGCCATGTGCCATCTTTTCAGGCACATGAAAAGATGCTCAACACAGCTAATCATCAGAGAAATGCAAATCAAAAGCACAATGGGATATCACCTCATATCTTTCAGAGTGGCTTTCATCAAAAAGAATAAAAATAAATGTTGGTAAGGATCTGGATATTCTGTTGGTGGAAATGTAGTAAATTGTTGTAGCTACTGTGGAAAACTGTATGGATATGAATTAAAAAGAAAAAAAAAACCCAAACACTAATTCAAAAAGATACATGCATCAATGTTCATAGCAGCCTTTTAGATAATGCCAAGGTATGGAAGCAACCTGTGTCTATCAACAGATGAATGGATAAAGACGCAGGTGTGTGTGTGTGTCTGTGTGTCTGTGTGTGTGTGTGTGTGTGTGTGTGTGTGTGTGTGTGTGTGTGTGAGTGAGTGAGATATATATTGGAGAAGGAAATGGCAACCCACTCCATTACACTTGCCTGGAAAATCCCATGGACAGAGGAGCCTGGTAGGCTCAGGGGGTTGCAAAGAGTCGGACGTGACTGAGTGATAGGTTCTAGGTTCTATAATGTATGTGTGTATATATGTGTGTATATATATATATGACAATGGAATATCACTTAGCTGTAAAATAGAAATTATGCTATTTGCAAAAATGTGGACGAACTTGGAGGTGTCATGCTAAGTGAAATAAGTCAGACAGAGACTGTATGATATCACTTTGATGTGAAATCTAAAAATACAACAAACATGAATATAACAGAAAACCAGCCAGCTCACAGACACAGAGAACAAACCAGTGGTTACCAGTGAGGAGAGGGTTAAGAGGTCCCAACTATTGTTTCTAAAACAGTCTACAAGGATATATTGTTCAACACAGGGAATAGAGCCAATATTTTATAATCGCTTAAGGGTATAACTTTAAAAAATTGTGAATCACTATACTGTACACCTGAAACTTAAATATTGTAAAACTATAACTCTAAAAAAGTTAAAATTTAAATAAAAATAAGAAACGCAGATGTACAACGTATGTTTGCTAGGACACAAACAGACTGTTTTACTTAGCATAAAATTCAAGTTAAATCATGTGTAAACTGGAATGGCTTTCCCATACCTCAATATGTCAAAATGTCTTCCATCAGTTCAAAACTTAAGTATTATAAAACTAAACTTTAAAAAATAGTTAAAATTTAAATAAAAATAAGAAACGCAGATGTACAACGTATGTTTGCTAGGACACAGACTGTTTTACTTAGCATAAAATTCAAGTTAAATCATGTGTAAACCAGAATGACTTTCCAATACCTCAGTGCATCAAAATTTCTTCCATCAGTTCAAAACCCAAATACTTTAGAGGGCTGAGAAATCTGTACCTTTTTCTTTAGCACCTTATGGCCTCATTAAACCAAAAAGCTCAAAGTCAAAACTGTATTTTGGTAAAAGATAGAATGAATTGAGAGAGCAGCATTGACATACACATTTTGTTGTTGTTCAGGCGCTCAGTCGACCCAGTCACCCAATCGTGTCTGACTCTCTGCAACCCCATGGACTTCAGCACACCAGGCCTTCCTGTCCCTCATCATCTCCCAAAGTTTGCCCAAGTAGTGGTCAGTCCAGTTCAGTTGCTCAGTCGTGTCCGACTCTTTGCAACCCCATGAATCGCAGCACACCAGGCCTCCCTGTCCATCACCAACTCCCAGAGTTCACCCAAACTCATATCCATTGAGTCGGCGATGCCACCCAGCCATTTCATCCTCTGTTGTCCCCTTCTCCTCCTGCCCCCAATCCCTCCCAGCATCAGAGTCTTTTCCAATGAGTCAACTAAAAGAGCTAGTGGGAAGCTGCTCGGTGCTCTGTGATGACCTAGAGGGGTGGGAGAGAGGCTAACAGGGAGGGGATATATGTATACATACATCTGATTCATCTGTATATATGTATACATACGTCTGTGGTATACAGCAGAAACTAACAACATTGTGGAACAATCATACGCCAATTAAACAAACATTCAAAAAACTAAAAAAAAAAAAGAAAAAAACACCCTGTGTTTTGGTCTGAGGTGTCCTTGTCTTACCAGCAATCAGAATATCATCCACATACTGGAGTAGGGCTCCCTCATTAAGTGTCCCTCAAATCTCTTGTCAGGATTTCTCCAAATATTGTTAAGGAATTCGTAGAGCATTAAAGTGAAAGTCGCTCAGTCGTGTCCGACTCTTTACAAACCCATGAACTATACAGTCCATGGAATTCTCTAGGCCAGAATACTGGAGTGGGTAGCCTTTCCCTTTTCCAGGGGATTTTCCCAACCCAGGGTTCGAACCCAGGTCTCCCACATTGCAGGTGGATTCTTTACCAGCTGAGCCACCAGGGAAGTTCAAGAATACTGGAGTGGGTAGCTATCCCTTCTCCTGACCCAGGAATCAAACCAGAATTCTTAAGTCCCCTCAGTACTGTTTACCTTTTGTATCTAGACCTTTCCATTTAAAAGCAAACAACTCCTGGGATTCAACACTGAAGGGTATACCCAAAAAAGGGAATGGGGGATTTCCTTCAAATCCAATATGAAAAACCAACAAAAATCTCTGAAGAGGGTAGTAAGCAGAGTGCATGGTTTAGTGACTACTGGATGAAATCTTCTAGAATTTGATTATTTGGTCTTGAGTCCTGCAGAAACTAATATTCATTTGTGCCTGGTTTTTGGACTGGAGTACTGTATTGCAAGGTGACCAGCAGGGACATATTAAAACATATTCAAGGAAGTTGGTTAGCAGGGGTTAAACTCCAAGCTTTGCCTGCTCCTTTAAGTTTGGAATTTTTGCCCCAGACTGAAGTGTAACTTGCACAGACAGAGCCTCATTGCTCTCCCTGGACTCATCTTCTGTAGTATCTCTTTAAGAGTGGTTGCTGTTTTCTTTGTGGCTGGAGCAAAAGAGTCCAAAATGCATAAGCCTGCTCTGGTGGTACTTCGATGTCTATTCAGTTCAGTTGCTCAGTCGTGTCCGACTCTTCGCGACCCCGTGAATCGCAGCACGCCAGGCCTCCCTATCCATCACCAACCCCCAGAGTTCACTCAGACTCACGTCCATCGAGTCAGTGATGCCATCCAGCCATCTCATCCTCTGTTGTCCCCTTTTCCTCCTGCCCCCAAGCCCTCCCAGCATCAGAGTCTTTTCCAATGAGTCAACTCTTTGCATCAGGTGGCCAAAGTACTGGAGTTTCAGCTTCAGCATCATTCCCTCCAAAGAAATCCCAGGGATGATCTCCTTCAGAATGGACTGGTTGGATCTCCTTG
>NW_011495064.1:16731884-16759815 GCF_000754665.1 Bison bison bison
CTGCATATCTGAGGTTATTGATATTTCTCCGGGCAATCTTGATTCCAGCTTGTGTTTCTTCCAGCCCAGTGTTTCTCATGATGTACTCTGCATATAAGTTAAATAAGCAGGGTGACAATATACAGCCTTGACGTACTCCTTTTCCTATTTAGAACCAATCTGTTGTTCCATGTCCAGTTCTAACTGTTGCTTCCTGACCTGCATAGAGGTTTCTCAAGAGGCAGGTCAGGTGGTCTGGTATTCCCATCTCTTTCAGAGTTTTCCACAGTTTATTGTGATCCACACAGTCAAAGGCTTTGGCATAGTCAATAAGCAGAAATAGATGTTTTTCTGGAATTCTCTTGCTTTTTCCATGATCCAGCAGATGTTGGCAATTTGATCTCTGGTTTTCCTGCCTTTTCTAAAACCAGCTTGAACATCAGGAAGTTCACGTTTCATGTATTGCTGAAGCCTGGCCTGGAGAATTTTGAGCATTACTTTACTAGCATGTGAGATGTCCATTCATCCAGGTGCAAATGCTAACTTGGCATTTAGTTAGTAAATCTCATCCCAGAAAGGGAATGGGGCATTCAGGCATATATAGAAAGCAAGGTTTCAGATGGGTCTCCCTCTTTGATGGTCTAGCAGCTGGAAAAAAGGCTTTTGCAAGATTTACCTGGATACTCCAGTTACTAACAGTCACAGAAATATAGAAACCTTGTTATTTACTGATAAAACCAAATAAGTGGTCCCGCAATGGATTGGAAAGTGCAAAAATTGATTTTCCACTATCATAGTCACCTAGAGGGCCATATGAGAGATACTGATATACTCTATGAGATTTAAAGGAACCCCTGGACCCTGCTGTCATTCTTGGTCACTTTCATTTTCATTTATGTGGGTGTCTGATAGCTTCCCTAGTGGCTCAGTGGTAAAAGAATATGCCTTCCATGCAGGAGACAAGAGTTCAATCCCTGGGTCAGGAAGATCCCCTGGAGGAGGGCATGGCAGTCCACTCGAGTATTCTTGCCTGGCGAATCCCATGAACAGAGGGGCCTCAAGGGCTACAGTCCTCAGGGTCACAATGAGTCAGACATGACTGACTGACTAAACAACGGATATGCTACCTGTTGTTTACCTTCAAGAATCTTATTTAGGATGGGACAGTCTCTTTCCCAAGGTTCCTTCAGTTTGGAATACGCACTGCCCCTATGGGCACCCCATTCCAGAGGAAGTGAGGGGTTTGGGGCCTCCTACTTTTACTGAGTCCCTTGTGGGGGTCCCTAATGGGATCTGGCTCTACCCTGTGTTAAGACAGCTGCAAACAGAGTAGCCTATTTTTCTCTTTTGCTCCTGAAACTGATGGCTGCCATTAAAAACTTTGAAGGCAGTTTCAACAACTGAGATGAGATAGGCTGAAACCTGGGACCCTTTGCTGCTGTACTGACATCTGGTCAAATGTCTCCTCCCGCAAAAAAAATACAGAGAAACTATAAGGGACTAAAAATAATTTCAATTGGAGCAAATTATAGGCAACAAGACATAAAAAGACCAAAAGAACCTAAATGCCTCTTCTGAAGAGCCAGGGACAAAAGCAGGGTACAGCGAATGCCCCTTGCACACACCACTACCAAATGCCACCCCTCCAACCCGACCCCTGGGCACACCCCTACCGTCATCCCATATAAAGAACCAGCTCACCTCTTCTTGCTGCTGCTGCTAAGTCGCTTCAGTCATGTCCGACTGTGCGACCCCATAGACGGCAGCCCACCAGGCTCCCCCGTCCCTGGGATTCTCCAGGCAAGAACACTGGAGTAGGGTGCCATTGCCTTCTCCGTGGCTCTTCTTGAGGAGCAAGTAAAGGAACCTGTTACTTGTTTTTACATCCTGGAGCTTCGGCAGGAGTCCTAAAAAAGCCTTGTCTCAATTTTTTCTCTGGCCTCTAATCAATTTATACTGATTAAGGAGGCCAAGAACCTAGTTGGTAAAAGAGACACAGGCAGTCCTAAAACCCCTCCACCTTTTGCAGTTTCTTCTGTGTACGGGGGCTCTCTGGTGAACAAAAGTCATTAACCATATTGAAATTCTCTAGTTGCCAAGGAGAGGAGGATGGGAGGGTTGGATTGGGAGTTTGGGACTAGAAGGTGCAAACTATTACGTATAGAATGGATATACAACAAGGTCCTACTGTTCTGCATAAGGACCTATAGCATAAGGAACTATATTCAGTATCTTGTAATAAACCATAATGTAAAAGACAAAAATAAATTCTCTGGGCTTCAGGATATAGATCTGTATATTGCCTATAGGATTTAAAGACTTTTCTAGAAATTCTGAAAGATCCTAATTGGATTTCTGTTTTTTACCTCCTGTACTTTATTTGGATCTGTTAACACAGCTATTCTTTTTTTTTCTTTTTTTAATTTTATTTTTAAACTTTACAATATTGTATTAGTTTTGCCAAACATCAAAATGAATCCGCCACAGGTATACCCGTGCTCCCCATCCTGAGCCCTCCTCCGTCCTCCCTCCCCATACCCTCCCTCTGGGTGGTCCCAGTGCACCAGCCCCAAGCATCCAGTATCGTGCATCGAACCTGGACTGGCAACTCGTTTCATACATGATATTATACATGTTTCAATGCCATTCTCCCAAATCTCCCCACCCTCTCCCTCTCCCACAGAGTCCATAAGACTGATCTATACATCAGTGTCTCGTTTGCTGTCTCGTACACAGGGTTATTGCTACCATCTTTCTAAATTCCATATATATGTGTTAGTATACTGTATTGGTGTTTTTCTTTCTGGCTTACTTCACTCTGTATAATAGGTTCCAGTTTCATCCACCTCATTAGAACTAAAGGGAACCCTCTTACACTGTTGGTGGGAATGCAAACTAGTACAGCCACTATGGAGAACAGTGTGGAGATTCCTTAAAAAACTGGAAATAGAACTGCCTTATGATCCAGCAATCCCACTGCTGGGCATACACACTGAGGAAACCAGAAGGGAAAGAGACACGTGTACCCCAATGTTCATCGCAGCACTGTTTATAATAGCCAGGACATGGAAGCAACCTAGATACCCATCAGCAGATGAATGGATAAGAAAGCTGTGGTACATATACACAATGGAGTATTACTCAGCCATTAAAAAAAGGATCTGTTAACACAGCTATTCTTGTAGCAACCAATATGGGTTGCCAGGAATTTCTTTCTGAAGCCATCCTGCCTTTGTCCTGGATTTATCTAGCACCATTATACAATCTTCTGAAGTGAGGAGGAGGTTATTTAATACAGTTTGAACATTTGCCTAGGTTGGGTTGTGGTTTGCAAAAAAAATCGATGAAAAAAAAATTTTCCATTCTCTTTGGGTCATCTCTTGACATGTTCTTCCAATGAAATAAATCTAAAGCTGAAAAAGGGGAGTGGACCCAGGTCAATACCATCAGCTGCTAAGTCTCAGCATTCGTGCTGACTTAATGGATACCACTCCACCTGAGTTTGGGTAGCTCCCTAGCAGGTATGAGGGGACAAGACCACTCTTTCTCCCTCTTAAGAGATGAGGGTGGGATGGGGGATGCTGAGCCCTGAGGCTCAGGCCCTGGCAGCAAAGTAGCATCATGTAAGATGGGAGGAGGAGCCTTCTAAGTGTTCAGCTGAACTAACAAGCAAGTCATCTTTCTTTTCATTAGAATCAAGAAAAATAGGTTTGCCTTTCCTTCCTGTTGGATCATAACCTTATTTTCTTGGCACACATTTATTTTGATACAACATACAAGACTGTACATAAGTATTTTATCCTATTTTTCTCCCCATTTACAAAATACGTCTAGTTGTAAAACTGTACTGTAATTTAAGGGCCCATTTTCAGACCGTTTTGCTCTGGAGGCCAAAAGCTATTGTGGCCATGCAGTGTTACCAAAAATACCATCTTTCTTTGCCCCAGATTTATAATTGAACATTCTAGTTTTGGAGAATGCTGCAGAGAGCGCTGTAAGAGGAAACTGAATGGACATTTCCCACCTTGAAGGGCCTCTGTTTCCAGATATCACGGCAATAAAAGCTTTCTAGTGGGCCCAGCCAAGGCTGTTTATTCCCCAATAGCCAGTTCTTAACACTTCAAGCAGACAGAAACTGACACATAAAAACAAGCTGAAAACCAAAAACCAGAGCCCCAGACCTTTAACCCAGGTAATAAGTAGCTCAGCAGCTGTAATCTTCTATGCTGTCAACCAAAATCCAGACAGAAACAAACTTTTCGCCCAGTTGGGTCACCAACCCACTGCTGCTGCTAAGCCACTTCAGTCGTGTCAGACTCTGTGCGACCCCATAGATGGCAGCCCACCAGGCTCCCAGGTCCCTGAGATTCTCCAGGCAAGAACACTGGAATGGGTTGCCATTTCCTTTTCCAACGCATGAAAGTGAAAAGTGAAAGTGAAGTCGTTCAGTCGTGTCTGACCCTTAGCGACCCCATGGACTGGGAGGAGCCTCCCAGGCTCCTCCGTCCATGGGATTTTCCAGGCAAGAGTACTGGAGTGGGGTGCCATCGCCTTCTCCAACCAACCCACTATCTAGTCAGAATTGCAGACATTTTAGAAACAGGTGCGATTCTTTAACGAAGTTACTCACACGAAGGACGCTTCCAAACGCGCACCCAGAAACCATTTCTCTGCCCCAGGACGAAACTAAGCACTGAAGGTCCACAGCAAGTCACCGGGGAAAGCCAGGGATGGTTCCAGAACTCATGGACAAGGCAGCTCCTCCAACTCATTCACAGACTCTTGGTACTGGCAAGGAGCGAGGAGCCATGGGTGAAAGGTCCCTGTGAACCTCCCTCCTGGACTTTCCCTCACCAAACCTATCGCCGACCCAGGTTTGTTTTGCACAGCAAGCCAAAACGTGGAGACATAGAGCTCTGCAGCAAAGGGGGCTTAGATGGCAAGGCAACCAAGTGAGGAAACTGGAGAACAAATCTCAAATCTGCCCCGGAGAAGGCAGAGGCTTGGCATATCTGACATAATGAACAAAGAATCACAGAGCGTAGGAACATCACCAGCGTGGGGAGCAATTGGGCAAAGGTGCGGCAACCATGGTCATCATCTTTCTGCGCAGGCCTAACTAAGCAAAACCCTCCGCACTTTCAGGCCATCAAGTGAACACTTACGCATGCCTAGTTGAAGGATCAGTGGTCCCATCCTGTCTTAATCAGTTCGGCTGACGACAAATTTCTGGAAAACACCTCTGGCAAGCAGCTTCCTATCAGGCTACTTGCCACTTGGAGGGCATGCCGAGTACTCTGTGGCAACAATTAAAACGGCCTTGATTGGTCAAGGCAGGTTACAGGTGAAATGGATGTAACTAATGCTTACCCTCATTTCGTCACCAGCTTTCACCTGTCTTTGAGAGCGTAGGCCAGCCGTAATTAGAAGTGTACCAGTTATCTTCCAAGGCATTTACGAAGAGGATTTTTCTTTTTTATAGAAGATTCTAGCAGAGTCGGGCATGACGGGGTGACGGAAACAACAAAAGCATAACTAGAACATGCTGTGCTTTCTTGTTGTGAACAACACAGAATCTTTAAAAGGACTCTGTGATTATCCTGATGCTTCCTCCCCGCAGACTATCCCCTCCACACACACATTTACATACGAATTCACCGAAGACTGCCCGAGAATTTAGATTTATTCCTCCAAAATGACTCTGAAGCCAGGCACACTCCCAATGTGGGCCTCAGACCAGATATGTTTCCTGAAAGAGCTTTAGAAATGCAGTCTCAGGCCTGCAAACAAGATTCCCCAGATGATCCCTCTGCATAGTAAATATTCAGAAGCACTGTTTTAAAGACGTGGGTTGTTTTGTTTGGCTGCATATTGGAATCGCTTGGGAAGCTTGAAAAACTGATGGCCCTATCGCCAGAAATTCTGAATTAATTGGCCTGGGGTGCAGTGGGATTCTCTTTCTTAGAACTGTTATTCTTTGAGTGATGTTCCTTTGCTGTGAAATAGGTATAATGACACTTGCAGTTACTACTGCACGGGAGTGTAGAAGGGATCAAAATAAGATCATATAGGAAAAGCTTTAGAAAGAGTCATTGTGTGCAGATAAGGAATGATTGCACACAAACACTAAACAATGATTGCACACATGTCACTTAAACCCTTGACTCTTCGACATGATCCTTTTACTTCAGCAAAGAATTAGTCTGGGTTCCTTCTTCTCTTTTCCCTTCTTCAGCTGCTTTCTTCCAAATCTGAGGCCTCCTTTGGATACACTTTCCTTTAAACTCTGCACATCTCTAGAATCTGGAAACCCTATTCCTAACCCAGAGACTGAAATGATTTTTTGGAGGAAATTGCTGCAATGGAGCATCAGAAACAGATCTTGGAAGGTCAAATGAGAAAAGTTGCATGTAAATTTAGAATTCATCTAAACCTCCAGAGAAAAAGACAGGGAACTCTGATCAAAATTCTGTAATAGATGGAGAAATTTTCTTAAATGGGGAAAGAATTTTTAAAATAACACATGTATATGTATAACTGAATTACTTTGCTCACACCTGAAACTAACACAACATTGTTAATTTCAAAAAAGGCATGGGATTTTGGAAGCAATCAGTTAGAAGGTGTGGGAGAAAAGTAAATTGATGGGGAAACAAATTGGCCTCAAGGCTGTATGAGTTGGCTGTGTCATTTGAGACAGTTTAAAGTATTTAGAAGTATTAAATGCTCAAGGTTTTCTTGGATCCTCTCTTTGCTGGAGAAAAATGGCCACGCTGACTTGTATAATCTCAAGTGTACCCAAGGCTTTATTCTCCCACCCTGAATAAGATCCTGAGGCTGAGGGCCCCTAGGAGGTTGGCCTTCCCATCAGTGTAGCAAAGTCCTGGTGACTCAGTGGGAATAGACCAGAAGCCCTGCTCCAGCAGGCAGCCACACCGAGCTGATGGGCAAGCAATTCCTCGAGAGGTGATAGTCTCCGTCTAAGGGCACCCACCTACTTTTCCTGGGACACCCTTCTTCCCAGAAAGGCCATGACATTGAGTTCAAGGACTAAGAAACTGTATGAGAAACATGTTGACTAGAAAAGCAGTCAAATCATTCAGTCCAAGAGCCAGTTATGCTTTTCAAGCCCTAATTGCAAAATGACTTAGCTGGACAAGAGCTGGGACACCTCCAGACTACTTTTGCTTTTGGACATTGAATTGAAAACACTGCAGTTTATACAAATTGTCTACAGAGTAGTTAAATATCCTCCAAAGTCTTCCCAGCCTGGTTGATGGGGCAGAAACACACTTCTTGAGGTATATCACTGCTTCCCTCCTTCTCAATGCCTTCTCCACCCCCTCTTCATTAGTTCTCTGGACCAGCACTATCTCATCAAACTTCCTGCCCTGATGGGAAGGTTCTACATCTGAGCTGTCCTGTGTGATAGCCATTAGCCACATGTGGATACTGAGGACTTAAAAAGTAGTACAACTGAGGAATTGAGTTTTGGATTTTATCTGCTTTTAGTTAAATTTAAATAGCCACATGCGGCTAGTTGTGGGTAGTACAGACCGAGGGTCTGACCATTCCCTTGCCCTCACACTTTGGGACGATCCATTCTCTCCCAATTCTATTCCTCAGCCTGTGGTTTCCCAGTGAAACATGGGAAGAAAGTTGTTTATGGCAAAGAAAACAATGTCCTTGTGGCTACAACTGCCCTCTGAAGCAGATTTACAATCAATGTTCAAGAAAAATAATAAATGAACGCACATAAATCATCTTGCCTTACCTTCAGGGATCACTGCATACATTTCACTTCCTGCCATATGTAATCAATCATTTCTGGCACAGCAGCAAAGAGTGGCAAGAAGAGGATTAGAGTCCCGAACTCTGTAGAATGAGAGCCAGAGATACCTGCCGAGAGAGAGAAAACTCCATCTCTAGCTCCTTTGGCCGCCATTGCCATAACTCAGGTGTTCTCCAAGTGTGAGCCCCAAACAGGGGCATTGGCATCACCTGGGAACTTGTTAGATATGCAGATTCTTAGCTCTACCCCATACCTACTGGATCAGAAACTCTGGGCTTGCAGCCAGCAATCTGTTTTAACAAGCCCTCCAGAAAATTCTGATGCATGATAGTTTGAGAAACGCTGCCGTAAATAACCCATCGGTTGGGTGCCCACCAGGCTCCAGAAATCATGGGACTTCTTTCAGGAAGATGCCCTCCTATGTACACATATTGAGATAGGAGCTCAGTTTCATTCTCTTTTTTCCTATTTTTCTTCCCCACTCCACCATCTTTTTGTCAGTTAACTGGCCTAAACTTCACCTGTCCACCAAGTGGGCCTAAAATAAATACCTTTTTTTGCACCTCATCCAATAGGTGTTTTATTTACTGATGCTCTAGTAGAGCACACCAGTAATTATTTTTCATACATTTCACATTTAATCATCATAACAACCCTGTAACCTGAGTATCAAGAGGTGTTGCTGGAGCTGGCTATTACCAGCTCATGAGAACTAACTGTGTATGTCTATTCCCAACCCACTGGTGGCTGGATATTGGCCATGCTGAGAGTATTTACACCACAGAAATTGCCAAATGGAGAGTGAATTGTTAAGCATTTACCAGTGTGCCACTGAATGAGCCTTTCTTATAAAAGAGGAAAATAGGATCAAGGAGGCTGAGTTGGCCAAGATTGTATATATAGGAATTCTAACCCAGGTCCTGTAACTCCCAAACCACCCTGTTTTTGGTACAAGGCTCTCCTGGGGATACTTGAGTTTGCTTCAGCCAAATGGGAGTAGGGGGCATCCAGAAGGCACCAGGCTCAAAGTACCCTTGTGTTGGGCAGAAAGGGCTCTAAAGGCTCAAACTGATACAATTCGGTGGGGGTAGAAGGGGAAATCTATTAGTTAGAAAACAATAAAGCCCTGCTTTTGAGGATAGCCTTAACTGTTTTTCCAGTCAGTCACTTTAAGATCTTTTATGCTTAAGTTTTTCTTGGCTTCTCTCTTGGAAAAACTGGCCACACTGACCTGCAGTGATCTCAAGTTTAACGGGGATGTGCCCTCCCATCCTCAACAGGATCTGGAGACTCAGACAGGGATTTTGATAGGGATTGCACTGAAGGAAATGGCAACCCACACCAGTGTTCTTGCCTGGAGAATCCCTGGGACGGCAGAGCCTAGTGGGCTGCCGTCTATGGGGTCACACAGAGTCGGACACGACTGAAGCGACTTAGCAGCAGCAGCAGCAGCACTGAAGGTGTAGATCAATTTGGAGAGCAAATTAATATTAAGTCTTCCAAACCACAACCATGAGACATCTGTCCATTTATTTAAATCTTTAATTTGTTTCAACAATTTTATGTAGCTTTCAATGTAAACTGTACACTAGTTTGTTAAATTATTCTTAAATATTTTATTCTTTTTGATGATACTTAAATGGAATTGTTTTATTAAGTTCAATTTCAGTTTACTTGTTGCTACTGCATAGAAACACAGTGTGTTTTACCTACTGACCTTATTGATCCCACTCCCAGCAAAATACTTTCAGTCCCAGCACATCTGCATTAACCCTCCCTTTCTATGCTATCCCTCTCTGGTCTCCTTTTTCAAACAGTAAACTTGCTATCTATTGATTCTTTGTTCTGTGTCAAGCCCAATGTCCAATTTTCATGAGATTATTACTCCATCTCCATGTTACATGTAAAGAAAGTCCCAGGTATCCACAAGGATATTACCCAGAATATCAGCTGTGTTCCCAGGCCATAGTCCCTTCCACCATGCCTGAATTGCCCACAGTCTTGCATACTCTTGCTTAGAAGGAAAACATACACTTCTCAGTTTACAGCAGGAAATTTAAATGAGTGTAGAGGAGATTCTCCTGCAGAATCCCTTGTTGTTTAATCACTCAGTCGTGTCCAACTCTTTGCGACCCCATGGACTTTTTAGCCCACCAGGCTCCTCTGTCCATGGGATTTCCCAGGCAAGGATATTGGAGTAAATTGCCATTTCCTTCTCCAGAGGATTTTCCCAATCTAGGGATCAAACCTGCGTCTCCTGCATTGGCAGATGGATTCTTACCACTGAGCCACCAGGGAAGGCCTTCAGAGTCCCTTAGGACAAGTCTTCTATCAGACTCATGGTTACTTAGCATTAATGAGTCGCAGGTCACAAAGGCTGAAGCAGAAAGTCAGGCTCAAGTGTATATATCTTATTCATTCATTCCTTCAATAAATATTTACTGAGTACTGGTATGTGCTGGGCAGTATATGAGGTGCTAGGATCCAGCAGCAATCTTATAAACAACATTCTTTATTTTCTTGGAACTTCCATTCTAATGAGGAGACAGTAATATCAAGTATAATGTCATGTTAGTGAAACTCTCTAAGGTTAGGTGGAGAGTGATGGAGAGAGGCTATTTCCCATAACATTAAGGAAGGCATATCCTGGAATTATATTTGAGCAAAGGCCTCAGAGAAGTAAGGGCATGAAAAGCCTGCAGATATCTTGGGGAAGGAACTCCTCTGTCTTAGAGGAAGTACAAAGAACGTGCATTGGGGGAGTCTGGGGAACTTTTGGGCCAGCAAGGCCAGTGTGGCTACAGTGGAAGGAGCACCGGGTGGAGCCGTAGGTGATGGATGGCTTCAGAGAGGCAAAGGGAACTCTTATCCTGTGAGGAGTTCAGGCCTGGGTAAGAAAGTGTTCCTACTTCCTAAGATTTTTAAAAAATTCTCCTTCAACCTTTAGGCATCTCAACTTTTCATCCCATTCCCAGATTCAAATGCCCTTAAATGATGAATCATTTTTCTGCTATTTGTTAACAAACTCCTTTTCCTCTCTGAAGGAGTGATCCCCGCTGGTTCCTTCCCCTGTGGCTTTAATAGCTCCCTACAGATTATTCTGAGCTATAAAAACCCTGGGGCCTCCTGCGGCACACACACACACAGCAGGATGTCACGTTGCTCCTGAGCCCCAGGTGGAACGTCCCGCTCTTAGAAGAGAAAACAGCCCTTTCCTCTCACCCTTTGGAAACCCAGAGAGAAATTGCAAGGGGTGGGTCTTGGGAAACACGCCCAGCAGGGTCTATTTCAGCCCCTTTCCTTTGAGAACCAGAAGTTCCTACCAGGTGCGGTCCTCGAGATGTTGTATCCGTCTCCTCCACAGGTGGGCAAGGAGCAGAGGGAAAGCAGTTGAAAGGGGGAAATGATTTGTATAGATTTTATCCACATAGAATTGGATGGGCACTAATTAGCCTCAGCTAAGATTTTAAAGGCCAAAGAAAATTGTCATTATTTCATCTCCCCAATAAACACATGCTCAATGCTTATTTTACCAGGCACTGTGCTTGACCCTAGGAAGACAGACGTGAATAACTTGTAGTGCTTGACTCCACAGCTAGCTCAGAAGATGTGAGCCAAATTAACTGTGTTACAAGATAAGTAATTCAGTGGAAGCTAGAACACAGTGCTGTGGAAACAAAGAGGACCCAACTGATTCGGCCTGCTGTGCGGGTGGGGTGGGATGGGGCAGAAACTCTAGGCAGAAGATGAGATGGTTGGAATTGTACTGGCCTTAAATTTCACTAGGGAAAAGAAAGCCACATCGCAGCCACTTCACCTGCCCTTCCTTAGAGCTCTGAACTTGGAATCTTAGACTACCTTCCTGATCCTGATTTCTGGCTCTTCCACAGCCAACTATGAGGCCTTGAACAAGGCTCTGTGCCTCTTGTAGCTTTGTTTATTTTATCAGTAAAATGAGTTCTGAGGTCCCTACCACGTCAGAACTTGTCTAATTCTTTGATTTCGAGAACAAGATGGCAGGGGAGTAGGTGGACATAGCGTACGTCTTTCTTCATGGATACATAAGGAATACATCTTTAAAAACAGAAATGCATGCAGAACACCAGCTGAGAATGGACAGGAGTACCTGACCAGAGAAAATGATTTATAGACCCATGCAAAACTCGAAGGACGAAGGAACTAGGGGGGGAAACAGGAGTGTTAGTAGGACTGGGCCTGCCCTCAGCAGGTGGGGGAACTGAAGCAGGGGTCTGATTCCCACATCAGGGCAATTATCTGAGTCAGAGGAGAAACATACAGCTGATCTGTGGCAGCCTAAGTGGAATGAGAATCAGAGGTCCTTGCCACAGCCATACATACCCCAGACAGGGATGCAGGTCTCCTGGAAGGCACAGCAGCTAGGAGCTGGAATTTAGGGATCGTGGAGCAATCCCAGGGCAAGGGCTGCTGTTGACTGCAGAGAGACAGATCGAGGGGATATGAGGGAGGAGATTGTTGTGGGAAATGCCTGTGGAGGAAAGCCTGGCAGCCATGGAAGCAAGGCGATACTGCTGAGTCATGTGTAGGGGGTGGAGCCATCACCTTAGCCTCTCTGTTGCTACATGCCAGCACTGGCAGCTGAACAACAGAGAGGCTGGCCCATCAAACGCCTGACTCACTGAACTACAGAGTAGGACCCCACCCAGGGTGCTCCTTTAAGTGACCGATGTGCCAAACTATAGAGTAGGACCCCGTCTTTGATTTCTTTTTATCAAAATGGCTTCTGTTTCCCAGCCTGAGTTTTTACTCTTGTCAGGTGTGAGCACATCCAAGATTCCCTATTGGCTTAGAACACCTTAACCAATCTCAAGAAAAGTCGCTGGAAAGCTGGGTGTTTGTAGGCTCCATAGATGCATAAGAACAGGTGATGAGTTCTAACAATACACGGGCATCCTGCAGATTAGAGCTTCAACATTTGGAAGACTTGGCATGAAAAATATTGGTAGATTCTAAACCCACAACTTTATGACAAAAAGTTTCAACTTTGCATTTGTCAATGTGAGAAAGGAAGAGCTTCTTTAAGTACAACTTAAAGTGTCAAATTTTTGAATGATTTTTAGAAGATTTAAACATTTTCAGCTATCTGTGCAAATTTTTCACTGAAGGTGATCGTTACAAGTCTGAGAGATCAAAGTAAAAGTCTTGATAAGAATTGTAGGCAGTAATTTAAAAGATAAAACATGAAAATTTGCAGCTGCAAGCTCAAGTTCCTCAGTGAAACTTTAAAAAACATTTTATTAGGAATGGTTAGGAAAATTGTTCTATATACTTACTATCATACCTGCTACTTCATATTTTATCTTTCTTAAAATGAATACATGTATAATATAGAAAAATCCTAATGGGTTTTTTTTTTTTTGCCATCATGCTCCACTTAGAGGCCTCAAATTTCCTCCCTGTTACACCAGAGTGCCAAATAAATATCTGTGAAATAGGTTTTTTTGCCATCATGTGAAAAACATTAGGAAGCATGATTTCAGGGTGTATTCTTGTGGATGGAAATGATCATTTTACTTAATGGTCATCCTCCACCCCACTGATTTGCTGTGACAGCTCTGACACAGACTGAGTTCCCACTACGCGTGGCTCCATTTCTGACCTCTCCATTCAATTCTATCACTTTCAGTTTATCTCTGTATCTGTGCCATAGTGTTTTCATTACTATAGCTTTTTCTTAAAGCCTTCATTTTTGGTAAAGTCAATTCTTCCACCTTTTTTTTTTTTTTAGGCATACATTCACCTTGGCTTTTTTTTTTTTTTTTAATTAATAGACTTTAGGAGCAGTTTTATGTGTATTGAAAAATCGAGAGGAAGGACATAGGGTTCTTGTCCAGTGAACTAGTTAAGACCTCCAGTACAATATTGAATTGTAGAATGGTGGGAGCACCATCAGGGAGCAGACATCCTGATTTGAAAGAAAATCCTTTTTACTGTTGTCCTATTTAATATGATGTGTGCTTAACTGTTTTTATGTATGTCTTTTATCTGGCTAATGTTCCTTCCTATTCTTAATTTGCTAGGGGCTTAATATGAATATACACGTTGAATTTTATTGAATTATTTTGCCACTGAAGAAAATATCCCTTTTCGTTTTGTTACCAACAGAAACCTCATGCAATTTAGGAATAAACTTCTGAGTATGAAACATGTCTGAACTGGCCTGTGTTTGGAAGGAATATTCAGTAGTTCATCCAAGAAATCCAGGTCCCATAGGATTCTAAAAATGTTCATTGATTGATTGAGATAATAAAGTCTTTTATTATTCTCCCTTTAAGCAGGTAACTAAGTTAGCCAATTACTGGATATTATAACTTGACTTCTCAAACTGTATACAACTCCAAGTATGTACCTTGGTGCAAAATTAAAAGCATGATTATATTGCATTTTCAGAGGGGCTTGTCTAGGAAATCTTCAGTTCAGAGGCTAGAACAGCCAAATGTAGTGTCCTAGCACCTAGGAGGCACAGAGTTACTTTATTTCCTCTGGTGGCGTGTATCCTCCCCATACCATCCCCCAATGTACCCATATTAAAAATGAAACAGCCAACAATGTAGAGAAGAAGGAAGGAAGGGCAGAGTAAAAAGCAGAAAGAGAATAGCAGTAACGAGATCTCCTAGGAAAATAACACAGAGATACTAGCTCAGAGCAAAGTGGATACTGTCCATCTAAGAGCCAACGGAGGCATTGCTGTAACGTTAGTGTCAAGTGTTTGCACTAGAATCCATTAATTTTTCTTCTGTTGTTTATAGTATACAGCCAGCCCTTCATATCCACAGGTCCTGTATCCTAACATTCAAAAGTTTAATCCTCTGGGATATGGGACCCACAGATATGGAGGGCCAATGGTCCTATGGCATTTTATATAAAGCATCTGAGCATCTGCCAGAGTCCTGGAACCAGTCCACTACGGATGCAGAGGGACAACTGTACCAATATTCAGTGAAATATTTTCTTTTACTGTATGTACGAGTGTAAAGTGGGCATTCTTTCACATTTATTTTCTTGTTTTATGTTCTGCACCAAATTCTTATTGACTCCTTTGGCTACTGTAAAGGAAATTATTCTTAAGTACTCTGTTTTGCTAGTTGATTTGTATTAGTTTGTGTAAAAATTTATTCAAATTTATTTCATGTTGTTATTAACATTTGGTTTCCAGTATTTGTTGGAAGAGTGTATTGATATCCTTCTATACAGTATTCCATTTGGGATATGGGATTTCATTTACTAGTAAATTTGTTGTTGTATAGCCTACTCAGTACCAAATGTCACTGATATATTTCTTTTTAATTGTGTTAATGTATATTTTTTCAGTTTTAGTAGAATATTCATGCATAATCAAAATCAATAATTTTCATCTATTTCTAAAT
The DNA here is from genome assembly GCF_000754665.1 of Bison bison bison. Lineage (NCBI taxonomy): Eukaryota > Metazoa > Chordata > Mammalia > Artiodactyla > Bovidae > Bison > Bison bison. The sequence goes on from NW_011495064.1 coordinate 16,747,062, forward strand.
ATAGACTACTGTGGCTACAGAACCCCTTTACAAATCTTTTTAAACAAGTGAGATGAAAACAGTTTCAATTTTTTCTCCCACAGACCCCTCCACCAAATTTTCTTGTAAAATTGGCATATGTCATCTGTCAGTAAATACAATGCATACTGACCTTTTAATGTATGCCAACTTCTTGCTTAGGTCTTTACACCATTATGAATGACATAAGTAGAGCTTACACAGCATTCTCTGAAGGTGGTTTGGGTTTTTTTTTTTTTTTTTTTTGGTCTCTGTTTTTTGTTTTTCATTTTTTAATTTTGGTCTGGGCTGGTTCTTGGAAGCCAGCTGCTCAAGCCTGTGGATATAAGCAAAGCCTGCTGTCTCCTCAGCCCTTACCCACTGGCACCTCTACAATGGGCTACAAACCTGCAGGAGAAAGAACACAGATCTGGGTGGTGCTTGTTTTTAGAGTCAAGGAATGACATCACTGCCAGCGATTATGACTTGGGACAAGCCAGTGTGTAGGCTTGGATTTACAGTGCAGAAAGGTCAAACTTTGGTTAACAGGCCACATCATTAGCACACAGAGAGCACTATATGTAAGGTTTAAAAGTAGCTACATTAACACTTTTGTGAGCTTCGTGTAAACTGGATGGTGTTCATCCAGGCCAAAAAGTTTGCTTTATATAAAACTTACATGATATACAGATGGCTAACAAACACATGAAAAGATGCTCAACATCACTCATTATCAGAGAAATGCAAATCAAAACCACAATGAGGTACCATTTCACGCCAGTCAGAATGGCTGTGATCCAAAAGTCTACAAGCAAATGCTGGAGAGGGTGTGGAGAAAAGGGAACCCTCTTACACTGTTGGTGGGAATGCAAACTAGTATAGCCACTAAGGAGAACACTGTGGAGATTCCTTAAAAAACTGGAAATAGAACTGCCATATGACCCAGCAATCCCACTGCTGGGCATACACACCGAGGAAACCAGAATTGATAGAGACACGTGTACCCCAATGTTCATTGCAGCACTGTTTATAATAGCCAGGACATGGAAGCAACCTAGATGTCCATCAGCAGATGAATGGATAAGAAAGCTGTGGTACATATACACAATGGAGTATTACTCAGCCATTAAAAAGAATACATTTGAATCAGTTCTAATGAGGTGGATGAAACTGGAGCCTATTATACAGAGTGAAATAAGCCAGAAAGAAAAACACCAATACAGTATACTAATGCATATATATGGAATGTAGAAAGATGGTAACGATAACCCTGTATGCAAGACAGCAAAAGAGACACAGATGTATAGAAAAGTCTTTTGAACTCTGTGGGAGAGGGAGAGGGTGGGGAGATTTGGGAGAATGGCATTGAAATATGTATAATATCATGTATGAAATGAGTCGCCAGTCCAGGTTTGATGTACAATACAGGATGCTTGGGGCTGGTGCACTGGGATGACCCAGAGGGATGGTATGGGGAGGGAGGAGAGAGGGGGATTCAGGATGGGGAACACGTGTACACCCATGGTGGATTCGTGTTGATGTATGGCAAAACCAATACAATATTGTAAAGTAAAAACAAAAAAAAAAATAATAAATAAATGATAAATAGTTTAAAAAAAGATAAAAGATATAAAAAAAAAACTTACATGATATGCTTAGGCCAATTTATTTTCTTTTATTCTAAATCTTGTGATAGCATTTTTCTTTTTTTTCCCTCCAGTAGGCAAAAGGCTCTTGCTGGGTTAAAATCAATGAGTTGGGCTTTGGCCAATTCCCTATTTTATTTCCATGGGCTCAAAATAGTCAGTCAGGGTCTTCCCTGGTGGTACAGTGGTTAAGAATCTGCCTTGCAATGGAGGGGATGTGGGTTTGATCCCTGGTTGGGGAAATAAGATCCCACATGCTACAGAACAACTAAGCCTGAGCATGCCAACTACTAAGCCCAGAACAACTAAGCCTGAGCATGCCAACTACTAAGCCCAGAACAACTAGGACTGAGCATGCCAAGTACTAAGCTGCATGCCACAGCTAGAGAGCCTGCGCATCACAACAAAAGATCCCACATGCTGCAACTAAGACTCAACGCAGCCAAATAAGTAAACATTAAAAAAATAGTCAATGTAGGAGGTCACAATTAAAAGAGCACAGATAAAAAGATGACTTGGAAATGTCCAGTAGGGACTGAAAAGTGAATCAGTGACGTTCACTCTCTGTAATGGTGTGTAAACGGAGTGAGCTAGGGAGAACAGAGCAGGTGATTGGGGTGTTACCAAGGCAAGGTCTCTAATGGGCCAGATTCTCTGCACATTGAGCACACTCTCAGAGTAAACTGGTTGCTATGGAAGCTTATGAATTCTTAAGGACCACAAGAAGACAAACTGAACTTATTACTTTAAAATCAGGAAAACATAATACAAATTTCATGGCAGGTTAGCATTGCAGTTTAGTCGCTAAGCTTGAATTAATGGTATTTGGGTCTTTGCAGTGGAAAACAGGGATTAACGATGGACTTTGAACAATCTTTGTCTGAGAGCATCACCACTGGATGGCAATAACAATTCTTGGATGCCCCCCGCCCTGCACCCCCACCCTTCTTCTTTCTTTCCCTTCTACTCATTGGCTCGTCCTTCTTGTCCACTTAAAAATGCCTTGCTTTTAGAGTTAACTTTTACCAGAACACCTTAATGTGATATGCTTGTGACTTACTAGGCTAAAGTTCAAAAATTTAAAAATAGAAAAAGGAAAGATAATTATGTGTATTATGGTCAAAATGGGATAAAGAAATCTGGATGCCAACAAAAGTCAGGCAATTTCTCCATTATTTAAAGTCAATATCCAGTCTCATTTAAAATATCAAATTATCTAAAAAGTGATGAGATATTGCTTATACGAGGTGTCATGGGGACTTCAAACTTCTAAATGCTATCGAGAAAAATGGCCTCAAAAAAGAACACAGGAGTTATCTTTTTACTGGTTACCTTCAGAATTGAACAAAAAGTTATACAGTCCCTAGAGCAGACTTTCAAAATCGGACTCATGGGCACTCAAAAGTCTCCATATCCAAAATTGAATTCATTATCTTAACCTACAAGGTTACCTATTGACTCATTCATTTACTCAAATATTTGTTGAATACCTACAGACTGGGGCTGAGTACTGGAAATATAATAGTACCTAAGGGATTCTGAATCTCTTGGAATGGTATTAGGTCTGGTCATTTTACTTTGGTATTTTTAAATTTTGATATAAATTCAAATTTTCAGAAAAATTGGAAGAAGTCTATAATTAAGCTCCATAGTTTTTACCCAGGTTTTCCAAATATTTCCATTTGTCCTATTTTCTTCTTTTTCTCTGATCCTCCACCTCTCCATGCACAATTTCTTTTAATCATTTGAGATTAAGTCACATATATCATGTGCCTTCATTCCTAGTTTTGCCAGTGTATTTCCTAAGAACAAAAACATTCTCTTGTATAAACACAATATATTATGATCAAACTCTTGAGAGTCCCTTGGACAGGAAGGAGATCAAACCAGTCAATCCTAAAGGAAATGGAAGGACTGATGCTGAAGCTCTAAAACTTTGGACACCTGATGCAAAGAGCCAACTTAGTGGAAAAGACCCTGATGCTGGGAAAGACTGAGGACAAAGGGAGGTGACAGGATGAAATGGTTGGATGGCATCACTGACTCAATGGACATGAACTTGAGCAAACTGCGGGAGACAGTGAAGGACCAGGAAGCCTGGCTTGCTGCAGTCCATGGGGTTGCAAAGAGTTGGACACGATTTAGGTATTGAAGAACAACAATTAAAAAACAATTAAAACCATTTTTAAAAATCAGGAAATTTAACACTGGTACAATCCCATTATCTAATCAAGAGTCCATATTCAAATTCTATGAGCTGTCCCGATGATGTTTTTGTAGTAGGGTGGATTTCTTAGGAAGCAAACTCTGGGTTGGATATTAGTGTGGAGAAATTTTTATAGGGAGCACTCTTAGTATTGGGCTTCCCTTGTGGATCAGCTAGTAAAGAATCTGCCTGCTACATGGGAGACCTGGGTTCAATCCCTGGATTGGGAAGATCCCCTGGAGAAAGGAATGGCTACAGTTCAATATTCTGTCCTGGAGAATTCCATGGACTGTATAGTCCATGGGGTCACAAACAGTCAGACACGACTGAGTGAATTTCACTCTCAGGATGGACATCATGGAAAGGAAGAGAAGGAAACAGAATTGGACATGGGAAGAACTTGCACTGTGATGTAATCTCAGCAAAGACTAGGCCAAGCCTTTAGGGATCCTGAAGCTTGATGCCCTTTAATGTTCTCCTGGGATAAGGTGAGGGATTTGGGTCTTTATACTATACATTGATCAGTTATCAGATTTGAGCTGCCCTGAGGAAAGAAGCATGGAAATTTGTGCAAGGCAGAACTCTCCAGCTTATGATAATTTCTGATGACTGTCAACCAATGGTGCCATCAGTAGCTGGAGGAATGTATTTCAGTCTTTAGTGGACAGAGTGGCAGATCAGATCTTTCACTATGGCTCACCATTTGCACTACTCAGATCCACTTCATATAAATTCTGAGAAGAGTTCTTCCAAGATTCTATTGTATCTCTTTTCCTAGGGGAAATAGACAGACAGTTAGGGATAAATTATAGCCCTGGCTATAAGCAGTTGGAGCCCAAGCACTTGGGACCACAACTCATATTCATCACATACTACCCATTCTAGATTGCCTCGTTCTCAGCCACTGCCTTTGCTGAGTAGATGGTTTCCCTGTTGGCATGACTCAGATCTTCAGTTTTGAGGCCTCTGTGCTCCTGATCTCCACACCTTTCTGATGTATGACTGCTGTGCTTATCCATTTATCATCAAGATGAACAAAGGAATGTCAAGAGGCACCGCTTATGGATCAACAGTACCATCACCTTCTTCTCTGTTGCATTATGTAGAGCAGCCCTCCTCCTTCTGATGATCAGGGTCCTCACTTCGAGATGGCTGGCAACTTCAGAATCCCTCATGAGCATCTATTTTCTTGGACCACCCCTGCCACTACTGCAGGTTAAGTTTCCCAGGAAGCAGACCCATCACACGGGAATTGAACTGGGCAATGTTCTTGGGAAACATGCCTGTAGAAGGGAAGAGAAGGAAGTGTTATCAGGCAGGAGAAGAAAATGGATTTTCAATCTCAATAGACTGCCTCTCTCCTCACAATCTTGTAAAATTCTACTGTTTAAAGGTTTTCAAGCAAACTAATCACATCAGTGGCATCAAGTAGTATCATGGGCACTTCTAGCCTCAATTTCTTCACTACCTTAGCTCCCTAAGGGATGAACACCACAGAGATGAACATCCTTGTCAAGGTTTCCTAAAATCCTTATTTTATTCCTCGGCAGGAATACCTTTCATTCTTCTGAATTCAGTGGCTACACTTCAGTTGGTTTCCCATAAAATCTTTTTTTTTATTTATGAAATAATTTATCACTAGGATAGCGATAGGATTTTTCAGTACTATATTTTAAGTGCCTCACCAAAAAAAGAAGTTCTTTGGCAATGTAACTATTGAAATAGAATCTAACAAGCACCATAAGTGGAGACATGTTACAAACATTTGTACTATCACCCAAATGCATGGCCAATCTGTTCTAATATTTGTTTCTTCGTATGTTTGGCAATGTTTCTGTGACTTCCCTAAAAATGTGCTGACAAAGAAATGCTTTTGAGTTTGTTGGTCTTTTGTTTTATAATTATTTCAAACAGTTTTTACTGTGGCAAGAAGAACTAGAGATGCCGATGATTTGTGACTTTTGTTCGTTAATTGTATATTGAAAGACCTCAAGAAAGGCTTCTAAGCAATTATTAGTAGGTTTCATGAGATTTGTCAAGAACCAGGTTTGTTCCGTAAAACTTTAAGTATCTCTGAAAAACTGCTGAAGTTTGTCTTCCTGTTCTGAATGCTTAGCTTTTAAATGGCTAATCACTGGAATTCATAGTATTACTAGTTAATATCTCAGGACATAATATGCTAACCAACTACCATTAATGGAGAAGTCCATTAATATAAGTGGGTGTATATCCATATTTCAAGTGGTTTTCTTGAAAACTTTAGATTTGGAGGGATTCCTTCTTATATCTGCTCAGTCACTCAGTCATGTCCATCTCTTTGCTGTCCAACCCTTTGAACTGTAGCCCACCAGGCTCCTCTGTCCATGGGATTTTCCAGGCAAGAATACTGGAGTGGGTTGCTATACCCTCCTCTAGGAGAACTTCTTGACCCAGGGTTTGAACCCGTGTCTCCTGCACTGATTCTTTACCCCTGAGCCATGGGACTATTCTAATTTACTAAACGTTACTTTTTTTTTTTTTTTTTTAAACCATAATGCAGCTGATTTGTACTAAAAGTAGAAAGGTTCGCTCTGCCATTTTCTTTAAGTTCATTTTGTTGTTATCTTTCTATTACCTGTTTCTTTTTTGAAGAAATATTTTTAAAGCCATTTTTCCAATATGAGGGTTAACTTAGTTAAAAGGAGATATTAGCTGAAACTCCCCTTACTGGGCAGACATTATTGGAATGTCTGGAAACCTGCTAGAAGCAATCAATTGACTGAACCAGGACTATCATCCCTTTGCCACTTTTTCCTCCATAGGATATCTTAGAACCACTGAGTCCTGGGAATTAAAATTATAGTCATTAGCATACCCTGACTAACATAACATCAACAGCAAGTTTGAAAACTACGAGCTCATGTTAAGCCATGTCTCCCCTTTCTGAACATGTGCAACTGGGTTTTTTAACTTCGATGTAGAATTTTACCTTTGTGCCTACTCATTCCACTTCCTGTCATTTGTCCTTTTACTTTAGCCTATCAAGATCTTTTGAGATTCTGATTCTATCATCCAGTATGGTTGCCATCTCTTGTAAGCTTTCAAGATTTTCATATGCGTATTAAGAAGGATATTTCTTTAAGACAAAAATAAAGCAATACCAAAAAAAGCAACTTCCTTCTGCTCCAGTTGCTCAGCCCCTGGGGCTGACAATGGCAGGATGGTGTAGTCTGTATTTTCTACACAGGGTTTCCTGTCAGAGGACTTCTGCATTTCAAAATCAGGCAACTGGAGTCAAACAACTCTTCGAATTTTTGTTCTCAAACTCCTGCAGTTCGGAGCTACAGTTTTCAGAACTCTCTCTCCATCTTCCCAATCACCATCTCCACCCTCCGTTTGCTCACAATTCCCTTCTAAGAGAGACATTTGAATATTATAAAAGTCTTTCCCAGATTTGCCTTTTACTAATTTTTTTTTTCCAATTAGGCAACAAAGCTTCTTTAATTCACTGATATTCCACATAGATTCTCTAAGCAGTTTGAAGCCAGTAAGACAGAGGAAAAGGGAAAAATTCTAGGATGACACCAGATTTCTGGTTTCAGGAGCTGCTTTGAAGGAAGCTAGTGCTTCTCACCTACTTCCTATGAAAAAAAAATAAATGGAAAAGAAATGGAATCCAATCTTAACATGATGAGTTTGAGATGCCCAGGAATACCCATGTGGAGATGTTGAGATTCCATGAAATGGACCAGTCTAGAGCTAAGATAGCCACTAGGATTAGTACTCTACAATGTGCAGATAGTAATTCCGAAGACACATTGAGTATGTGCTCTCACAGCTTTTGTCTCAAGGCAATTCTGGTCCTTGCAGTAGACATGGTGGGCCAGAAAGAAACAGGCAAAAACTGCCCTCTTTTTCAGGTGTGTCTCACTCTATGACCACAGACAACATACATTAGGAATCGTTTTGCAAGCTGCCTTTGGAATTCACCAACCCCAACTGTAGACAAATGGGGATTGCTACCAGAAGAGTTAGCTTCCATATTCAGCCTACACAGCTCCAACTGCCGACTGTGAGCCACAATAGCTGGTTGTGGTCACTGCTCTCTGCTGCCACCTACTGGTGGGCACATTGTTGTTCGGTCACTAAGTCCTGTCTGACTCTGCGACCCCAGGGACTGTAGTATGCCGGGCTTCCCTGTCCTTCACTATCTCCCTGAGTTTGCTCAAATTCATGTCCATCGAGTCAGTGATGCCATCCAACTATTGCATCCTCTGTCACCCCCTTCTCCTCTTGCTGTCAATCTTTCCTAGCATCAGGGTCTCTTCCAATGAGACAGCTCCTTGCATCAGGTGGCCAAAGTATTGGAGCTTCGGCATCAATCCTTCCAATGAATATGCAGGTGGGCACAGAGCTGTTCATGAATTGCTCAAGGGCATGTCACATTACATACAGGTACTGGTCTGAGCAGCACACATCTGTTACTGGGAAAATGAGACTGGCCAGCCAACACCCACACAGATCAGAACAATCAGTGCCCACCTCCAGGTTTAAGCCATAGTAAAATCAGAGACACCTAATAGCATCAAATTTTTCATATATGATTTGGGAGTAGCAATTGAGCTGGGAGGGGGAGCTAGGGAGTCTGTCATTTAACTGCTTTTGTATACCAGGAATTCTATTTTTACTTAGATGGTATGCTCATTTGGAATGACTTTGGGTATGGAGGCTAATCAATGTCCTGGGAGCTTAATGGCCTTCTTAAGACACCCTTTGTTTCCATGACTTGGGCCACCACTCTGCTATGAAGTCCAGGCCATAGTTTAGGGAGCCCAATAACCTTTAGCCAAAGTCACAGACCTCTCAGGCTTCCATATACTTCCCAGATTTTCTTTTTCCTTCTCAGCCTTAAGATCCTTACCACACCCAATTTTTAGCAAGAGGCTTTCATCACTGAGAGGAGAAAAATGCGCCTCTGCACCAGGAGAGCATCTTCATGTTATATGGCATTTGACTCATGTCCATGCCCAGTAGGAAGTTATTGTTAGAATTTGAGTATAGATAGGGAAATTGATATTTGGTTTAAAGGTCCTCCAGATGGTAAGCAGAAGTAGAATTTGAGGCCAGGTGTGTCTGGCTTCAAAGTGTAGGATCTTTCTGCTTTTCCCATGCTTCCTTTCCCGGAGCAGGGCTCAGATGAGTTTCAGAGCCACCCCAGCATACACAGTAGAAGAGGTGTCTAGTCCTCCAGATTGGTTACCTTAATGCCTTGGAGGACACCTGCATATAAGTTCTTGACTTCCCTCAGGGCATCTCCCAACCCTCTTGAATGCATGCATGCTAAGTCGCTTCAGCCATGTCCAGCTCTTTGTGATCCCATGGACTGTAGCCCACCAGGCTCCTCTATTCATGGAATTTCCCAGGCAAGAATACTGGAGTGCGTTGCTGTTTCCTTCTCTAGGGGATCTTCTCACCACAGGGATCCAACCAGCATTTCTTACATCTGCTGCATCAGCAGGTGTGTTTTTTACCCCTAGCGCCACCTGGGAAGCCCCACCCTGTTGGATTATCATGGTCTGCTCAATCCATTAACCATGGCCCTTTTAACTGCTAATGGCTCTGTATTTAGACTAGTGCCTTTGACATTTAATTCTACTGACACCTGTGCCGAGAAAGCAGAGACCCACAGTGCTCCAGGGCCTGCCTCAACCACTCTAATCCTAGTAAACTATCCCGGTAAGTTTTATCACAGATCTGCTCATCTCTCAAGTCTGCAGCAAATTTTGGAAGTGGCAAATATCCTTTATAATCCCTAGTCTTCATCCTCTGACCTTCTTCTCAGCTACCTTCATCATAGCCCATTTGTTCACCAAAGATGTAGGAGGATTATCTGGTATCTGACAGTGACTTCCAGTTTGTATCTGGCTTCAGAGAGCACATGTCTCTTGCACCCAACACCCATAGCCAGAAGGCCAAACTGTATCCACTCAGTTCTGAAAAATGCCTCTGCTTCTACATCCATCTGTCTTTGCTTTGCTCCTTCCTTCTGCTTTATGATCTCATTTGAAAAATCTCATTCCTGATTTTGGTGTTTGGATTCAACTCTACTTGCTGTATTTTCCTCAAACCTGACACTGTCATGGGATCATGTTTTAAGAATGGCGACTTCATTTTAGAAAGTAGCATGATGGTTGCCAAGGCTTGAAGGAAAGCAGAAAGGGGGAGTTGTTGTTTTAAGGGTGTAGGGTTTCAGTTTTACAAGATAAAAATTTTCTGGAGATCTGTTTCACGACAATGTGAATATATTTAACACTTCTGAACTTTACACTTAAAAATTGTGAAGTCTGTAAATTTTATATTAGGTGTTTTTTACTGCAATAAAAAAATGCAGAAAAGAAAATTTTTTTATCACCCAGAAAAAAACAAATGGTCTCTCCATCTTTACTTTTTCTGGGAAATACCAATTCAATTTGCTACCATTAGGCACACATTGGGCTTCCCTGGTGGCTCAGATGGTAAAGAACCTGCCTGCAATGCAGGAGACCAGGGTTCTATCCCTGGATGGGGAAGATCCCCCACAGGAGGAAACAGCAACCCACTCCAGTATGTTGCCTGAAGAATTCAGTGTACAGAGGAGCCTGGTAGGCTGCAGTCCATAGCGTGGCAAAGAGTCAGACACGACTGAGTGACTAACACTTTCACCTTCAGGCACAAATTAGAACTGATTTTAGGGGAATTTTATGCTGTAGCATGTATTCCAATACAGAACCTTGATGTTGGCTACAACTGTAATCAGAATTCACACAGTAATTATATAACCTGACCCTTTGGGTCACTCTCTCGTTTTAGTTAAAAATATATGTTTTGACCCCTGGATCATGGGTTCTGAAATTTACAGACTTATTATATATGTGTATTCCATGGCTTACTCTAGACCTATAGAATTAGAAATCCTCTGAGGCCCAGAAATCTGCATGTTAAATAAACTCTATGTTATGTTGAAATAGGCTGTCACTGTATCACAGTTTGAAAAATTCTGCTTTAGAAGGTATGCTGCTTTTAAGGCAAAGACCAAATGCTTAATTTTTTTCTTCTGTGGGCTCAACCTTAGAGCTTTGTACCCAGTAGGGACTTACATGTGGTTGAAAAAATACAGTTTAAAAAAAAAAAAAGAAGCATTTTGCTGGACTTGTCCAAATAAAATACAATCTGGAGCATGTGGCTTATTTCAGAATTAATTATGCATTAATATGTATTTGAGCAAGCCATATATAATAATAAAGAGCTATAATGTGAAGCTGTCTCCAAAAATGTGGTTTTAGTGTTTAGTGTTTTGAAATCCAGACTCTCAGAGCCTCTGATCTCATACAGCTCTAAAAAGTCATTTCCTTTTTTGAACTCTTTATCCCTCTTCAGCCTCTAGGTGGAAATGAAGCATTCTTAGTTTCAACCTGACTTACAACTTTCAATGCGTTCTCAATGAAGTATTAGAGAACATTTATAATGTTCATTTCATTGTGTAGTCTGTCCACACAAGAATAACTGTGAAGATACTTTTTAATACCATATGTTTTAGAATTTAATGTTTTGCTGAAGGAAAAGTTTCATTTATCTAGTAAGCAAAGCAATTCAGAGTTGCCTCATTCAGATTAAATTCATAATTTTATTTTTAATAGCCATTTACATTTATGCTATCACAAGTATGTACAATGGCAGTCTTTTCACTTAGAAATTAATAAGATAATTTCTTCTTCATATTCTAGAGGATTTTTGCCCATTAGATGGGTGGTTAGATAAACGTCTATAAAGGATCTCTCTAACCCCTACTAAGGTCTGTGAATTTATATTGCCAAAGCAATTTTTTGATACACTCAGTATTCAGTTCAGTTCAGTCGCTCAGTCGTGTCTGACTCTTTGCGACCCCATGAATTGTAGCACGCCAGGCCTCCTTGTCCATCACCAACTCCCGGAGTTCACTCAGACTCACGTCCATCCAGTCGGTGATGCCATCCAGCCATCTCATCCTCTGTCGTCCCCTTCTCCTCCTGCCCCCAATCCCTCCCAGCATCAGAGTCTTTTCCAATGAGTCAACTCTTTGCATGAGGTGCATCATTCACTCAGTATTACTGGGATGTAATTTGAAATGTAGTTGTTCCCCAGAGAGAACACACTTTTAGCCCCAAATTTGCCTGTACAAAGAGAATTGCCTGATAGTTTTATCTTCATGTGTTTTTAGAATGACATCATGCTTTAGAAATATAAACATCCAAATGGAAAATCAAAAATTAGATCAGATAGCCTTTAACTGTGTGGATGGCAATAAACTGTGGAAAATTCTTCAAGAGATGGGAATACCAGACGACCTGACCTGCCTCTTGAGAAACCTATATGCAGGTCAGGAGGCAACAGTTAGAACTGGACATGGAACAACAGACTGGTTCCAAATAGGAAAAAAGGAGTACCTCAAGGCTGTATACTGTCACCCTGCTTATTTAACTTCTATGCAGAGTACATCATGAGAAACTCTGGGCTGGAAGAAGCACAAGCTGGAATCAAGATTGCCGGGAGAAATATCAATAACCTCAGATATGCAGATGACACCACCCTTATGGCAGAAAGTGAAGAGGAACTAAAAAGCCTCTTGATGAAAGTGAAAGAGGAGAGTGAAAAAGTTGGCTTAAAGCTCAACATTCGGAAAACTAAGATCATGGCATCCGGTCCCATCACTTCATGGGAAATAGATGGGGAAACAGTGGAAACAGTGTCAGACTTTATCTTTTTGGGCTCCAAAATCACTGCAGATGGTGACTGCAGCCATGAAATTAAAAGACGCTTACTCCTTGGAAGGAAAGTTATGATCAACCTAGATAGCATATTGAAAAGCAGAGACATTACTTTGCCAACAAAGGTCCATCTAGTCAAGGCT
>NW_011495064.1:16759915-16761269 GCF_000754665.1 Bison bison bison
ATCAACCTAGATAGCATATTGAAAAGCAGAGACATTACTTTGCCAACAAAGGTCCATCTAGTCAAGGCTATGGTTTTTCCAGTGGTCATGTATGGATGTGAGAGTTGGACTGTGAAGAAGGCTGAGCGCCGAAGAATTGATGCTTTTGAACTGTGGTGTTGGAGAAGACTCTTGAGAGTCCCTTGGTCTGCAAGGAGATCAAACCAGTGCATTCTAAAGGAGATCAGCCCTGGGTGTTCTTTGGAAGGAATGATGCTAAAGCTGAAACTTCAGTACTTTGGCCACCTCAAGCGAAGAGTTGACTCATTGGAAAAGACTCTGATGCTGGAAGGGATTGGGGGCAGGAGGAGAAGGGGACGACAGACGATGAGATGGCTGGATGGCATCACCGACTTGATGGATGTGAGTTTGAGTGAACTTCGGGAGTTGGTGATGGACTAGTGTCCTGTGATTCATGGGGTCGCAAAGAGTCGGACACAACTGAGCGACTGAACTGAATTGAACTGAGTAACACCCCAACTGATCTATCTTTTAACTTTTCTAATGGACTAATCTATTATGTATGCTCTTTCTCCCCCGTAAGTCAACAATAGTAACACAATGGTCACCAAACACCTTGTATGGATGCAACCAGGACTTGTGGCATTCCAAAATGTCTTAAGAGGCTTGAAAGGACAGGTCCAAAGTCAAAGAAGCTTAGAACTTAAAGGACCTCAGAGATGGAGCATGGTTTCTCTGCTGGCTCAGATGGTAAAGAATATACTTGCAATGCAGGAGACCCGGCTTTGATCCCTGGGTTGGGAAGCTTCCCCAGAGAAACGAATGGCAACCCACTCCAGTATTCTTGCCTGGAGAATTCCATGGACAGAGGATACAATTCATGGTGTTGCAAAAAGTCAGATACAACTGAGCAACTAACACAGCAAACAGCAGAGATGGAGCAGGAAATTAATTAGGTTACTGAATTGCTGAATAGTGTATAATGGTGGAGAGATAACATGCTTCTCTCTTGAGGCAATGTATTTCTCACCGCTTTGAGGGAGGAAAAATTAAGAAATTGTTTTGTCAGGACTTCCCTGCTGGTCTGCTGCTGCTGCTGCTAAGTCGCTTCAGTCGTGTCCGACTCTGTGCGACCCCATAGATGGCTGCCCACCAGGCTCCTCCACTGTGGGATTTTCCAGGCAAGAGTACTGGAGTGGGTTGCCATTGCCTTCTCCATCCCTGCTGGTCTAGTGGTTAAGAATCTACCTTCCAATGCAGGGGAAGCAGGTTTGATCCTTGGCTGAAGAACTAAGATCCTACATGCCCTGTGGCAACTATGCCCATGAACTGCAACTACTGAGCCCACAAACCG
>NW_011495064.1:16761369-16766235 GCF_000754665.1 Bison bison bison
ACTGCAACTACTGAGCCCACCACCAGGGCAGCCCATGCTCCACAATGAAGTCAAAGAAAAAGAAATAGAAATTGTTTCGTCCGTTCTGTCTGTGGATGACACTGTGCTCACTATCCTTTGGAAATCCACCTGGTATGATGTCTACTTACTTCTTCTTTCTAGGTTGGGTATCCATTGTGGCAGACAGACTAGGGCAGCCCCCGTGATCCTCGGCCTCTGGGGATTCACACCCTTTTATCCCCTTCCCCTCAGTAAAGGCAGAACTAATAGAATGCAGCAAAGATGACATGATATACATGGTTATGTGTATGTGATAACCTCACACATGACTGTAAACCATCTTGGTAATAGATCTCCTATCGTTTGCCTGGTCAGGTATGGTTTAGCCCGGTCCACTGATTCAGAGTCTTACAAGGATCCAATCAAGTTATCAGCGGAAGCTTTGGTCTCATCTGAGGCCTGATTCTGGGGGAAGGGGCTGTTTGCAGCTGCTCTGGTTGTTGGCAGCCTCCAGTCCTTTGCATGCTCTTAGACTGAAGGCCTCTGTAGCTGGTTGTTGGCGGGAGACTACCTTGCCATGTGGTGCCCTCTAGAGGCACTCACAATGTGGCAGCTTGCTTCTTCAGAGCCAGTGAGGGAGAGTCTATGGGTCATAACTGTATACAACCAGAAGACTCAGTTATTTTAACTTGCTTCATCTAATTGGGGTGAATTTGCACCTGCAATTTATGTTAGGATTCTAAAACTTGTGACTGTGTTTACCTTGACAACATCAATATAAATGCAGTTTTTTCATTATTTGCATAATTATATGGTTCAGGGAATTATGGAGTAACATTGACTGTCTTGTGAATTCAGACAAATCTATTGTGTAAGCAAGGAACCTGTATAAACTATTAAATCAGCCACCAACCGACCACTTGACCTTCCTTAGACCAGAGTGTCTGCCAAAGTAATAAATTGTACCTTGGAGGGATAAATCAATTTCACTGCCATGTTCTATCTCCTACTTCCTTCCCTTCTTCTTTCCAAATGTTGCACGAAAATGTGATATTTGGGCACCAAATCTCTTGGATCCCATGATAACCTCCTTCTGTCTTCAGAAGTGTGCTGCGCACTGTGCCTACAATGATCTGCATTCTTGTCTGCATATGTTCCTCCCAGTGATGGTTTTGTTCATCCTGATTCCGTCAGTGATTAGCTTCACAAACACACAACTGACAGAAACCATAAAATGAAAGTGTCCATATTTTAAATTAACAGAAAAAACTTTTACCACACCACCAATGAGAATTCCCTTTAGCTATTATGATATCAGATCTTAGCCTTGACAAAACTGTAAAGTCTAGGCATTCATTACTGGAGAGGTTCAAGATCCTTTATTTTAAAATCATCTTTCTGCGGAAACTAGACTTGTTTCATCTTAGATGTATGGTGAACTGACAGAAGACCAATCAAGTGCAAAGTCAAATTCAGTGAGGGAAGTCTGGTTTAAATTTCCCCAATGAATTTTTAACCAAAGCTGCACTTCCGCTTGGAAATATTGTGAATGGTTTCATTTGTGCCAGGATTACTGTAATTTTGCAAGGTAAATTTAACATTGTTAGATTAAGTAAAAATAAACAGCTGACGAACACAATTTACAGAGGTTAATGGAAAAGGTTCACGTGTATCCCCCTAAATCTTATAATTCCTTCAAAGAGTTGTTAACGTTTATATTTTATTTTCATAATGTAGAACTCCTTCCTGACTTTCCACCATCTTTTCAATATTCCTGCTAAAATGTATAAACCCATCCTTTACTGATGTTCTTTGGACTATTCATTCCAGCAGCTCTGATATATTTTTTATTAGTTTAATACAACAATTCAAGTCAAAGGAACACAGTTCCCCGCAATTTGATAGCACCTAGAACTTCTGTACTTTGTGAACAAAGATAGAATACTTTAGAAAATACCTACAAGGCATCGAGACTCAGATCCATGCAACGCATTGGGTCATTTGAGAAATAATATGCAGGCTTTTTTCACATCTTCCCTGAGGACTTTTGTTTGGGTTTCCTTTACATGTATACATTGAAATTCTTTGTAGATGACTGCAATAAAAAAATGTATTTTCCTCCACTGGCAAAACCAGAAGAAACTGGCATATTACTTTTCCTCATGAGGTCTTTGATTTTCTCCCCTAATGCCTGTTTTAAGAGAGTCTACTACTAATTTTAGATTAAGAGTACAGAGCTTTTCTGTTTCCATAAATGTTTTAATGCTTCATTCCCATAGACAGGCTATTTGGGGAGCTCTGTGAAGCTGTTCTTCTTGAGAAGTAAAATATTTCCCCACAAAAAGAGAAGGGAGGTTTCCAGTGAAAAATGAAAGCCTGGTGAGTGTACTTGGAGCTCCTTAGAAGAGTTCATTCTCACATGGAGAACTGTTTGCTCCCAGAAACTTATTCCCCGCTTGCCATGTTCCTGCCAGTGTCAACGCATGCACCTTTCAGCCACTTCAGTACACTACGGCTGTCATATCCTGACCAGCATGGACTTCCTTCTTCCTTTCCGCTACCTCAACGAGGTCATTCACTCCTTTCTGTCTCTCTCTCTCTTTTTTTAAAAGAAACGTTTTCCTCTCCATCTGTGCCTGGGATGCAGATACTCTTGCTTTTCCCTCATCAGTTCTGGCTGAGCTCATTGTTCAACCTATTGTTTCTCATGGATAGGGCTTTGCATTAGAAAACCATAATCTAATCACTAAGCAAAAACAGGGAGTGGAATATTTTGTTTGCATTCAGAGGCTTTTCATTTACTTTTGTCATATTTTCTTTGTTTTGTTAACATCCATATTTTCAAACATCCATGTTAGTAAAGTCTGCTTTGAATTCGTCCATATTAACTATGGCTAGCCACAATGAGAGAGATTTTGTCTCTCCCTTAAATACCATCAGTTTGCTCTTTCCACTGCTTTTGCCCTGCTTCAGGTAGCTCCTCGAAATTAATTGGGAAATCGATTTGACTTTTTAACCTTTATGTGTAAAAACTCTTGTGGTTTTCTTCATCGGGGTCACTGGTATGGTGTTTAAAGTTACCCTTATTTTTCCATAAAACAAAATCATTTGCCTCAAATCTTTTTATTTGTATACATGTCTTATTTTAATTGAGGTATAAATGATATTTAACATTATATTAGTTTCAGGTATACTACATACTGGTTTGATATTTGTGTGTATTGGGAAATAATTGCCACAATCAGTCTAGTTAAGAATCTGCCAACATTCATAATTACAGAAAATTTTCCTTCTTGTGATGAGGACTTTAAAGATTTACTCTCTTAGCAACTTTCACATATGCAATATGGTATTAACTCTGGGCTTACCCTGATAGCTCAGTTGCTAAAGAATCTGCCTGCAATGCAGGAGACCCCAGTTTGATTCCTGGGATGGGAAGTTCCCCTGGAGAAGGAATAGGCTACACACTCTAGTATTCTTGGGCTTCCCTGGTGGCTCAGAAGGTAAAGAATCTGCCTGCAATGCGGAAGACCTGGATTCTGTCCTTGGGTTGGGAAGATCCCCTGGCGGAGGGCATGGCAACCCACTCCAGTATTCTTGCCTGAGAATCTCCATGAACAGAGGAGCCTGGCAGGCTACAGTCCATGAGGTCACAAAGAGTCAGACATGACTGCGTGACTAAGCACAGCACATTATTAACTCTAGTCACCAAGCTGTAATCTCAAATTCTTTTAAGAGGGTGGGATATTAATAAACAAAATAATTCTGTAGACTGATGCTTCTTATCCTTTAGTGAGCATGAGAATTATCTGGAGTTAAAACACAGATTGCTGGGCCCAGCCACGGAGACTTTGATCACAAAGTGCCACTGCTTCTCCAAGTGTTACCAGCGGAAACCAATATAAAGAGAAGCTTGTTGAGGTGTTAAGTGTATAATCATTGACCAATGATAGATAATAGAATTGTATGAATCCTATGTTACTACTTATTATTTAAATAATAGCAGTTTTAAAAACTCTATCCCTTAATAAGTTTTAAAGCATGGTATACACAGTATAAACGTTAAAAAAAAGCACAAAATATGTATATCAGAAATTAAACTGTTCCTTCTTTCCAGATCTCCACACCCACTTTGAAGAATCAAGCATGTTTAATATCTTGTTAGAGTATGTGCACTTAACATTTTGAAAGAAGCTGGGAACTGCCCTCTATCTAATAGTTTATGCCAGTTTATACTTCCATCTACTGTTATATGGATGCTTATTTCTCCACACTTCAATGGTATCGAATATCCAAAATTTTGATCTGCCAATCTGACATGTAAAAAATGACATCTAATCTTTATTTTACTTTGTGTTGCATTAAATTGTGGCAGAAGTTAAACAACTTTGAGTAGCAAGACTGTGGGCAATCTATTAATTTTGTGCAAAAGCTGATTGGTTTTTAAATTCGACTTCATACTTGCATCCAAGCAAAAGTATCTGCTTTTTTTGTTCGCCTTTGGTTGAATCTTGCTTTGAAAAGTGCTGCGTCATCTCCTTTTGAACATAAAGAAACAACTATGGTAACTCTCCTTGTCTGCCCTTTTCCTCCTTTCCCCCAGGAAATTTGATTTTTTTTTTTTTTCCGGACAATCTTTTGAAAAATGAAGGCTTAGATGTAGATTTTTTTATGGTCTGTATAGAAAATAATACATCTCCAAACCCAAGCCCTGCTTATGGAAAATGACAGCTGACAGCTAAACGGAGGTTATAGGAAATCAAAGAAAATGTTCACTACAGTGCAACGCACCAAAGCTGAATTTTCCTTAAATTGTTTATTGATGCTCACTTGAAAGAAACACACACACACCCCCCCCCCCCCCCC
>NW_011495064.1:16766335-16794915 GCF_000754665.1 Bison bison bison
AGACTGCTTTGTGAAATCAAATGTATTTCCTGCCTTCTTCTTTCCTCTGGACTCTTACCACCAGCCTATTTATAGCCCAGGAAAGGAAAAAGCACCGCTGGAGGCAGGAAAACTAAGTCCAGAAAGAATAGGAGGAAGTGTGCCTGCCATTTAGCCAAACAACCTTTAATTCATTGAGCTCAAAGCTTAGCGGCTTCGCTGTTGTCGTGAGGCATAAACAGCTTGCAAATTAGAATTTTTTTCTCTCCCCACGTTTGCATTGCATTTGGACAATGGAGATGAAGGCAGCATTTTAGAAGAGAGAACAGAAATCTCTAGGTGTTTAGACACGTGAAAGAGGAACTGGTGAGGGGTTGGTGAAGCAGACCGGAGAGGATGAGCTGGAAATGATTCCGTGCCTGCGATTTAAGGTAAGCGTTCTTTTCAAGAGTCTGCTGTTGTGTCTGCATACATATCAGGTGCTATGGAGGTTAGCCCTGGATGGTGTGTATAATTTGAGGGCAGAGTCTCTTGACGAGCTCATGAGCTTTGCTTTTATCGCTGAAGAAATGGGGAAATTTCTTTCAGCCTTAGTTGTGACATCTTCAGTTTTTAACAATAATATTTTTAAATAGTTGTTTCTTTAAAATAGTTTTGTCTCCACTAAGTTTTCTTTGGTTTCTTTGTCACCAGAGGATTAAATAGTATAAATAACCTCACTGAAGGTCATTTTTGAAAAATCATTTCTTGATATTTGTCTGTTTTTCTATCCTTTTCAAAGTACCTATTAATATTCCACATACCAATTTTTGAATCAATACTGGTTTTAGAATACATTGAACAGAGAGGCCCTCAAGAAAAGTGGTCTATTTTAGAAAAGTTATTTTAACTAAAATTTAAATTTTGTATAACATTCAGCGAAGATTGAATTTTTTAATGCAAAGCTTTTCCTAAACATGAATTTTCAGACTAAGGAAAACCCTCTAGAAGCATAAAACAAACCAGCACTTAACAGCTCCAGTGATAGAGACTGTTCACAATAATTACTTACATTTAAATTATTATTTCAAAATATTCATTCAACATATATTTTCTGAGTGACCTGAAAAATTGTTCCTGGGTTTGGAAGTCGAAAGGTCAAAAGGGAATGGATTATATCCAAGAGCAGCTGATGCCGCCCACAAAAACTTGGAAAGCTCCTAGGGACATTCCAACTCTTTTAACATTTTTTTGCCATCACACAAGTACGTTTGTTTAGATGATCCACTGTATTTGCATCCCCCACTGATTATATTCACATTTGTGTCCTGGAAAAACTTGATTAATGTTTCTATGATGTCAAACAAAGGAATAAGGTTCTGGTGGTTTATTGAAAAGGAAAAGCAGAAGGAAATGTGTTGCTGTTATTTTGGTTTATCCCCGTTTGAGATTGGTATGTTTAGAATCTGTCTTAAGAAGATAGCAAAACTGGAAGCCAGAAAAGCTGAGCCAGCCAGATTGAGACTAATGCAGGAGGCCAAGGCTGAGTTCTGTCTCGATGTGGATTTTATTGCCTGTTCTCCTTCCTGGAAGAATTTAAGGGTTATTTTCTTCTGATTAGAAAATTATAATTCATTCCATGGAAATAGCAAAGTATAATATCCTTGAGTAGAAAGAGCAATATTTCTTAGTTAAAGCTAGGTAGTAAAAAATAGAGGGAAATAAAATTAATCTGGACAAATATGATGAGTCTGAAGAAACAGAACAAACTCTTAGCCCTTGTTTCCAGGACTCTCTAATTCTGCAAAGTCCTGAATTCAGTACTGAATCCATTTTATTATTTCCGCAAAATAAAGTCTAAGGTAACCTAATTAATTGCCATTCCATGTGGGTCTAGTGAGAGAAACACTGCTTACAGTGATTCTGATTTCTCTGTGTATGTTGAACTTTTTCCTCTTGCAATTTCAAAACAGCATTCTCATTTGTTGTATTCGTATGTTTACATTATGAGAATAAAATTGTTATAAACACTGTTGAAGGCTTAAATAATAAAACTATGAGCTATGTATTTTATTCTAAGAATATGTATCTTTTCCAATTTTAAAAGTTCTGTTTTTGGTCATTAGTTTCTGGATGCCCATAGATGCTTATAAATGTATCCATGAAGTGCCAGTTATTTAAAATAGATTTCTTGAGAATCGCTTAATAGTTTTACAGTTTTCTAGATGTATTCTCAAGTTCCTGAGATTATAGTACATTATTGTTGTTGTTGTTTACTCACTAAGTCATGTCCCACTGCGACCACATGGACTGTAATCTACAAAACTCTGTTCCTGGGATTTCCCGGACAAGAATACTGGAGCGGGTTGCCATTTTCTTCTCCAGGGAATCTTCCCTACCCGGGGATTGAACTCGCATCTCCTGCACTGTGGGCAGATTCTTTACTGCTGAGCCACCAGGGAAGCCCATAGTATATTACTAGAGTTAGCTAATTTTGAAAAATAAAAAAAATAAAAAAAAACAAAAGCAACTTTTTTAGCTTCTCTATTAATTAAAAGCATTTACTTCTTGGCTTCCAGCATAACTCCTACAACTACTATGTGCTTACAGGTTACACAGTACAGCCGCCACTTGACACTCATTGAAATATAAATGACATCAGATTGCTGAAGAGGTAGAGTGCAGTTTAAAGAAATATAGATTTCACAAAACCTACAATTTGTAATCCACAACTTGTAGGATGTATTGAAGGAGGACATGGGGAGAAGCGTCCCACGCCAGGCAGCCATACCCACCTGGCCTGATGCTGTGGGAGCAAGGGGAGCTACAAATTGATTTTCATGGGTCTATGAGCACCTTAAATCCAGATCAGTGACCTCTGGAGGTTCTTTTTCTCCTATACTCTTATCCCTTCACATCCTATATTACAGATCAGCAGTAACACCACCAAAGCATATTTATTAAGTTCTTCTACTTATAATCTCTACCTTTGATAAACTCAACATTAACGTGGAGAGTTGGAATTATACAGAACACAAGGCATCCTATATATGGAACCAAATGAATGATGTGGATGATTACAAGTTCTGATCCTGGCAGGCTTCTTGGAGGGAAGAAATTGAGCTCAGACTTGAAGGGCAGATCTAATGGGTATGGCTAGAGATAAAAGCCTCCAAGATAAGAATGGAACCGTGTGCATGGGAAGGGAGAGAAGAGTACTTGGGTTGCCAAATGAAATACAGGATTCCCACTGAAATGTGAATTTCAGATAAACGACATATACTTTTCCTAGTAAGAGTATGTGCATGAGGTCTGTTGATTGAGATATACAAAATATATTTGTTGTAGATCTGGTTCACATTTAACTGGGAGTCCTGTGTTTTTTATTTCCAAATCTGGTCACCCTACCAGGGAACTCTGTGTCAAGCAGCTTGATAGAAGCAGAAGCAATGCACATATGGAAAAAGTGAAAAGTGTCTGGAGGAGATTGAGGTCAGACTGCGGTGGGACAATAACGCTAGACTAAGGAATTTAGAATCTAATTTGAAGACACTGAGGAGACACTGAGGGTTTTGAAATGGGAAATGACATCAATAAGATCTGGTCATTCAAGGCAGGACCTGCTGGGGCAGAGAGAACAGCTCACCGAGGTCTGGGTGTTGGTGACAAATGAGAGAAAGAAACCAGTCAGATGAAGACACGTTAGAGAACAAATCCACGTGTCTTGTAAACTAATTGGGTATGGATCTGGGAGGAGAGGAAGTGTTAGAAAGGATATTATGTTTAATTTAGAGTCTATTCAGAGAAATAGTCAGAGATAGCAGCAGGTCAGGGAATTGGTGAGGGAGGCAAGGATTTTGGTCTCAGACATATTAAATTTGAGGCAATGATGGGATAATCAGGTAGAAATAGATAATCAGGTAGAAACACTGGAAATGGGAAATAGCTTAGGAGAAAGGTAAAGCCTGCAAAGATTGATAAAGCCAACACTGATGGAGATTTTCTTTATGCCAAGCTTTTTTTTTTTTTTAATATCCATTCTCTATGTAATGCTCACAACTACCTATGAGCAGATTCCACTGCCAGCCACATTGTACAAATGAGAACACTGAGGCTCAGAGAGGTTAAGTGACTTGTCCACGATTGCCTTGTTAGAGACAGAAAATGGAACCCAGGTGTCCATATGCCCAAAGCCATGTTCCTGCTCATTCCCATGGAGAATGTTGAATACCTTCTGTGGATTCACTTCCTCCGTCTACAAAGATCTAAAGGCACAGTTGTTCATGCTGTAACCCAAATCTTATTTTTTTAATTTATTTATTTATTTTAATTGGAGGACAGTCATTTCACAACACTGTGGTGGCCCCTGCCACACATCAACACGGACCAACTAGATGCCTGGTCTTTGTACCTCACTGTGGTAGCCCTCAGAATTCTGCACCTTTTAATCTCTCTGAGGAAAAGGGACTAGTTTATACACAGAAAACTTCCCATTTATTTATTTGTATATTTATTATGCAAATTGTTTTTCCCTTCAGCGCCTTGTTTTTAGATTGTTCCTCGGTTATTTGGTGAAAAAAAAATTACCACGAAGAGAAAACAGGACCAAGGGTGTTGAACTCCTCTCCCTGTCTCTGGCTGCCCTCTAGTGGCAGAACCAGGTTACAACGCTTAGCTCCGGTCTGGGAATGTGCTGCTGCTACTGCTGCTAAGTCGCTTCAGTCGTGTCCTACTGTGTGCGACCCCATAGACGGCAGCCCACCAGGCTCCCCCGTCCCTGGGATTCTCCAGACAAGAACGCTGGAGTGGGTTGCCATTTCCTTCTCCAATGCATGAAAGTGAAAAGTGAAAGTGAAGTCGCTCAGTCGTGTCCGACTCTTTGCGACCCCATGGACTGCAGCCTACAAGGCTCCTCCGTCCGTGGGATTTGCCAGGCAAGAGTAGGGGTGGGATGTCATTGCCTTCTCCGCTGGGAACCTTAGTTCCTTAGGAAACCAAGTCAGAGTCAGCAGAAACATCTGTGGGCTCCTAAAAGGTTTGGAGTCTAGTTGTGCTAAGAGATTCTGGAAATGGACTTCATAGAGTATACTTACACCGTTCCAGATGGCTGGCTTGAAGGGTATCCCGTTCTGGATTTATTAAACTTGGTAATCATTAAAGGTATTTCACTTATTTATCCTGTTAGGAAAGTAAAAGCTGAAAGTCTCTCAGCCATGTCTGACTCGTTGAGACTCCATTGACTGTAGCCTGCGGGGCTCCTCTGTCCATGACATTCTCCAGGCCAGAATACTGGAGTGTGTCGCCATCCCCTTTTCCAGAGGATCTTCCCAACCCGGGGATCCAATCAGGGTCTCCTGCATTGCAGGCAGATTCTTTACCATCTGAGCCACCATCAAGTTTGGTTATGAAATTTTTAATACGCAATTGTGCCTTGATTGTTAAGAAAATTTCCTAGACTTATTATTCTAAATGTTTATTTAAAAATACACCATATATTTTCTCTTAAAATATAGTCTATCTTTTAGGAATGTATCCTAAGGAAATATTCATATATTGAGACCAAAATGTATGTAAAAGAAAGTTTGTCTACTTGAAACAGATAAGTTTTGGAAAATATACAAAGTTAGGGAATTGACAAATAATAGTCCACAATATGGAATTACAAATAGCCATTAAATTACATTAAAATATTTAATGGCAACAGTAACTGTTTGTAGTAAATGTATATATGAAAAAAGAAAAGACAAAAATGTTATATTCGTGGCATGATCCCATTTTCTTACAAATTACAAGTGTATATATGAAAAAGAATTAAGAACTAAAAATCTATATACTAAACTGTTAGCAGTAAGAATCTCTGGTCAGTGGGGGTAATGGTGATTTTTATTTTCTGCTTTCTCTCTGGGATAAGCACGCACTACTTTTATAATCAGGTATGAAAACCAATATGTTTTGAAACAGTGGAGAACTAAGTCCCGATGCTCTAATTTCTTGCTTTCATGACTGACAATCAGGTTTGTGCTAATTCAGCCCCATTTAGGCTTCTCTGCCCAGTAAGGAGCTGTATCCTGTTTGTGACAGCATAATTCATTGTAATGGAAAAGATTATGATGCACTAGTCTGGTCTATGACTTCACTGTATTCACTGGCAACAGGAAACACAGACAGACACTTGTTTTTTTTTTCCATAATTGTTTTAGCAATAATTGACAATTGGAGGAAATGAATGGCAGAAAACAATTATGGGCAGACAAGACGGTCAGCAGATCAGACTGGGAAATGCAATGGAGCCCGTCTTAGTTCTATTCGTGCAACAATTTCAGAACATTATAAAGATATTATTGTTTTGTTTTCAACCTACTTCTGAAATCACTATTGTTTTTAGTAGCAGTTACACAACTCCTTGCTGGCAGCAATAACCCCCAATGTGTTTTAAATTCAGTTAACTGGTAATTGCACGTCAGGGATTTGGGACTGAATTTTTTTATCTATGTTGATGTTCAGGATCAGTGTGAACTTCTCAGTGTGCACCATGTGTCCGGTTATAGTACTGCTACAATAATAACCAGCCCCCTGTTGCCCATACACAGGGTCTGAAAAGCTTTATTTTCCAGTAAAATTTAGAAAATCAAGTTCTTGTTTCTATTTTCTGTGAAAAGATCGCTTGTCTTTGTTTTAGCAGCAATGGTGAGGGAAACAACAAAAAGTCAAAACAAATGAATTCATGATTCACTGTCTTGTTTCCGTGCTGTGAAATGAGTACGATTAACAGCGACTGAGATGAAAATGGATGTGTTATCAACTGGGAAAGAGCTTAAGTAAGGCAGGTATTACATACACCGCAGTGACATTTCTCTCAACCAGTGGCTCCTGTAGCTAGACATGACTTAACTGTCCTGCTGGGTATTATTAAATGTTTGGATGTAAAAACTAAACACGAAGGAGCTGCTTTAACCTTTACTCCTTTACTGTTCTCCTCTGATTACTCTGATTTGGAGTAAAATTCTGCAGCAACTCTGACCTCCAGTCTGAAAGGCCAATTATTGGCCATGTGACTTAATGAGGAAGCCTCTAGACCAAACACTGTCCACTAGAAATATAAAGTGAGCCACAAGTGTGGGCCACGTGTGTCAGTTTATATTTTCTAGTGGCCACATTAAGAACTTACATAGTCAGGTCAAAATTAATTTTAGGAATCTCGTTTGTTGAACCCATTATATCCAAAACATTATCATTTTGACTTGCAATCAATATAAAAGATTAGTAACGAGACATCTTACCTTCTTCTTCTTTGCTACTAAGTCTGTGAAATCCAGGGTGTATTTCATGCTTGCCACCACTCTCGGTTCAGATGGGCCTTATTTCATGTGCTCAGTGGCTTCAGGTGCCCTGTGGCTACTGTATGTAGTGGGCAGTGCGAATCTCAACAGCAGAGCTTCCATGGCTTCATAAATGGCATGTGAATTTTGGACTGTGAGATTCCGCTATCTGTTCAGGACTCATGGTCTTCTCCATTCTGATGCACTCATTAGGCCAATCTTACATGTATCAGCTAAAACTGAATAACTGAAAAGCAAGCAAAGGATTGACAGTTTCTGAGTTTTGTCCTCTTAGAACAATCCAACTGCTTGTTGCATCAGCTGGAATGCTGCGTAACTATGGATTCCTCAATTGAGAATAAGGGTGAGAGGTTTTAAAAAACTCTCAGACTTTGAAATCTGGATTATGTGATTATAAGGAACTTTATTTTATCATGATGTTTCCAAGTGAATTTAGGCATGCGAACAGATGACATTACACAGCTTAAACTTCTAGAAATCATTATAGATATTAATAATGTGTACAACAGTACAAAGGAAGAAATCTTTAGCAGTTCTCATACGCACACATACACAGACTTCTACCATTGTGACCATTTCTGATGTCTTTTATGCATTCTGCATTGTCCTATTTGAAGGGGAGGAAGTATGCTTAAATAATCTTGTATAGCTACTATGCCCTGGGGACTCTCATGCCAGTCAGCTGGAGTGATAAAGATAGCTCTGTGTGCTAAGTATGGAGATGCAAAAATAGAACTGATGGAAGTGGATAAAACTAAAAGACATTGTAGTTTCTTAAGGCCCCGCCAACGTCAGAGACCTGGAAACAAGGCCTTCTGAAGTCCTGGCAAGGAGTCACAGTCAACTGAAACAATCATATTTTAGGTTCATTGCTTATTCCATGAAGGTTTGGTTATGGAGCTAGATTTAAAACAATCAGAAAATTCTAAAATCATGATAAAGGTTAAAGACATTTAAAATATAAATAGTAACCATCCATTGCATGATATATAAATCAGAAGTGTTTCAAAAGCATGTTTTTTAAGAATGTTCTTGGTTCCCTGAATTGACTTTCCATTTTTCCTAAAGAAACAAAGTTATAAAGAGTGATTGGTATGTGCACCTAAAATATCATATGCTTACAGTGAAATCATTACAATGTATTTAGAATGTACTACATTAAATTACTTTGCTTTAATTATAATTTATTATAAATGTGCATTATTACTCCAATGCATTTACAATGAAATATAATTAGTGACATTTTGTTTTACATTAGTACAGTATACCATACAGCACTATGTTGATAATTATATTAATACATTAATAATATATTAATAATTAACCCAAACAGGGCTTTCCAGGTGGCACTAGTGGTAAAGAACCCGCCTGTCGATGCAGGAGACATAAGAGATGTAGGTTCGATCCCTGGGTCAGGAAGACCTGCTGGAGAAGGACATGGCAGCCCACTCCAGTGTTCTTGCCTGGAGAATCCCATGGACAGAGGAACCTGGTGGGCTACAGTCAGTAGGGTTGCAAAGAGTCGGGCATGACTAAAGCAACTTAGCATGCAAACAGAAAAATAGTATATCAAATCAATTTACAATCTCCATCTACTCAAAGCAAAAGCACTGACGGAGAATCTAGAAAGTGCCGGGTGTTCTGTCAGGTACCAGGACAAGCATAAAAGATAAATTGTATTTATTTTGTTTGTCATTGTCAGTGGGACAGAAGCTTCACTAGAGAAGAATGAGGAAATAGATGGAATTCTTTCCTATGGGGACAGCCTTGTTATCTGCGTTAGTCCTAGGTGGAGAAGACCTTTTCATTTCTGTGTCTAATTTTAACTTCTTAACTTTGGATTTGCCTGTTTTTTTCTTTTTTTCCATCCTTAGGACCAAGTACCTCTCTTCAGGGTGTAGCCACAATTAGGAGCTTTTTCGATTCCCATATAGGGCGTGATTTTCCTAAGTCGCATTTGGCAGAGAGGTAGAAGAGACGAAGGTGAGAGAAAGGTTGTGGTGAAAGAGAACACGGGGCCACATGAGAAAGAGCGTTCGCCAAACTGGCTCGGTTCTGCTTGCGGGGGGTGGTGGGGGCAGGAAGGCAGGGCACAGGGGAACCAGGATTTGGATCATTCTGTGAATTTTCCTCTGCAGCTTCCAGAAGGGGAAAAGGAGGGGTGGAGGCCTGTGCAACTGACCTTTGCGTGTAGAGCGTACTTTCCAAGCCAGGGTTTTGTATCTTGGTGAGCGCCATTAACTGTTGCATTCTGTAGTACAGCCATTGCTTTTGCTCTTCACTAGTAAATGAGAAGCAGGTGCAAGGTCAGGTATTAACTGGCCTTTAGGCGAAATCAAGAAGCCTGGGGCGAGTGGGGCCACTGATTGAGCTCACAAACCAGCAAGAGAATTCAGGGACGTACAGGTGAGTTGAGACTACCCCGTTCCTCCCTTCCCGTCACCACTGCTCCTGTGTTTGCGCCTTTCCCCTTATTCAAGGGCTCACTCCAGGGGACTGCCCTGGCAGTCCAGCGGTTAAGGCTTCGCCTTCCGACGCGGGGTGCAGGCTTGATTCCTGGTCGGGGAGCTAAGATCTCACATGCCTAGGGGCCAAGAAACCGAAACATAAGCAACAGAGCAATATTATAACTAATTCAATAAAGACTTTAAAAATGCTCCACATCAAAAAAAAAAGTATTTAAAAAAAGTGGGTGGGGGGACTCATTTGAGCTGACTTCCTTTCCTCAGAGTCTCCTATCCACAGGGGATTGGTTGCAAGACCCCTCTGAGGTACCTCAAGTCCTTTATGTAAAATGGCATAGAGTTTGCATTTAATGTAAACATCCTCTACTTTAAATCAACACCTCCAGATCTTGTAATACCTAATACAGTGGGTGTGCTGGGGAAGTAGTTGTTGGTTTGTGACAAATTCAAGTTTTGCTCTTTGGAGCCTTCTGAAAAAGTTTTTTTGAACCCACAGATACAGCATAACTGACTGACTATAATCTGTCTTGGGGGTTGTTGTGACTTTATTGAATTAACAGTTGTTAAGTAGAACCCCAGGTGTAGGATGGTAAGCAAAACACAAGACTATAAGAGAAACTGAAATAGGTTTATCATCAAGATGTACATGGCAGGCCTGAAGGAAGGGGTCAAGGAAGGGGGCAGGCTCATGACCTAGGGCACAAGCTTTTATTAAGGTGGAGTCCGTGGGTGGACTGCTTTGAGGTTCCTGAGCTAAGCTCAGTCCAAACCCCAAAGGCAGGATTTTGGTAAGTTCCACGGGGTGTCTTAACTTAGTGACACGGGGGAAGGCTCTTGGAGGTTGGGGAGACTGTTGATCACAGGGGTTATTGGGGAAGTCATATGGGCTTCCTTGATAGCTCAGTTGGTAAAGAATCCACCTGCAATGCAGGAGACCCTGGTTCGATTCCTGGCTTGGGAAGATCCGCTGGAGAAGGGATAGGCAATCCACTCCAGTATTCTTGGGCTTCTCTTGTGGCTCAGCTGGTAAAGAATCCACCTGCAATGCAGGAGACCTGGGTTCAATCCTTGGGTTGGGAAGATCCCCTGGAGAAGGGAAAGGCTACCCACTCCAGTATTCTGGCTTGGAGAATTCCATGGACTATATAGCCCATGGGGTCAAAAAGAGTCAGACACGACTGAGCGACTTTCACACTTACCAGGAAGTTACATTTGCCTGTGGCTCTTTTGGCTGTCTTCTAGGGCACACCCTTGCGTGGGGGGCTAGTGTGAATTTAAGGCACTCTGCGGGCCTCTTTAGCCAAACAAAATGGATGCCAAGGCAGCAATACCATGGAGTAGCTTAGGTGAACACTTGGCAGAGGACAACACACTGCCTGGGATCTTAGCCAAGTTACAATGAACATAAGCTACATTGGTTGTAAGAAAAAAATATACCTCACAGAAGCACAAGAAATGAAGCTGAGGCTGCCAGGGGCCTCCACCCAGAAACCAGCTGACCAGGGGCCTGGGACCCGACAGGAGAGCTTGACGGTTCCAAACTTCCAGTCCTTCTGGGAGGTTCTGCTTCTCTCTCCCTCTGTCTCTCTCTCTGACTCTCTCTCTCTCTCTTTCCAGCTTTCCCTGTCTCACCAAGCACAGGGAGAAAGAGGATGTCCATCTGTGTGAATGTCCTTTGAATGTTCAAGCGCTGGTAGTTCTAAATTCCAGACTCTCTTGTAAAAAAATCTGATGATCCGACTGGCCTATACTTGCCTCAGGTGTCAATCCCTTCTCTAGTCATTTATGGCCTTGGGAGTGGAGGTCACTAGACTAATCCTGCGGATGGGGGCAGTTTTCAGCAAAAAGGGGCTTGAGCTGGTATGCCCCAAAGCTGTTACACCCCTGGCATTGAGGTGTAACAGGGCTCTTGACTTTTTTCTGACCTCTCTCTCTCTCAGGCCCTAACCAATGTGTCTCCTAATTTTCCGTGAAATTGCCATGTGTTTTCCCTCTCTGTAGACTTTCCTGTGCTGACCTGGCCAGTTAGGGTTATGCCACCCCTCTCCTTTCTCTCAATCCAAAGTGTCTGTTTCCAGACGCTGCACAGAATCGCTCACTTTGATAAAACTATTACCAGTCTTCTGTGACCTCGCTCACTTTCAAAATACTGTAACACACGGTCTATTGTCTAATATATTTAATCACATGATGTTTACTGGTATTTCTTTCGCTTATTCAGCTATTATTTGACTTTATAGTTAACTTTCCAGGAATTTGTTCTCTCTTCAAGCTAATTATGAATTCCTTGAGGTATGAGCCATGTTTTGTTTTTCCTTTCCTAAAACTCCCTCTGGAGTAGGTCAGTGTTCCGAGAAGCACAATTCACAGTAGCCAAAAGAGTGGAAACAACTCAAGAGTCCACCAACAGATGAATGGATAAACATATAATGGTATAAATGTTTGATGGAATATTCTTCAGCCATAGGAAGGAATCAAGTTCTGTATATACTACAATATGGATGTATGTTGAAAAAAAATATGCTAAGTGAAATAATCCAGACACAAAAGGAGAAATATCATATAATTTCACTTAGGTTAAAATCTTGAAAAAAAAAATCTTGAATAGGCAAATCATAGAGACAGAAAGAGGTTGTTGGAGGCTCGGGACAGGAATGAGTGGAGAATTATTCCTTAATGGTTATAGAGTTTCTAATCAGGGTGCTAAAATATTTGTGGAAATAATGGTGGTGGTTGTAGAACATTGTGATTGTGACAAATCCTACTGAACTGTAAACTTAAAAGTGGTTAGGGTCAGAGTAGCAATTTTTTGTTCCATATATCTTACCACTATTTAAAAATAATAATAATGCAATATACGGAAATCAATGAGTTGTATGGTATGTGAATTATGTCTCAATAAAGCTATTTTTTATTAATACCCTTTGGGAACCAGATACTATGTATAATAGTGAGTGCTTAAGTAATACTTGTATCATTTGTTGTGAGTTAACATAACATTATCATTTGCAATGTGAGATTCATTAAGACACAAGTTTCCATATGATAGAGAGCAGGTGTATTTCCTCAGTTATATACACACCAGATACAACACGATTGCTCTGCACTTGGTGCTAAGGTAGGTGTTGAGACACATGTCAAGTGCTGTCCGGGTATGATTTGAGATCCTAAATTCTGTCAATCATTTTTTTGTAGAGTACCTGCTATAAGGGATTACACACCAATATATGAATTTTATGTTTGGTGAAAGAATAAAAATATTAACAAAGTATATAGTAATAGAATTTCCACTCATACATATATATTTTTCTCCAACCAAATATATATATTTTACCATCTCTAGGGATTCATTCTTTAGGGCTGAGACATTGTTTTCCAAATATCTGCTTTTAAGATGTAATATATTATAGAAGAAGTTGATTTGTGAACTAGGTTCCTGCTTCTCCATTCTCTGGTCATTGAATAAAGCTTGTGTGGTTTCAGTCTCAAAAAGAAAAAAAGACATATTAGACTATTGTATTGTTGGTAAGATGGAACACTGTTCAGCCATGGGAAAAGTCATGTTTTAGAGGAATATTTGATGACATTGGAATCTTTAAGAATATTGAATGATGTTAGAAATACTTAAAATACTTAAAGAGGCGACTAAAAAGCTATCAGTTCAGTGCAATCGCTTAGTTGTGTTTGACTCATTACGACCCCAGGGACTGCAGTAAGCCAGGCTTCCCTGTCCATCACCAACTCCCGGAACTTACTCAGACTCGTGTGTATTGAGTCAGTGATGCCATCCAATCATCTCATCCTCTATTGTCCCCTTCTCCTCCTGCCTTCAATCTTTTCCAGCTTCAGGGTCTTTTCAAATGAATCAGTTCTTTGCATCAGGTGGCCAAAGTATTGGAGTTTCAGCTTCAGCATCAGTCCTTCCAATGAATATCCAGGACTGATTTCCTTTAGGATGGACTGGTTGGATCTCCTTCCTGTCCAAGGTACTCTCAAGAGTCTTCTCCAACACCACAGTTCAAAAGCATCAATTCTTCGGTGCTCAGCTTTCTTTATGGTCCAACTCTCATATCCATACATGACCACTGGAAAAACCATAGCTTTGACTAGACGGACTTTTGTTGGCAAATAATGTCTCTGCTTTTTAATATGCTGTCTAGGTTGGTCATAACTTTTCTTCCAAGGAGCAAGCATCTTTTAATTTCATGGCTGCAGTCACCATCTGCAGTGACTTTGAAACCCCCCAGAATAAAGTCTCGCTCTTTCCACTGTTTCCCCATCTATTTGCCATGAAGTGATGGGACCGGATGCCATGATTTTAGTTTTCTAACTGTTGAGTTTTAAGCCAGCTTTTTCACTCTACTCATTCGCTTTCATCAAGAGTCTCTTTAGTTCTTCTTCGCTTTCTGCCATAAGTGTGGTGTCATCTGCATATCTGAGTTTATTGATATTTCTCCCAGCAATCTTGATTCCAGCTTGTGCTTCATCCAGCCCACCATTTCTCATGATGTACTCTGCATATAAGTTAAATAAGTAGGGTGACAACATACAGCCTTTCCCAATTTGGAACCAGTCTGTTGTTCCATGTCCAGTTCTAACTGATGCTTTCTGACCTGCATACAGATTTCTCAGGAGGCAGGTCAGGTGGTCTGGTATTCCCATCTCTTGAGGACCTTTCCACAGTTTATTGTGATCCACAGTCAAAGGCTTTGGCATAGTCAATGAAGCAGAAGTAGATATTTTTCTGGAACTCTCTTGCTTTTGATCCAGCGGATGTTGGCAATTTGATCTCTGGTTCCTCTACATTTTCTAAATTCAGCTTGAACATCTGGAAGTTCACGGTTCATGTACTGTTGAAGCTTGGCTTGAAGAACTTTGAGCATTACTCTGCCTGTTATAAATTTTATAAAACACAGTAAAGATATTTATTAGTTGCCTGTCTCTGTGTAACAAGTCACTCCCTAACCAAGTGCCTTAAGGGTGGGTTGCAATCAGGCATCAGATGAGGCTCCAGATATCCAAAGACCTGATGGGAACTTGAAGACCTACTTTTGAGGCTGGTCATCCCCATGGCTGAAAAGTTGGTATTTACTGTTGGCTGGGACCCCCAGGTCCTCTCCTGTGGGATTTCTCTGTGGACTGCTTGAATATCTTCATGACCTGGCATCTGACTTCTGAGTGAGAAATCCTTGACTAAGATGAAAGCCGAAATGCTTTTTATGACCTTGCCTTGGGGATTACACTCCACTATGGCTCTTGTATTCTAGTGGTTATGCAGGGTCAGCCCTGAGACAGTGTCAACAAGGACTACAGAGGGCACGTGAGGATTATTGGGGACCATCGGCAGGTGACTGCAAATACACACTGATATAAAAGTTTTAAGAATGGTTAGAATTGATCTTATTTTTGGGGGGAGCTTTACTTTAAAAAAGTTTAGGGTGAAAATACACGAGTTTTGGAATCACATCGAAATCAATGCAAGTTATTTTTTCAAAACCGTAACTATTCCAGTGAAGACAAGCTCATCCTTGATACCTTGGTATAAAGTTGGGTTATCTATGCTTTTCTTTCTCTGATATAATCCTGTAACTAAGGAAAGGAAAATCGATATGGAAAGTGGAGTAGTTTTGAAATATGGGGCACACGACTAGGAAGATGTGGCCAAAGTAGAGAGCCTGGGGTAAGCATAGCAGTACAGGGGCCCCAGAGCCAGAGAGACATCAAAGAGGGTTAAGAATATTATAAAGAGTGACAAGGACATTGAAAAGACCTTGAGCTTTCAGGTAAAGGTGGGTTTAGCATATACTTTTACTTACCTCTGCTTCCTTCTGAGAGCCTATTAAGACAAGATCAAAGGATTTGGGTTTCTTAAAGTCAGAAATACACTATGACAATATTTCGGAAGCTGGAAAGTAGATGGTGACTAATTCAATAGTGGAAACCAGAAAATCAACCCAGTTTGCCCTGGTTGTGGTGGTGGTTTTAGTTGCTAAGTTATGTTCAACTCTTGCAACCCTATGGACTGTAACCCACCAGGCTTCTCTGTCCATGGGATTTCCCAGGCAACAATACTGGAGTGGGTTGCCATTTCCTTCTCCAAGGAATTTGTACTGGAGAACTTTTCGAAGACTTGAGAATTAGTGGCACCAAGTTCTGTTAAAACTGTAGGTGAAGGTGAGACTAAAGGGAGGGAGACTGGTTGAAAATCTTCCTAGGAAACAGTTACATTCCCAGGTCCTCTCCCCTGCTTTACACAGTACCATGATACCAGAGGTTTACTCTCTCAAGAGGATAAAACATAAGTGTTTAGATTGCGGGACCCTGGTCTTGGGATGAGGTCCAGCTGCAGGTAGACACATTCTAGTTACAACCAGAGAATTATTTAAAAGTTGAAACCCAGCCCTCTTCCCCCACTTGACTCCCGAACACAGTAGTCAAAGCAGAAAATATGATTGCTAATAGATTCTGGGTTTTATATCTTAAGACTTGGCCAAAGAAAAAGAATGTTCTGGCTCCATGTCTGAAAAATATGGGGAAGGGACCCATTAGGTTAGGGAATCATCTGCCTGAATCAGGTGCTTACCCCTGAAACACTCCAATTTGGCCAAAGTGAGAGAGGTGCTATGACTGGCCCAGTTAGGATCACATGCCCATCCCTGGACCAGTGAACCTTGCTCAAGGATCAAGGAAGTTCCAAAGGTCAGAGGGCCAGGTGGGCTTGTTGTTGAAGAGGGTGACAGAGAATGGGCATATTAGAGAGACAGTGTCCTGCTGCTGCTGCTGCTAAGTCGCTTCAGTCGTGTCCGACTCTGTGCGACCCCATGGACTGAGGCCTACCAGGCTTCTCTGTCCATGGGATTCTCCAGGCAAGAACACTGGAGTGGGTTGCCATTTCCTTCTCCAAGGCATGAGAGTGGAAAGTGAAAGTGAAGTCGCTCAGTCGTGTCTGACTCTTAGCGACCCGATGGACTGCAGCCTACAAGGCTCCTCCGTCCATGGGATTTTCCAGGCAACAGTACTGGAGTGGGGTGCCATTGCCTTCTCCTAGATGACGACTAAAACTTCTCAGCCTCCTCTGTAGGAGGTGATGTCGTGTAAGGAAAGGACCACAGCTTAAAATTTTTAAGTAGTGAGAAATGAGTATACTTTACATTTCTACAATACATTATGGGTTTTCAAAGTACTTTTTCTCTATATTTATTTCCTTTGCTTTCTTTGCTTCCAAGAAAAATCTGTGAGACAGATATTGCTATTACCACTTTCTTGATAATTAAGGGGGACTCATCATGGTAAATGTGTTGGACTCACTTACTATACCTTAACTAGATGAAGGCAGAGCTGGTATGAGAAATCCTGTCTTTTGATTCTTAGTCTTGAGCAGTTTATTTTTTAGCATCACAGCGATCAGCCCAACATCACAAACTCCTAGATGACTGAGCAGGGAAGGACATTTGGAGATGCTGTGTACCGGCAATAAACTGCAAGACTGTCCACAGTCTCCTATCGTCTGACCCACAATTCCCCTGCGCGTCAACCCCAACTAGTGTAAAATCAACAAAGGCTGGGAGAGTACAGCCAAACGCACACAGCTTGAAGGAGCCACATGGCCTCATTTTGGAACAAGACTAAAGAATTAACTTCTGGGGAGAATTTTCCATCTGTTTTCCAGATAACATTGATTAAAACCCAGTTTCAAAGATTCCGTGAAAGGGTGGATGAGCTGTCCCTTCTGGCCTGGTTAAGTTTGGTTCACACTCCTCTGCAGAGTCCCAGCTCCACCACACAAGGAAGGCCACTTCTTTACCTTCAGTCCCAGATGTGAGCCCCACCTGCACTGAGCACCTTGCTTTAAGTAGGGAGGGTGGCACTTCTGCTGCAGACCAGCTGGGTAACAACCTCACATGCATTTCATTTACCATTTTCACGAGGTAAGAGCAGGGAAGTGTATTTCTCTTTGCCAGTTCTTGTCTCCCTTCCACTTCACTCATGCTCTTTCCTCCTGATCTAGTTTTTTCAGTTCCCTTTGTTATTTTTAGTATAAAGAACTTTCATTCAATCACTTTTAAGGCTTCAGAAAAATAGTTAAAAGAAGTTGAGTTGGGGAGCATTGTCTGATCCTCTTATCTGTGTGTGTAAACTCAGTCCTGAATATTCATTGGGAGGACTGATGCTGAAGTTGAAACTCCAGTACTTTGGCTACCTGATGCGAAGAATTGACTCACTGGAAAAGACCCTGATGCTGGGAAAGATTGAAGGCAGGCGGAGAAGGGGACAACAGAGGATGAGATGGTTGGATCGCATCACCGACTCGATGGACGTGAGTTTGAGCAAGCTCCTGGAGTTGGTGATGGACAGGGAGGCCTGGCGTGCTGCAGTCCATGGGGTCACAAAGAGTTGGACACAAATGACTGAGTGACTGAACTGAACTGAACTGAAACACACACACACTGGTTACACACACATATCTGACACCTGGGGAACTGAATGGATTAAAAATGGGTCCATCTTTTGTTATTTAATGATAGTCTTTGCATTTTCATGGTGAATTCAGACAATTAACACTGTGGTTCTTTAGGTATTTTTTATTTTCTGTTTACCCTTCTTTTCCTTTCCTGCTTTCTTTCAGATTTTTCAAGTTTTCTGTATTCCAGTTTCTCCCCTCTAGTGTTTTGAGCGTTATGTCGTCCATTTCTTTTCTTTTAGTAGTTATACTGAAGATTTTAAAACATATTTGATTGAACAAAGCCTGATGTTAATATCTTCATATTAACATCATAACATCTTCTGAATAACATTAGGATATCTTCTGAATGTCATAAAAATCTTAGAAGCCTGTAATTATGCTCTCATGCTCCCATCTCTCATGTTATTACAGTTGAAAATTTTAGCCCAATATAAAAAACCAATTTCGTTGAGGTATAATGGATATATAATAAATGGCACATAATAAAAATATACAATTTGATGTTTTGACGTGTATATATCCATGATATGTATCACCACAATAAAGATAATAGTCATCCACTTGAAAATAAAACACTGATCGAGTTCACACACGAACGTACCTGGTTGCATGTACACTTGTTTTACTTAAGGAGTTCTGTCACTTCTGAGCAGAGGGAACTAAGATAATCATTATTCATCTAAGCCCACTAGGCATTCTGCTAAATTCTTTACGTTAATTATTTCTCATTATTTTTCCTTCTTTTTCATTAAAAAAAACTTTTTAAAATTATGAAATATTATAGCACATTAACAGAAGACTTGGAATATATGGAACAAAGTTACATATAGTTCCACTATATCATTTCTTTATTGTCATTACTTTTTAATTATAAAAAAATGCAGGTTTAGTATAAGTGAATGTACTCAATATCAAATGAATAGTATAAAAGAGGAAAGCTTGTAATTCTCTTTTTTTCTTAAGAGTAGTTACATGTTTATTGCTGGTTGTTACTGTAGATATTTTCTATGCAGTTGAAAACATAAATACATTATGGAGATTTTTTTGGCTTAAAACAATAATTTATGCATGCTGTTTTTATGCAGCTTGTTTTTGTCATTTATTAGATTGAAGGCATCTTCCCATCCATTCTTCTCATGGCTGCATGATTTATTCAGCATTGAATTAATGTATTGTGATTATTTTGATCAATCATCACCGACTCAATGGACATGAGGTTGAGCAAGCTCCAGGAGATGGTGAAGGACAGGAAAGCCTGGTGTGCTACTGTCCGTGGGGTCACAAAGAGTCAGACGTGACTGAGTGACTAAACAGCAACAACCCCTTGGTTTTGGTTGTTTCCCTTTTATTGTTGTTATTGCAGGTGTTGTATTAAACTTGTCTTATGTCTAGAGACAACAAGAGACTTCCCCGTGGCTCAAACAGTAAAGAATCTGCCTGCAAGGCAGGAGACCAGGGTTCCTTCCGTGGGTTGGGGAGTTCCTCTGGAGGAGGGAATGGCAATCCACTCCAGTATTCTTGCCTGGAGAATTTTATGGACAGAGAAGCCTGGCAGGCTATAGTCCATGGGCTCGCAAAGAGTTGGACATGACAGAGTGACTAACACAATATGTCTATCCTTGCGCATTTATTGAATTTTTAAATTTATTTTTTTCATTTTTTAATTATTTTATTATATATTTTTTTACTTTACGATATTGTATTGGTTTTGCCATACATCAACATGCATCTGCCACGGTTGTACACGTGTTCCCCATCCTGAACCCCCTTCCCACCTCCCTCCCCATACCATCCCTCTGGGTCATCCCAGTGCACCAGCCCCAAGCTTCCCGTATCCTGCATCGAACCTGGACTGGCGATTCATTTCTTATATGATATTATACATGTTTTAATGCCATTCTCCCAAATCATCCCCCCCGCCACAGAGTCCAAAAGACTGTTCTATATATCTGTGTCTCTTTTGCTGTCTCACATACAGGGTTGTCATTACCATCTTTCTAAATTCCATATATATGCATCAGTATACTGTATTGGTGTTTTTCTTTCTGGCTTACTTGACTCTGTATAATAGGCTCCAGTTTCATCCACCTCATTAGAACTGATTCAAATGTATTCTTTTTAATGGCTGAGTAATACTCCATTGTGTATATGTATATTTTTATAGGATAAAACTCTGAAGTGCAATGCATTATTTCCAACCCACATAGCCACCCTTTGAGTTGGGTATTATCATTTCCTTTTTACAACTGAGGAATCTTACACAGGTCTTCCTCTGCTTACAGTGGGGTTATGTCCCAATTAGCCCAATATAAACTGAGAATATCACAAGTAGAAAATAGATTTAATACACTGCACCTACTGAACATCATAGTTTAGCCTAGCCTAACTTAAACGTGCTGAGACCACTTACATTAACCTATAGTCAGGCAAAATCATTTAACACAAAGCCTATTTTATACCCAAGTGTTGAGTATTTCATGTAGCTGATTGAATAGTGTATGGAAAGTGAAAAATGAATGGTTGTAGAAGTTCAGAATGGTATTAAGTATATGTGTTATTTCCTCTTGTGATCACTCAGCTGACTGGGAGTTACAGCTCGCCAGAGCAGCTCAGCATCACTAGAGAGGATCAGAGTGCATACTGCTAGCCTATTGTTCAGTCGCTAAGTCATATCCAACTCTTTGCGACCCATGAACTGCAGTACACCAGGCTTCCCTGCCCTTCATTATCTCCCAGAGTTGTCTCAAACTCGTGTCCATTGAGTCGATGATGCCATCCAACTATCTCAACCTTTGTCACCCCCTTCTCCTGCCCTCAATCTTTCCCAGCATCAGAGTCTTTTCCAATGAGTCGGCTCTTTGCATCAGGTGGCCAAAGGATTGGAGCTTCAGCTTCAGCATCAGTCTTTCCAATGAATATTCAGGGTTTCTTTCCTTTAGGATTGAGTGGTTTGATCTCCTTGCAGTCCAAGGAACTCTCAAGAGTCTTCTCCAATACCACAGTTCAAAAGCATTAATTCTTCAGCACTCAGCTTTCTTTATGGTCCAACTCTCATATCCATACATGACTACTGGAAAAACCATAGCTTTAACTATGTGGACCTGTATCAGCAAAGTAATGTCTCTGATTTTAATATGCTATCTAGGTTGGTCATAGCTTTTCTTCCAAGGAGCAAGCGTCTTTTAATTTCATGGCTGCAGTCACCATCTGCAGTAATTTTGGAGCTCAAGAAAATGAAATCTGACACTGTTTCCACTTTTTCCCCATGTACTTGCCAAGAAGTGATGGAACCGGATGCCATGATCTTAGTTTTCTGAATGTTGAGTTTTAAGCCAGCTTTTTCACTCTCCTTTTTCACCTTCATCAAGAGGCTGTTTAGTTCCTCTTCGCTTTCTGCCATACGGTCAAAACTCAGAATTCAAAGTATGATTTCTACTGAATGTGTATAGCTTTCACAACACCATAAAGTCAAAAATTTGCAAGTCAAGCCATCATAAATCAGGGGGTGCCTGTACTTGAAGGGTTAAGTGACTTATTCAGCTAGTGAGTGACTGATTAGGGAATGAGAATCATGATTTTCCAGTTCTCCAATATGCCAAAATCCTCACCACTCACTGTACTGCCTCTCCTCCTAGTTTGGAAAATGGCTAAAAAAGAAAAAAAACATATTAGTGTTGGAATTGTCAGGAGGAAAACTGGGGATTTTCAGCTAATAGTAGTCCTATGGAATTAGATTGCAGGGGACATATTTCAGGCAACTTAGAGTTTCACTTGGCCCCTCTGCTGAGGACACTAATGTCAGAGTTGCGGGGCTATTTTTAGCAGGTTACTTTTAAGCACCCCTGGAGGGGTTGTGAAATAACCTGTCTTTCACAGGCAGCTAGGAATTGCTTGCCTCCTTTTTTGTTCTGAAGGAAAGGACACAGACCATCTAGGCCAGTAAGTTGGGTCCAAAATTGGACTCATGTTTATTTTACTTAACAAATATGTTCTTGAATAATATGAGTTGAATTTTGGTTGGTCGAATGCCATTTTTAATGAACCAGGGCACACACATTTCTTGTAATCCTGCAATGAGTGGCTTTCTAAAACAAAGAATGCTTTGGTAATGTGAACAATTTCCCTTTAATTCATGTTGAATAGAACTTTTTTTTTTTCCTTTCCTTTGGGCAAGGAACTCTATGCTCAGTTGCTGGTATCTTAAATTGTGTTGGGTGGTATAGCCATATTAGTTAATGGTCAGGTGGAATATATATGCTGTTAAAATACAGACTAACATAGTCCAAACTTTCACTCCAAAATCCCAAACCAAATGACATGGTGAAACTATATAATTTAGAAGAGGTGGTTTGTGATAAACATCTAATGCCAGGAAGAGTGTAGTTGTAGACCTGGGGTGCTCCTACTATTATATTTAGATTGTGGGCCCCATCCCTCCCTCACTGAGATGGCATGTGGAAGAGCTGGCCCTTCAGTTACTAAGGCCACAGTCCAGAAAATAAGATAGAGGTAAGTGAGGGCACTCCTGATCCTTTTCCACCCAGCACTAATTTCTAGTCCAACATTAACATTTTTGTTCTTCCTAACATATCAGTTCATTTTTGCTCATACATTAAAAAAAAATCAATCAGCAAGAGATTCTGCAACTTGAATGGGCTCTAGAGTTCATGGAATTTTTGGTGTATGCAGATAATAAGGGTTGAAATGAAGTGAAAGTCATTCAGTCATGTCTGACTCTGTTACCCCTTGGACTGGTAGCCTGCCAGGCTCCTCTGTCCATGGAATTCTCCAGGCAAGAACACTGGAGTGGGTAGCTGTTCCCTTCTCTAGGGGATCTTCCCAACCCAGGGATTGAACCCAGGTCTCCCACATTGTAGGCAGATTCTTTACCAACTGAGCCACCAGGGAAGCCCAAGAATACAGGAATGGGTAACCTTTTCCTTCTCCAAGGGATCCTTCCAACCAAGGGATCAAACTGGGGTCTTCTGCTTTGCACTCCAATACTTTGACCACCTGATGCAAAGAACTGACTCATTGGAAAAGACCCTGATAATGGGAAAGATTGAAGGCAGGAGGAGAAGGGGATGACAGAGGATGAGATGGTTGGATGGCATCACCTACACAATGGACATGAGTTTGAGTGAGCTCCTAGAGTTGGTGATGGACAGGCAAGTGTGGCGTGCTGCAGTCCATGGGGTCTCAAAGAGTTGAACAAGACTGAATGACTGAACTGAACTCAACTGCATTGCAGGCAGATTCTTTACCAGCTAAGCTATCCAGGGAAGCGAGAGAAATAGATTCTAAACTCTTAACTTTGGCCAATTTTAGTGATTTGGCTTAATATGCTTTGGTTTTAAAAAAATGTTATTATTCTACATGAAAACCAAGCAAAATATTCAACACAAATGATTTAGTTAATATGCCTGGTAGGACAGGATTCTGCAAATGAATAATCTTGATCCTCTAAGTTTACATTTATCAGTCTTTTAAAGGCCTTGACCCTTGTGTTGCTTTCAGTTTAGTCTTGGGGAAATAAATGAGAGTTCAGAGTAAAATGAAACACTTTGAAATCCCAACGATTCCAGTTTTGGAGATCTACACTTTGGAAATAAAAGCACCAGAAACTAAGACATGTGCTAGAATGTTAAGTGCAGCACTGTTTATAGAGACAAACACTAGGAGCATCTTTAGTGTTCAGCAATAAGGTGAATAAACTAGATAACTACAGTATGAAGGAGTACAAAACTATTAAGAAAATAAATCGGTGTTACTGGTAGTGAAGCCAGTATATGTAACCATGATACACTGTGATGGGGGAAAATCAAATTAGATTATTTTTTAATGGAAAAATAGAGCCCTATGTGTGTATGTATGCATATGCATGAGATGCATTTCTCATTGCTGTGTGTCATGTCAGTGAGAGAGAGGAGTTCTACAATAACATATTTTATTTTATTTTTTTTGGTAGTATTTCCCTTACATATATCTCTGTATTTATCTATGATGAGCATTATTGCTTTTTAAGTTTAAGTATTTTATAAGTTAAAAAATTCACACAGGCATCTGTTTCTCTTACAGTGTAAAAGGAAACAAGAGCATTCTTCCAAGTGATAAGGTAATTTTCCTGACCATTAGAATATATATTTTTAAAAAGGGTTTATAAGCATTCAGATACCTACTGAAGCCTCACCACTTAGGTTGCTGTTTTCAGCTATTTTAACCTATGCTCTCCTGCATTGATTGCTCACTACCACGTGTTTATTTCCACAAGCCAAGATGCTTTGGCTGACTTTCTTACTTCCTATGGTTCTATTGAAGCAGCACCCGCCTCTCAGCTCTGACCCTTCCCCTGTACTTGCCTCTCAGTTTGAGAGTTTACCACAACATAAATGAATCTATTGCCTTTCACTAATAAGAATGGCAATCACCAAGAAAAGCCCTGAGAACAAACACTCCTTATTTAATTAAAATATGAAGGAAAACTGGAACCATTCCTACCACTTTTTAATGTGCTTCTAAAAGGGCTTTCTTAGTTGACCCCCTGTGATCTGCAAATAAGAAAATCCTATAGCAAGAATGTTAGATCCTCATTCCGCAGCAGGTTCCCACTCTTGTGGTTGCCTTTTTGTTTTTCCAGGAAGTCACAGAAAGAATATCTTATCCAAAGGCATTCTACACACAAAGGGTGTAAGTAAGCCTGAGATGCAGTTGAAAGTTTCAGCAAAGATAGTGCAAGTAAACCATGGCGATATTTGATCATGTGTATGATAAATGGAAATGAGGTTAGAAGCTCAGGCCTCACAGATTTAGAACCCTCATGTGGTGATGGTTGGATTAAAGCTTGAGCAAGTAGTTTGGCACTAAAGACTGGAAAATAGGACTTGTAGTCAGCCAGCTGGGTTTGGGTAATATGGTAAAGTAAAGAGCAGAAGTGATTTGAGTAAAACATTAACACTGGTTAGAATTATGTATAATTTTGAGCAAATGGATTTGGTATCAAAATAGTATGGTTAATGTATAGTATAACC
The DNA here is from genome assembly GCF_000754665.1 of Bison bison bison. Taxonomy (NCBI): domain Eukaryota; kingdom Metazoa; phylum Chordata; class Mammalia; order Artiodactyla; family Bovidae; genus Bison; species Bison bison. The sequence continues at coordinate 16,791,591 of NW_011495064.1, forward strand.
ATGGTGTAAAAATAAATTCTTTCATTCATTCCGAAAGTGTTCACTGACCATCATATTCCAGCCCAGGCCAGTGGGCTGTGATGTGAACCCAGAACAGCTTAGCAGACTTACAGGAGTGCAGCAAGAGCAAAACAACAATGAGAGAATAGGCAGAAGTGGGTCCGAGGGGTCCTAGAGTTTGCATATAAGAATAAGAGGATTTGGAGTTTCTAACTATGCTTTTCCTGTGATTCCTAGGAAGATCAAATTGTGCCCCACTTCGTGCATTTGACTATCACATAACAAGAAAAAAAATAAATTTGAATATTTTCTTTGCCTCATTTATCCCTGAATCAGCTCTGTGTTTTATACTTTGATAGAACAATGATGCTGACACAGATAGGAAGGAAACCATAAATGTGAAAACTGCCCTTCTATTATTTTCTTCGTACCAAATGAGTCTCAGGCAAATGCATAGAGACAGCCTTGGGGATTTCATCTATATTTATTTATTTATTTACTTATTTTTTACTCTGAGCAACTTTTTTCAAGAACTAAAAGAATTCTGGAAACTGCAGTGGCATTTTAGAAGATTTAAAGTTAATATTATCATTAATCTGTGGTATACAGTGATGAGATCTTCAAAGATTGATAAAATTTGCTGTCAAGTCAGGGTTTTGAAAGAAGACTCTTAGTGGGGGAAGTTATTGTATAAGCAGTTGTGCTAAGTAAGGTGTTTTGTGCCATGAATACCTAATTTTCCTTCCTGTTTTTTTTTTTTTTTAAACTGAATATAGCTTTAGCTAACATGGTCTAAGAAGCTATACTAAGAGATCTGAGAAGCTTAAATGGAGGGGAAAATGTTGCCATTAAGATAAATTTAAACAAATTAGATTGAGTAAATGTAACTCTACTAATATGTAATGTGTTTTTAAAAAGTAAATGAAATTTTATAAAAAAGAGGGAAAAGAGAGAGGAGATTGGCAGGAAAAAGAGATACTGAAAGGGGAAGGCTATTTTAATCTGGATTGATTTGTACAGAAATTTGGGAGTTCCTCCTGGGATGGTATATAAAAGGGGGGCACAGAGGATGGGGTTTGAGGGCACCTTCTGCTGAGGCCTCCTCTGCTGAAGACTGTCCTTATTCATTCTCCTCTTCATTTTTCTACAGCCTGTCTCCAGTTTTTGAATGGCTGGGTTCCAAAGGCTCACTTGTAAATCAGTTATTGGAAACCCAAGATATTTTTAACCCAGAGAACTATTATGCACAGAAACAATGGTTTTTAAAAATATTTCTTTTACTTATTTGGCTGTGCCAGGTCTTAGCTGTGGCACTCTGGGTCTTCACTGCAACATGTGGGATCTAGTTCCCCGACCAGGGGTTGAACTCGGGCCCCCTATGCTGGCAGCATGGAATCTTAGCCGCTGGGAAGTCCTAGAAGCAATGTTATAAATGCCACTCAGTCTACCAGACCACCTCATGACCATGAACCACTATCGTTGGCTGAAATAGAACATGTTTGCAATGGACAAGAGTAGCAGACTACTGTTGTGATGCCAGAGATTAGATCTTAAAGTGCCATGCAGTTTACTTGGATATTATGCTCGAGGATAAGCAGGGTGATCTAGAAAAGAATAAGCAAGTCTCTGAAAAGTTCTGACTGCCAAATCATTTTGTGGGGTTAAATGTGCAGGGTTCAGAGTCAGACGGTCGCATTCAAAATGTCTCTTTCTTTGCTGCTTCCTAGCTGTGGGGAGGCTAGTTAATCTTGTTAAAGGTCCTCTGGGGATAATAGTATCTCTATAGAGCATTGCTGTGAGAATTAAAGGAGCATTTTAAGCAGGTGATAACTGGTTATAAACTATTAACAATATATTAATATAGTACATCATATTAATAGATGCTGATTGTTGTGATAAATATTTGTTGTTATTGCTTACGTATGGCTTTCTACATGTTCCACTTTTCTCCTGGAGGTGTTATAAACCTTGAAGGTAGAGATTTTTGTCACATACTTTGATGAATCCCTAAATGCAATGTGCATTGAACACAAGACATTTTATTTTCTCATTTATTGACAATGGTTTACTTAGTTCAAGGGCTTTGGTGGTTAAAAACTCTACTCTGATTCTTTACAATTTCTTTCTGTAACTGGCATGTAGCTTGCGTGGTTCTTACAACTGATTGTGATTATGTATTTATTTTGGCTCACACATGGTGAAAAAAAGGGAAAAAAAAGGGAAGAACAAGAAGGTGAAGGAAGATCCCCATTTGTCTAAGATTCTTAGACAAATGGTGGAAGGAAAAAAAGGAGAGAAAAGGCTCCCAAAGTATATGTATCTGAGAAAGCAGTGACCAGGTAGAATTTACTGAACCCAAGAAATACAAGAGTAACATTGCATATGAGGCTCCCTGAAAATAAGGTGGGGGTGAGGATGCAGCATGGGAGAAAGCAGTGGCACCCCACTCCAGTACTCTTGCCTGGAAAATCCCATGGATGGAGGAGCCTGGAAGGCTGCAGTCCATGGGGTCGCTGAAAGTTAAACACGACTGAGCGACTTCACTCTCACTTTTCACTTTCATGCATTGGGGAAGGAAATGGCAACCCACTCCAGTGTTCTTGCCTGGAGAATCCCAGGGACGGTGGAGCCTGGTGGGCTGCCTTCTATGGTGTCGCACAGAGTCGGACACGACTGAAGCGACTTAGCAGCAGAGGATGCAGCATAGCAGTGGTACCTCAAGTTGACCAGCAGGTGGTGTGTCACCAGCTTGGAGCGGCTTGTATGGAGCCTGGCACCAAGCAGATAGATGGTGGGGAGCTGGCAGGGCTGAGGGGAGTAAGGGGCGGCGATGGTGGTTCATGCTCCCTGATCATGTGTGCATGAGATGGATACCATTTGGGAATTTCTGCTTGTGGGAATGCCTCTAATAGGCACAAAGGCCCATCAGGATGTCTCTGAGAAACTGAATCCAAGGTGCTCAAGCCAGGCCATGTTTCCCTCCTCTTCCTTCAGCCTTTGAACCTGGTAGGTAGTTCCACCACTTCCAGTGACTTGCTGTCAGTTATTACATCCAGGAGCACCAGTTTAGAGAGTCAAGACTTAGTTGGGAGGAAGTGGCTGGCTTTGTTAACGGATGGTGAGGCTTTCCTGCTCTGGGTCTTTTCTTCTTAATCATGTTTCTCATCAAAGGCTTTCTCTTCTTCATGTGGATGATTAAACTACTTCTAAATTAAAATATGACTAGTATACTTTTTCTTATATAAAAAAGATCTCATTTGAAAATGAACAACTGCTACATATTTATCATGAAAACACTAGAAAAGAGCTGATAAACATAAAGAAG
>NW_011495064.1:16795015-16834106 GCF_000754665.1 Bison bison bison
ACCTGAACTCCCAAAGATAACTGCTGTTAAAAATTTGGTGTCAAAAGTTTCAATTTTCTACATGCTCACATATTTTCTTAGAAAAATGGAGTCACACTGAATAAATTGTTTTGTAATTTGTGTTTTTCACTTAATCTATACCAAATAGTTTTCCACATTAACATATTTCAACATTATTTTATAATGACTCCATAGTGCTACATCTTATGAATGTGTTATAATTTATTCTACTACTTTTGGCACATAGATTGTTTCAGAGTTTTCACTAGTAGAAACAATGTTGTGAAAAACACCCTTATATATGAATATCTATATTTTGGGGCTATATCTCTAAACACAAACTGAAGAATTATAAAGTATACATATTTTAAAAAGCTTTTGCTACATATCACAAAATTATCTTCCTCAAATGTTGTAGCAATTTATATTCTTGCCAGTAGAGAATGAAGGTGCCATTTTCCAAACCTCCTGCCAACATTGGAAAGTATCAATAATCCATCTTTGTCAAGGTTTTAGAAAATAAAGGGTATCCTATTATTGTTTAGCTTATATGCATTTTTAGGAAACAATATTTTTCAGATGTGTGTTGGTCATTTATATTTCTTCCCTTGTGGACCATTTATAATATCCTTTGCCTTGTTGTTAACTATAAGTGTTATTCATATGTTAAGGCTCTTAACCCTTTAACATACAGGTTTCATTTTTTAATCTCATTTTGTCATTTCTGATTTAATTTTGGTTATGGTGGGGTTATTTCTGACATATACAAATTTTACATTTTATTCATTTAAATAGTAAATTTTTTTCTTTATAATTTCTGCTTTTCTGATTATAGAATAATTTTTTCAATAAACATATTTAACCATGATTTAAATGATTTTTAAGATTATAAAAACAATTACATCATTTTCTCCAAGTGTGTGGTTTTATTCTCATATTTCACTCTTTGGTCCACTGGGCATTTACTTTGTGTATGATGTGAGGTAATAATTACATCTTTATTTTTCCTAATAATTAACTATTCAACCAGTTAATTCAACCAGAATAATTTTTCCCCGCTGGGTTTAGACACCATATTTAACAGATAAACATTTTATTATAGTATGTGTATTTATAGTTCTGGGCTTTCTGCTCTGTTCCATTGCTCTGCCTCCTTTGGCATCAGTATCAAACTGTTAAATTCCTGATTTTTTCTTGTTAGCCTATTTAATATCCAGGACACACCTCTTTGTTGTTTTCTAGAAATTTCTTTACCATTCTGTATTTCATTCTTTCAAATAAACTTCAGGAGTTCTTTTTTAAGCTGTTTGAAAAATCTCTTTGAGATTTTAACCAAGAATTAATTATATTTATAAATTAAATAGGGAAAAATTGACATTTGACAATGTTGAATCTTCTGTTCCAAGAAAATCATATAACATTATTTATTGAAATATTTTCTCAATATAGTTTTATAAATTTTAAAATATAAGTTATTCACTTTTTTTGTCATTTCTAGATATTTTGTTGCTACTATTAAGCTTTTTTTTCTCCATTATGTTTCCCAACAGTTTTTGGCTGTTTTATGGAAAATTCTTTTATTTTGTGAATTTGTTTTTTAACTGTTTACCTCATTGACATTTCCAATTATTTAAAAACTTTTTAAAAAGCTGATTCTTTTGAGTAAATGATTATAACATGTACAGGTTAGATAATTTTGTCTCCTGCTCTTTCATAATTCTTTTTTTAGTTTCTTTTTCTTACCTGGTCCAGAATACTATGCTAAAATAAATGATGGTAGTGATAATAGGCATTCTTTTCTTGTTTGTTTCTGGTTTTAATGTTTATACTTCTAGTATTACACCTTGAGGTATGATGCCTGTGTTTGGTTTGGGATACACAATCTTTATTGTGCTAAGAAAAATTCTCCTATTCTATTAATTAAAAAAAATTGATATTTAGTTTTATCAAAAGACTTGTTAAGATTATTGTGCTAAATCAAAATTTTTTTCTGTTGACTTATTTACGTTACTATGCTAATGCATTCCTTAATTTTGAGACTTTTTTTCATCTCAAGGGTTAACTGTGTTTATACAGGAACTTAGTCTGTGATTTCCTTTATTATGTTCTATCAGTTTGTTTGTTTATTTTTAAATCAAGGGTATTATGTTAGCTTTCTGTTATTTTTGTCCACTTGAACATTTTGTAAAGCCTGGGAATTATCTATGGCTTCAAGCCACAAGAGAACTTGATTGTATGAGTAATTTGGACCAAAAAGTTTTCTTGGAACAATTTCTTAATACCTTTTGCATTTTCCCATGATTATTGATCTATTGTTTTTTAACTTCTTCTTAAGTCAGCTTGTCTCTGATTAACTCTTTTGCTTTGTACATGCTGTTTGATATGTGGTGTTCTCATTACTGAAATTTCTAAGCATTCTATAATTGTTTTTTTCTTCTTTCCCAATCAATGATTTTTTTAAAGACAAATTATAAATCTTTCCAAGAGCTTGGCTCTTTTCTGGCTTTTGTAATTGTTTTATAGTTTTACTACAGTGCTGTCAAAGAATGTGGAGAAAATAATTTCTTTTGGGAGGGAATTGCTTAGGATGGTTTGATGAACTAATATAAAATCCATTTTTACAAACTTGAAAAATTATCTTTTCTTAAAGGAATAGGCAGATAGATGACCCTTCTCTTCAATCATTCATTTATTTATTCAGCATGGTTACAGCCACATATCTCCTATATATCAGACATTGTACTAGGCATTGCAGGATATAAAATGAGTAAGTTATACGCTTTCTCTAAGGTAGTTGAAGTTTGCATGTAACATAGACACATGAAGACCTAACTATAACACAGAGTAAGAAATGAAACAGCAGTGGAAAATGCAAGAGAAAAATTCAAGCCCAGTCACAGGTTCTGGTAATATAAAGGTACCAAAGCCACCGCCATGGCCCCTGAGAAGATTTTAGTGTAAAAAAAATAAATAGATTGAAGGTAGAGACGGGCTTTTGAAGGCAATGCAACTAATTAGGAAACTGGTAATCAATGAAGACACATGCAAGATGTAAGAAAACAGGAAGAAAGAGGGGATTTTCACATTTAAGGGGCAAGTAGAAGAAAAGTCCACATAGGAGGCTGAAGGAGGCAAGAGTAAATTTTACAGAAGTCACAAGAGAAAATTTTAAGGAGTGTTTGGTGAGTTGGGTCAAGTAAAGCTGAGAAGTTGAGTAAAATACAAGTGAAGCCAATAACTGGTCTTTGGTGACTTGGGGGAAGATTTTATGTGTTATGTATGTTTTTACTAAAAGTGAAACGTGCTATTTTAATGTTGGAGAAAGATAGCTGACACATGTACCTAATGACTTGTTGTTGTTACATTAAAACTGTAGATTTGTATATTTATGTAGTTTCTCTATCGACATTCCTATTTATAGCTTTTTTTTTCTTGGGCTATATAATCTTTCTGTGCTTTGGATTGTCTTGATTTGGTCAGAATTTTGATACATATTAGTCACTTTTAACAACTAATTTTGTTTGATTTATATTATAAGCTTTTATAGTTTTTGAATAAATCTAGCCTGCTTTCCAAGGGACTCTCAAGAGTCTTCTCCAACACCACAGTTCAAAAGCATCAATTCTTCGGCGCTCAGCTTTCTTCTCAGTCCAACTCTTACATCCATACATGACCACAGGAAAAACCATAGCCTTGACAAGATGGACCTTTGTTGGCAAAGTAATCTCTCTGCTTTTTAATATACTGTCTAGGTTGGTCATAACTTTGCTTCCAAGGAGTAAGCGTCTTTTAATTTCATGGCTGCAATCACCATCTGCAGTGATTTTGGAGCCCCCAAAAATAAAGGAGATCCAACCAGTCCATCCTAAAGGAGATCAGTCCTGGGTGTTCATTGGAAGGACTGATGCTAAAGCTGAAACTCCAATACTTTGGCCACCTCATGCGAAGAGTTGACTCATTGGAAAAGACCCTGATGCTGGGAGGGATTGGGGGTAGGAGGAGAAGGGGACGACAGAGAATGAGATGGCTGGACGGCCCGACTCAATGGACATGAGTTTGAGTGGACTCCGGGAGTTGGTGATGGACAGAGAGGCCTGGCATGCTGTGATTCATGGGGTCGCAAAGAGTCAGACACGACTGAGCAACTGAACTGAACTGAGCCTGCTTTCCCTAAAAAAAAAAAAAAAAATCATTTCAGTGAAATTGATGGAAGAAGCCAGACTGTAAGCAGGTTGAGACTTAAAATGGGATGCAAGACCAGACAAGTATTTCTCCAGAAGTTTAGTCACGAAGGGAATGAATGGGTTAGAGCAGGAATTAAAGAAGCGAAGGATCAAAAAGGATTGTTTTTAGGACACAGAAAACCATGAGCATATTTAGATAATGAGGAGGGTGAGAAGGTAAAGTTGTTGGTGAAAGCATCCTAAACAGGTGGGAGTTGCCCAGTGAGACCCAAATCCGGTAGGTAGATGGCCTCTAATAGGAGGAGGGCACCTCTCTTTGAATTGAAGGAAATGATTAGTACCTGTAGACAGTATGGGCATGGAGGTGGGATCTCCCTATTTCTTTGCGAGGCTGAAAGGTGTCATTGGAGAACCTTCCATCACACCCCTGGACCCTATTGGGAAGGTGTGTTCCTGGTCGTGGTCTGCATCGACAGTTTGCTTCAAGGCTGTGATTCAGGGTCCATCCCTTTTGTTCCTCTCTGCCAACAGAAGGAGAAAAGTATTTCCTTCTTTTGTTTTTCTGGAGTATAGCTGCTTTACAATGTTGTTTGTGTTTGCCTTTCCTGAGACTGTTTTTTCTATTGGTTATTGAAGGGTTTCTCTCTTTCATTGACCATGTGATATGCAATAGATCACCAGAACAATTAACAAGTCAGTTACAAGTAAAGTAACTGATGGATGCCATCAGGTCACAAAAGTTTCTATAATTATAAAGTAAAAATAAATCAAAGTAATATTTCACACCTTCAATAGGCCTCCTTTTCTGTTTTGGGTTAATGATGGTCATATGAACACAGGAAAAACTGCTTATGAAGCTAACATGTATTTTAGCACATTGTATTCTAATGTCTTATTTCTGTTAAAAACTTTGAACCCTTAAAGATACATTTTGAAGCTTTAAAAATTTTCATTTGTACTTTGGGCTCTCACATGTTGCTAACAAATGAATCCTCTGAAAGAATGGCAAAACTGATGCTTTTTTTTCATCCTTTTCTGATTTTCTGGAAAAACATTTTATCTTCTGTACAGAGGGAAATTTCTGGTTTGATTAACATTGTAAATAATTATAAGACAAAATCCAGATTTGAAAAATGGCCCACACAGGCTCTTCTATTAAGATCTTATTTATTAAAAATCAAGGTTGACAGTTTAACAGGCTCATTATGGTTCAGAAATCCCCTGGGGCATTTTAACCTTTTAAAAATCTTTTTTGGATGTTCAGTTTGCCAAAAGGGCTGAATCTCTGTCATATCTCCCCTCTACTCTCCTCGGGCACAGATTTGGGTAAGTGTCACTCTTACCACAGCTTGGGTCAGATGCCCAAGGTCAGATTCTGTCCAAAGTCAGATAGCTTAAAGGCTTTCTTTGCAGAGACGGGCAAAGAAGAAGGGGGATGTGGTGGTGGGAAAATCAGCACAGGTGAGAAATATGAATTCAACAAAGCACTCAGGATGGTTTGCCACTTTTGTGAGCAACACAGGAAACAGCAGGCTGGTCCCACTTCCTGGCATACCAAAGAGGGCAGCGGCACATCTGCAAAGTGCTTTGTGAATTTCTATGATTACTTCTGTTTCCACTCTCATTCCCTCGCTGATAATCTCAACAGTGCCACCAAATGTTGACACAATTCAATAGATAACTATGCGGAAGTTTGGTCTCAAGTGCCTGAAATCATTTCCATTCGCTCTTTAGATAAAGCTGCATTTGCTATTCCTCATTAAGCCTCCACACATCTCCCCTCAGCATCATGGGGCATAGCAGCCCTGTCCTTTGAAATTAAGCCTAAGCTTTCTTAGACTGCTAGTCTGTCCTCCCCAGAAGAGTCCACTCAGTTTGTGGCTCTTCCAACAAACTGGAGCCTGGGGTGCTGAGAAAATAAAACCAAGATGGAGCAGCGGATGGATGTAGACTAGGGACACTGGAAAGAAGAGCAGCTGCCACCAGCTGTACTGCTGGGGTCCCTTCCTCTTGCTGTTCAAGTGTCCCATTGAAAACCTGAGGGAGGTAAGAGAGCAGACGGACTGCCAGCCTACCCCCTGCCACCTCCTTCCCATCACAGACATCAACTTTCCACTGCAGTGACCTGCTCTCCAGGGTGAGTTATCAGCTGTTCGTGTTTTGTCACAAAAGAAAACAAATGATGGAATGTGCTGCTCTACATGCTAATGCACTGGCTGAGCCAGTGCACGGGTTATGAGACGGTTTGCGAATTAGGAGAATAATGATCTTCAGTTTCTGACCTCCTGGCACGTAGCGGTATTTATCAGGAGGTGCATGTGACTGGTTAAGACACAGCCGCAGCTTGAAGGAAACAGCTGCTCGCCGACTGCTCTGGCACTTGGCAGCTGAGCAGGCAGGGCGCTGATGTGAATACGCGATCAACCATCCTAGTAAGTAACTGGAGAACTTTCTTCTGTGTGTGAGTGTGCGTGTGTGTGTGTGTGTGTGTATGTGTGTGTGTTTGTGTGTGCATGCTCGTGTGTGTGTGCAGGTGCACACATGTTTTGAAAGCCACTGACAATTTTTAATTTTGGTTTCCCTCTGGCACTAAAGGAGACATTTTATTTCTACCTGTTGCTAATAGCCATTTGTGTTTTTACTAGTCTTTTTTTTAAAGCAAGTATTCTTTTCAGCAGCCTTGTTTTCTAACTTTAAGGATTAGTGAGGCATATGGCTTGATTCCTTTCTAGGAAATAGCAAGTTTATTTCCTGGTATTTGGAATTTTAATGGTATATGACGTTTAGTTTCAAAGCCAAGATTCAGTTTCTGAAGTAGAGACTATTGATGCGATGAGTTGATGACTAGATTTGATTTTCATCAGTTTTTACCACTGACACTTGAGTCTTAGCATTGAAAATATTGTTTGAGAAATAGCTTGTGAATCAATTATATGTGCAATGGGACTGCTCTAAGTCAATTTTGAAGACTGTCTCATGTAACTGTATAAAAATCTGCAAAACAGAAAGCTAACAAAATAAGACTCAGATTAGAAATCATATTTCGATTTCAGACATGCTTTCTAATTCATGGAAAGATAAATTTTATAATTCTTTTCATCTTCATTACAGCTTTTCTAACTCACTTCTATCACTTTACAGCTAAAATTTCTAGTCGTCCCTAGTCTTCCTTATTTTGGATAAGGGAATTCCTGTGTTTTTGATGTAAACAGCCGTTCTTCCTTGTTTACAACCCAGATTACAAAAGTGTTTTCTGAAGCTAATTACCAACTCTAGGGGGCCTGGCATCCAACACCGAGAGGGCTTGTTCTTTCTCTGGTTCATTTGGTAGTAATGGGGCTTGGTTTCGGCAGGGCAGTGAAGCAGGCGCAGTCCTGAAACAAAGCTTCCGTTTAGGCGACTTGTCCTTGCGTTGCTGTCCCCAGACAGTGATTAAGAAAGGGAAAGGAGAACGGGAGAAGGCAAAACCTCTCGAAGTGCCAGGTCTCTGAATCAGACCCATGGGGGCAGGTAACCGAACAAGTTCCCTTTTCTGGATTGCCTGGACATTAAGGGGGGTGGGCGCGGGGCTGCACAGAGTGGTGTTTTGATTTGAATTCTGACCAGTCAGAATTTGCTTGTGAGAAACCCAGGCCACCCCAAAGTGTGCTTCTTTCCCTAAATGACTGGCAGATTGTCATATAGGCTCAAGTTCTCCCTCAGCCACCCACACCCTCTTCATACTTGGAGAATGGATCGAAAATGACACGCTGATTCTGCCCAAGCTTCCCTCAGTGCGTTTGGCCTTGAGTTGCCACATCAGCCAAAGACCTGGGGTGGAAGCAGATTCAGACGCCTGGCTAGTCTGGTTTTGGGAGATTTCCCCCTTTATTTCTTTCAAAATGTAGAAGGATTCACAAAACCTAGAGTGTCCAGTAAGGAAACAATGTTTCCAACTCTTTGTTCCTCTGTATGCCAGTGGTGTGAGGTCCTTGGGTTGGCATGTGCCACATGGCCCAGTGAGTTCTGTCTGACTGTGGGGCACTGGCTGCCCAAGGAGCCATTCTCTAGGGAGTTTGTTTCTGGGGTAGTTCCCTTTTTCTGAAGACTGACAGTAGAAAGCAATACTCAGGTGAAGTCAGAGTTATAGAGCCATCCACCTTAAAAGTGCTGCAGCTGCTGAGTCGCTTCAGTCGTGTCCGACTCTGTGCAACCCCATAGACGGCAGCCCACCAGGCTCCCAGTCCCTGGGATTCTCAGGCAAGAACACTGGAGTGGGTTGCCACTTCCTTCTCCAATGCATGAGAGTGAAAAGTGAAAGTGAAGTCATTCAGTCGTGTCCACTCTTAGCGACCCCATGGATTGCAGCCCACCAGGATCCTCTGTGCGTGAGATTCTCCAGGCGAGATTACTGGAGTGGGGTGCCATTGCCTTCTCTGACCTCAAAAGTGGGGGTGTCTAAATGGCAGTCTGATTATTCTTTGGATTATGAGTGCTGAATTTTTGAAAGCCTACAGATTATTTTATAAACCAATGATATCTTGACTTTCAAAATAGTAATATCAGAATAATAGAAATAATTATTTTGCATGAAGACAGTATGTCCATAGAACCAAAGTTTTGTGTGTCTCTGTGTATTTATTTAGTTAGTTTTTAATCGGAGCATAATTCCTTTCCAATGTTGTGATAGTTTCTGCTACAACAATGTGAGTCAGTTATATGTATATATATTTCCCCTCCCACCTCCCCATCCCACCTCTCCAGGTCATCACAGAGCATAAAGCTGAGTTCTTTATGCTAGACAGCAGCTTCCCACTAGCTAGCTATTTTAGCAACCCACTCCAGTGTTCTTGCCTGGAGAATCCCAGGGACAGAGGAGCCTGGTGGGCTGCTGTCTATGGGGTCGCACAGAGTCGGACACGACTGAAGCGACTTAGCAGCAGCAGCAGCAGTGAATATATGTCAATACTGCTCTCTCAGAACCAAAGCTTTTAATTCTTGGATAGGAATCATAGAATGTGCAATTTAATGCCTTCATTTCAAAGATGAGGAAATTGTAGCACATTTATCTAGGTTCCAGAACTAGTCAGGGGCAGAGCTTGAAAAGATGTCAAGGCTTCTGCTATCACTACCATCCTAATATTAGCACTAATAATTATAGGGCTTCCCTGGTGGTACTAGTGGTAAAGATCCCGCCTACCAATGCAGGAGATGTAAGAGATGTGGGTTAGATTCCTAGGTTGGGAAGATCTCCTGGAGGAGGACATGGCAACCCACTCCAGTATTCTTGCCTGGAGAATCCCATGCACAGAGGAGCCTGGTGGGCTACGGTACATGGGGTTGCAAAGAGTCGAACCCAACTGAGGTTAGCACACACAGCACAAAAGTTATAACATAAATTTATTGTGTACTTGCTGTGCCAAATATTGTGGTGAGCAACTGTGTTTATGTTCATATAATCCTCACAGTAAGTCTATGTGCTTTATATAATTATTCCAGTTTTGTAGATAGAGAAACTGAAGTTCAGAGACTGTAGTCACTTGGAGATACATGACGCAGGCAGAAGTGATACCAAGATCTGGCTCCAGAACCTGCACACATTAAACAAACAAAAAAAAGGGCAGCTCATCTGCTAATCTCACACACTGAAGCTTAAACCTCATGAAATGCAAATGAGACTATTTCAGCACAACACGATTAGACACACAATGTGCGTTATGGCCTTTGCAAACTCTCCATGGCAGGAAGGGTGAGGCTTCCCTTTGTGACAATCCAAGCACAGGCAGTGTAGCAGCGCTGACTGGCAGCGTGTTTTTCTCCATGAGAGTGGTTCCCTGCTGGCCGTGCATTGGTCAGAACAGCCATTGAGAGCTTTATTACTACCCAGGAATGCACTGCTCCCGCTGCCCTTGCTGGCCTTTTCCTCCGTTTTTCCTGTCACTCCTTTCCTTTGGGGGACAGCCACTCCACCCCTGCCCCACCCCAAACAGCCAGCTTAGTGGTGATAACACTAATGTCAGCCCTGTTCATTGTGCGGCTCAACCTAGAAAGCGGGTTGTTCAGAGAGTTCAGGACTAGAAGGCTGTTCAGGACCAGAAGCAATGCAGTTCTTCCCTCTCTTTGCTCCATTTGGAGGGTGGGGGAGAGGAGAGAGGTGCTTGTCTCTGCTGATTAGAATGCTCCCTTGCACCACCATTTGCCACGGAGTGCACACTTCTCCGCCCACCTGCCCCATTTCTAAAGACTGACCTTCTCACTTGTGGCCCATGAACCTGTGGCTTTCCTGGGTCATCAACCAGAGACAGCCCTGAGAAAAACCTACTTCTCAAACACTTCTGAAAATGTAATTCTCCATACCCTTCCATGTGGTTCAATCTCAAAATGAGGGCTGGTGATGAGAAAGAGCACTGAGTGAGGAGGAGAAGGGTCTTTTGGTTAAGCAGGAGGAAAGCGAAGTAAGCAGACCACTCAGGCGTGTCTTTGAGAAAGTTGTCGATGTTTTTTTCAAGGTGGTTATAACAAGATTATATCTTTTGAAGACCAAACTATTTATAACAAGAAGAGACATTTTTCACCTACTTCTCACCTGCCTGATCCTTCTAAACCTAAGGCCAATTCAAGAGCAGTCAGCAATACAATCTGCTAACCCAGAGCCACTGGAAATCACCTCTAGTTCTTAACAATCAGTGTGGTCTGGTGGGTGCCACATGGGGACTCCTGAGATGAACTTAGAGGTGCAGCAGAATCTGCAAGTCACACTCCAGAGACCTGCTTTGAAACAAAATAAAGTGATTATTTTCCTGGGATCTTTTATACAGAAACCAATTTGGTGATGCAGTGCTTGTTTCATGTCTTTCCTCTTTCTGTCTCTCTTTTTTTGCCAGCTTGTGTTCCAAAGAAACTCTTCCCAAAGAGTTAACTCCCTTGGATGCCATTTCTGTTTTTATTGGTTGCTCATTTGCCCTCCCTGGAGTTGTTTAGCTGTTTGTTGGTCACATTCACTTTGTTTTTATGGATTTGAAAGTCTGGGATTTTTGCTGCTTTAAACGATCACAGTAGTGTATGTACCTCTGGAGTTTGGTGTTATGTGGATTTCCTGTGTTTGCATCTGGTTGAGCGGCTCTGCTGTATTGAGAAGGCAAACTCCTGGATTTTTATGGAAATCTTTGCCACAATCCTATGAAAGGGGGCGATGGGCGGGCACCATCACCACTGATTACAGTGAGGAAACCGAGAATGAGAGAAAGTGAGTGACTTGTCCATGGTCATGGTACCAGTAAGTGACCAAGCTCAACTAAGTCCCCAGTCTTCTGATTCTGAATAATACCCGTTGTTCTTTATAATCATAGGAATATAGTTTGTGTTGTATTCTCATGGGTGGAAGGTAAATGGATGACTGATTCCCTATGTGCCATTTAACACATGTCAATGATGATGTTTCCAAAGCCTTTCGGTATTTGGCTTCGGCAACAGGATCAGCTTAGTTACAGACACAATAGTGTTTGTTTTGGTCGTATTTTTTAAAGGGACTTGGTGGTCATTTTCCTACCCTGCAGACCCAAAGTGGTTAAGGTAGAGTCGTATCAACTATGGCATGATGTAATATGCAGCTTTTAGGAGGGCTCTTGTTGTTTTTTTAGATTAAAAAGCATAGTCTGATGTCCGCTAGGCACTCCCCTTACCCAACAAAATATCAGCTTTCTTGGAAGTTCTACCTGGTTATATAGTACCTTTATTCTCATGAGAAAAAGATGTACTCTGACCACCAGGCACAGTGTCCCTGTGATCATTTCCTTCTGCCCACAACTGAGAGAGTCTTAGCTTGTTAGACTCATTGAGAATCCTCACTACTAGTTAATTTTCTGTGATAGCAATCCAGTTCATTGTATAATCAGTATGTTCTCAAGGTCCTAAAAATGACAGTGTATGGGGTGTGACTTTACAGCACAGCTCTGCATTTTGATGACTTGAGCTTAAAGGCAGAGAATGGGGAAAACAAGTGAACAGCTTTTTGACAATAACAGCTATTATGTCGTTTCTTTCCATAGTAGCTTTTTAAAATTATGGGTGTGAAAAATAGCCTTCCTCAAATAAAACATCCTGAAAAACATTTAATTCATAAACTGATTCAAGGATATTTTTCCTTGGTAACTATGGTGTAATACTCAGAATTTTCTGCACCTTTCCAGAGGAGGAAAGGGGAAATTTTGTTTTCAAGAAAAGAAAAAGATGAAAAAGTTGATTTAAAGGCTTACATTCTTGGGTTACAGTCTATGGACTCTGAAGTAATATATTGATATTAATAAACCTTATATATATTAATAAACCTTAATGCTCCTATTGTAAGTGGTGAACTTAGAATATTCAACTCAATATATAAATGACGTATGTAGCTGCAGTTATTCCCAGCATATTCTATGTTTCTACATGGTCAAATTGGTCATTTTATTTTCTGAAGACTTCTCTATATGCCAACTGCTGCCCTGTCTTTGCCACACTTGGTGCTGGTTTGGGTGAACCTGTCCCTACCTCACAAAATGTTCCAAGACCCCTGCATAGATCATTAGAACATTGGTTTTCTGTAGTATCATAAGTATACTCAGAGTTTCGTCTTTGAATGTGTTCCAGGTATAATCTTTATTTTTTTTAGTTGAAGGATTTTGTATAATTTTGCAGGTACAATCTTCGATCGAGAACTAGTAAGGGAAAAAACTAAGTTCACAGTTAATTACAGAATTTCATTTTAGTCACCACTTTACTGATGCTTAATTGCTGCCAAAGTCACAGACAAATAACTGCATTTGAATGCATCTAAGTGATTTTAATTGGTTCTCTTTTTTCCCTTCTTGAGGTATTTGTGGTAGAGACTTTAGCAGTTGATGAGCAGGCTAAAAGGAAGGAGAAGAACTCAGGCAAAAGGTCCATGAATTGGCCATGGGATCAGACTCCATATTTTTTTAAATAAAAAAGAAAAAGGGACTGTTTTTCTGATTTGTTTTTGAGAAAAAACAAATGATTTGTTTTGAGAAAGTAATATTCTTATTTTCATCCAGCAATTAAAAATGTACTGAACCAAGTTTCTGTGGAGTCTTTTGCTTAACTTCACTTTCAGAAGATTCCACTTTAAGGATTCCTTTTTAGGAACTGATGTCCTGGTTTCTTAGAACTCTTTAGACCTAGGATCAAGGAGCTAGGAAAAATGAATGTTATTTTCCAGCTACACTGTAAAAACTTGCCTGTGACTTGGAAGAATGAATGTTCTCAAATCTCGAGTTACTGTAGATTTCTGAAGCTCACAGACTACACAACAGTTTAAAGCAGCTTTAAAATAGAAGAACCGAGTATAATTTCCTTATTTGGTTCTGGAAAACTCATACCATGAGTTCAATTTGACTACACTTTGGATTCTGCTTCACTTACAGTTCTGCTTTTTAGAAGTAGAAAGAATTTCGTTTATGCATGGAACCACTGCCATTCAAAATCCTGTGAGCTGACAGAATATTTTAGAGATCATTATTTTCTTATGGCAAGGATAGGGCTCAATCTGAATGGTGCTGCTCGAGATTTCTCTGTAGTCTCTTTCCAATCACGTCACTCTGATTCTAAGATGAATCTGTCCCTTCCTATTTTCCTCTGTAGTAGGCATTTAAACTGAATCTGTTACAGAAGAAAGAACCTGGTGTTTATTTTCACAACACCCAGAGGTAGATAGTACTGCTGACACTTACAGAAGAGAAAACTAAATTTCAGGGAGGCTGAGGACCTTGTGCAAGGCCATGAGGTGGTGAGCAGTAAAGCTGGAGGCCCCGGTCCTCATAGAAGCAAAGTGCATGCCTTTTTCTAATCTATCATACTGTCTATATCACGATGTTTATGTTAAAAACCAATGTTCACTATGGAAAAGGCGTCCATTCTGGAGGGTCCAGGTTCCACAGTTTTGGTTGTGCCCAATGCATAACTATTTCCATTAGAAACATGCTGCAGGACAAAGAAACATCCTAGTAATCTGGATTCAAGCTTGCGTTCTGCACTCATCCTGTTTCCGTTGTTGAGGTGTTCCCTCCGCTGTGGTGCTCTGTATCTTGGGCAGGGTGCCCCTGCAGAGCTAAGCCTCTGGTAACACTCAAAAATCATTGTATAATCTTGGACGATGACAGGTATAAAATAGATCATGACCACAGGACCTAGCTAATTAACCAGCAGTGAGACTCTGCTTTACAAGGTATTTGGTTTTTACAAGAAATGACATAATATTGGCACCAAGCGGGGCATTCATATTCACTCTATAAGTTGTTTCTTGGGGCCATGATTACAAATAGAGAGAAGGGCCAAGCAGAACTTGAAGCAGAATCAGTGGAACACATACTATCTCACTCTATTGTAATTCTCTAAGCTTTAGAAGAAATACTACCTTCAAATTCTCTTTGGAGGCTGAAAGAACTTTGATGGACATAAGCCACTGATGGAGTTATTGTGTAAGAATTGAGTCACTATCTTTTTAGCTACAAGGATGACCAAGAAATGTGTCATGCATAAAATCCTGCAACTATTTGAAGTATTCTTGCACATCAAGCTTGTGGAAGAGAGGCTAAGACATTTGAAAGATTGTGTAGAGTTGTAATCCTCATATTTAGAAATTTCACTCAACTAGAAGTTATCAAAACATGACTAAGTACATTCTAGTTTATGGGACCTCTTATGTGAAAGTCAGAATCCACATTTGGATAACAAAAGTAAAAGAAAAATCAAAGTATGTTTTCCTGTGATTCATTTGGCAAGTATTTTTACACATATGCTTTGCACTGCATATTACACAAACATAAATAATGGCATAGACTTTACCCTACAGAATATTACCACCTAGTAAAACAGATTGATATTTAAAAAAAATTATTACACCAAACATCTTACAACACACAAATATTTGTTCTAGAAAAGAGGTTTTCACAGAGTTCAATAGAAATCTGGGAAAAGGAGATGACTATATCAGATTAAGTCAGGGAAGGTTCCTTAGGGTTGGTGACTTTTGAAGAGGATATAAAAGGATAAGTAGTCATTGTTCAAAAAGAAAAAAAAAACACTGTATTTTGAAAGACTCTTTTCAGGAGTTATATTTCCAATTTCCAGTTATATTTCCAATATTTCCAGGAATAACATGTAACTTGGTAGAGCTGAATCATAGGGTATGTGTTGGAAGAGGAACTGGATTCAAGGCTCAGAGATAAGGTAGTTCCAGATGGTCAAGGGTAATGTTTGCCCTTCTGAAGCATTCAGATAGTTTTGAGGAGAATTTAAAGTTAAAAAGTATTTTTATTATAGAAAATTTCCAACATACACAAAAGTAGGCAAAATTATATGGTGAACCTCCATGTGTTCATTATTTGACTTTAACAATTTTCAATGGCCAATCTTGTTTGATATATATCCCTACTCATGTTCACTCCTTCTTAGTTTTGAAGCAAATACCAGACATCTCATCATTCTACCTGTAAATATTTTAGTTTATATTTATAATAGATAAGTTCTCTTTTGAAAAATCCACAGTATCATCAATACATATAAACTAATTAACAAAATTGAAGCTTGTCAATAAAGCAGTGATACAAATATATTTGTATTTTAGAAAGAAAATCGGAGAGGCAATGAGGAAGACAGGTTAAAGAGGAAAAAAATGCCAAAGACCAATAAAAGGCTCCAGAGATAAGTGTGAATTAAACTAATGGTGACATGGAAGAATTTTCAGAATGTTTAAAAAATAAAGTTGATAGTTCCTGAGAGCAATTGGATATGGGGTGAAGGAGGGGAGGGAATTGAGAAAAAAAGTTTTTTTTGGCCACATGGTATCTGGGATATTCATTCCCAGACTAGGAATCATATCTTAACCACCTGACTGCCAGGAAAATCCCTGAGAAAATTTAAACTTGTGTTAAACTTGTGTGAACCTGGAGATTTTGAACTTAGTGCAGGAGACACCGGAGACAATGGATTGATCCCTAGGTCAGGAAGATCCCCTGGAGGAGGAAATGGCAATCCACTCCAGTACTCTTGCTGAGAAAATCCCATGGCAGGCTACAGTCCATGGGGTCGCAAAGAGTCAGACATGACTGAGCACACGCACACACGCAATCGGCATATGAGAGATGTGAGAGTTGGTCCACAGAAAAGGCTGAGTGCCAAAGAATGGACAACTTCAAATTGTAGTGCTGGATATAAAGGAAATCAATCCTGAATATTCATTGGAAGGACTGTTACTAAAGCTCCAATACTTTAGCCACCTGATGCAAAGAGCCAACTCATTGGAAAAGCCCCTGATGATGGGATAGACTGAAAGCAAAAGAAGGGGGTGGCAGAGGGTGAGCTGGTTTGATTGCATCACCAACTCAATGGACATGACTCTGAGTAAACTCCAGGAGATAGTGGAGGACAGAGAAACCTGGCATGCTGCAGTTCATGGGGTTGCAAAGCGTAGGACATGACTTACTGACAAACTAACAATGATCAGCATATGAATATGCCAATAACTGATACAGTTTAGGCATTCCATGAAAAGCCGTTTCGACTGATTCTTCATTCACTGGAGACTATTGAAAACAAATACAAAAATGTTTTCCTATTACTCTAAAACAAAGCTTTGAGACTTGGAATATTTGGAGTAATTTTGATTGCTTCACCTTAAGAGAGTCATTAGCAAAAATTAGAAAACAAGAGAATAGCATGTAAAATGCTCCAGGGGAGACAGGAGTCACTTAGACAGACTGATAACTGACACCTCTTCAGTTTATCTATGATTAATAGTTATAAAATCATAAAGGCTAATGGATGTGACTTATTCACCAAATCCCCAAACACTAAAAGTTTGAAAGATGTCAGTTTAAAATAATGGAAGTACCCAAAAAACAAAAGTTTAGGACCAGACAACTTCACAGGTGAGTTCTGCCAAACATTTAGAGAGGAGTTAACATCTATCCCTCTCAAACCATTCCAAAAAATTGTTGAGGAAAGGGTACTTTCAAACTCATTCTATGAGGCCAGCATCACTATGATACAAAAACCAGACAAAACTATCACAAAAAGAGAAAGTTAGAGGCCAATGTAACTGATGATCACGGGTGCAAAAATCCTTAACAAAATATTCAACAAACAAGTGGGATTATCACAGGGATGCAAAGGTTTTCAATATCTGCAAGTCAATCAATATGATATACCACATTAACAAACTGAAGAATGAAAAGCATATGATCATCTCAAAAAATGCAGAAAACACTTTTGGCAAAAGTCACCATTCATTTGTGATAGAAATTCTCCAGAAAGTGGGCATAGAAGAAACATACCTCAAGGAAGGCCGTCTAAACAAACATTTGTAACACACCCACAGCTAACATCATACTCAGCACTGAAAAGCTAAAAGCATTTCTTCTAAGGTCAGAAACAAGGATGTCCACTCTAGCCACTTTTATTCAACATAGTGTTGGAAATCTTAGACATACATAGCATTCAGACAAGAAAAAGCAATGAAAGGAATCCAAACTGGAAAGGAAGAAGTAAAACTGTCACTGTTTGCAGATGACATGATATCATATGTAGAAAATTTAAAGATGGCACCAGAAAGCTACTAGAGCTCATCAGTGAATTTGGTAAAGTTGCAGAATACAAAATTAATATACAGAAATCTGTTGCATTTCTATACAATAAGAAAGTGAAATTAAAGAATTCCATTTACCATCACATCAAAAAAATAAAATACCTAGGAATAAATCTACCTAAGGAGGTAAAAGCCCTGTGTTTGGAAAACTTTAAGACACTGATGAAAGAAATTGAAGATGACACAAACAGATGGAAAGATATACAGTGTTCCTGGATTAGAATCATGAATATTGTTAAAATGACCATATTACTCATGGCAATATACAGATTCAGTTCAATCCCTATCAACATACCAATGGCATTTTTTATAGAACTAGAACAAATAATATAAAAATTTGTATGAAAACACAAAAGACTATTAGTGGAAATGTAAATTAGTACAGCCGCTGTGTAAAGCAGTATGGAAGTTTCTTAACAGATTAAAAATAGAACTACCATATGATCCAGTATTTCTACTCCTGGGTATATATCCAAAGAAAAGCAAAAACACTAAATCAAAAAGATAAATGCACCTTAATATTCATAGCAGCATTATTTACAATTGCCAAGAAGATTTGGAACCAACCTAAGTGTCCATCAACAGATGAAGGATAGAGAAAATGTGGTACGTGTGTGTGTGTGTGTGTGTACGTATCTATACGTGATGGTGGTGGTTTAGTCACTAAGTCGTGTCCGACTCTTACAACCCCACGGACGGTAGCCTGCCACGCTCCTCTGCCCATGGGATTCTCCGGGCATATATATAAATGGAATATTACTCAGCCTTAAGGAGGAAAAATTTTCGCAGCCACACAGATGGACTTGGAGGGCCTTATGCTAAGTGAAATAAGTCAGACAGATGAAGACAAATACTGTATGATATCACTTATATGTGGAATCTAAAAAACACAACAAACTAATGAATATAAAAAAGAAGGAGCAGACTCAGAGATATAGAAAACAAACTAGCCATTACCAATGGGGAGAGGGAAGAGGGGAGGGACAATACAGGGATACAGGATTAAGAGGTACAATCAATCATGTATAAAATAAGCTATAGGGATATATTGTACAACATGGGGAATATAGCCAATATTTTTAATAATTATTAGTGGAGTATAACCTTTAAAATTATGAATTACTACGTTGTATACTTGTAACATAATATACATTAATATAATATTATATACCAATATATTATCCCCTTTTTCTTCAATTAAAAAATTAGTTGACTGTAAAAAAATACAAAATAAAGTATAAAATAATGGAGAAAATTTTTCATACTTTATGATGACAATGTTCAAACAAAAAAAGTTGAAAAAATGGTATAGTGAACATCCGTGTGAGTGTGTTAGTCGTTCAGTCATGTCCGACTCTTTGCAACCCCATGAACTGTAGCCCGCCAGGCTCCTCTGTCCATGGAATTCTCAAGGCAAGAATACTTGAGAGGGTTGCCATTCCCTTCTCCAGGGGATCTTCCCCTGCCAATTCAGTTTTACCATTAATAATTTCCTAAGTTTGCTTTTTCACATATCTCCCCAAATATTCATTCCTCTATTCATCCATTGGTCCATCTTTCCTTTTCAGTATAATTGTAGACAGCAGCAGTTCGCTCCACTCCTCAACACTTTATCATACATATCACTAACTGGAATTCAGTGTTTGTTTATGCAGAATTGTATTTTACACAAGAGATATTAAACTTATACACTTGTTTTGCCAGAAGGAAAGGCTGTGATTCAAGAAGGATTAACAAAATTCATGGCTGATTGTTCTTGGGTTATTTATAAAAATGAAAACTCTTTGAGAACCTCTTGATCCTCAAAAGTTGTTGCCATATGGAGCAGACACACCCTCCCACAGAACAGCCTTTGAGGCACTGTCGAGTATTGACTTGGCAAGAACACCTGCCTCTTAGTAAATGTTAATTGGATTTGAATGAAAAAAAAAAATGACCCCCAGAAGCATAAGCTATTTTCCAGTAACTGACAGAGATGGTAGGAGAAAAAAAAACACTTCTAATAGTTTCACATTGAGCATCACTCTCTGCCTGAAACAACTCTGCAGAGTAACAAGGCAACAGAGTAAATGATTTATAAGTAAAAACTGTAATACAAGCAATGCATTCTATGTAGAGTCATTCTGAGATTATTCAAGGGGAATCAGTACTGGGACAATGGGAAAGGAAGCAAGCTGTTCTCATAAAATAGAATTCTTTATTCACGTATTGAAAAAAATGCCTTTGTTCATAAATGTTTATCCTCTGATATCCTCCAAAAAGAATTTAAACAGCTTATGATAAGAAGCAAAAATAAAATGAAACTGAAAATGATTAACATAGGAATAAAACAAAGGCCAAAATAATGCCAGTCTAATACTCTTAATAAAATACCACTGTATCAACACCAGGGCAAAAATGAGATACGAAATGACTAGCCCTTCAGAATAAGGTTCAGGAAAAGCCAAGCTGAGAGGTTCACAACACAAGCTGACAATTCGTGATGTATCAACTTGTCTGTCTACCTGTGTGTGGTTGGTTTCCCTCGGTAAACAGTACGCTCCACTGGTCAAAGATCTGGTCCATTTCATTCATCACTGGATACCCAGGGCCTGGCATAATGTCTGAAAGGTAGAGGTGTGTATTCAGTCGATATTTGTTGAGGCAATAAAGAACTCAGAATTTGGATATTGAACCTAAACAAACAAGAATCAGGTCCTTGTGCAGTTAGAACCATACTTTTAATTCGATTAAAAGACAACATTTAAATATCAGTGTGGGGAGGAGGGGAGAAAAAAAAAACTGAAGATATTTAATAAATGTGTGTTGATTAATGGATAGATTAACATTTACTTAATTTATTTGTATTCTAATTTATTTAGTTATAATACAGAAATAGCACTATTAACTCGATTTTTACAGAATTGTTTTATAAGGCAAAGTTAGATTATTGCCCTTTAATCTCCTTTGAAGAAAGATATTAAACATGTACAAAGCCCCATTTAAGACAGAGGTGCAGAGGTTACATTGCTATCTATTTCTTTAGCCTGAGAACTGCACTCCACTAATGTCTGAACTCTTGTGGTTTGTGAGCCAACAAAATGTCATCGGTCTAAATTGTTACATGCCCCATTTGAAAGGACACCATTTGATAGTGTTTTTGTGAAGTGGCTGGAATTATATCATAGTGTATGCAGCCTTAGAGCCCTCTTTTCTGCTGCCCTGCCCTGTGGGGAGTGTTCTATGAGGCAGGTGGACCCCCAGCACAGAGCCCACCCCCACTTCCCTGGCTGATGGCGTCTGACCAAGGTACTGAAAGGTAACAGAAGTGAACGAAGTGGTGAAGGAAGCAGCTTCACAAAGAGGAGTAGAGGTGGTATTTCTCAACCTTAGTGGGGCATAGACGCCTCTGCAAAAAAGGAAACCATATGTTTTTAAACTGGATTCTAAGCCTAAGGTTGCTCGTGGACTCTTAGGAGAATGTGAAAATTTCTGCTAATATACCTCAAAGTTTTGTGACTCTAAAAAGCTGGTGGTGAGAATCAAGGAGTGATTTTGTGTTTTCTCTCCTTTTCCATTGGACAACTTTATCTGTTTTAAGATATAAAAAATGGCATTAGATGGTGGATCCTCAGGGAATATTGATTTTCCTGTGTCTTCTGAAGTCCTCCGGGCAATCAGTCTCTGTGTGTTTGAGCAGTGGTTCTTAAACTTATATTGATCAAAAGCCCCTTTAAAAGCTCATGGACACAAACACAAAATTCTACATATGATGCCAGAAGTTTTTATAGATCTCTGATTCTTGGTTAAGAGCCAAGAATGGACTGAATGTGTGTCCACCCCAAATTCACACGTTAAAGCTCTAACTCTCATTTTAAGTATATTTGGTGATAGAGCCTAGAAGAAGGTAATTAAGGTTGAATGAGGTAATAAGCATGGGGGCCTGATCCAATAGGGCTCTACCCTTATAAGAAAAAGGTCCTCTGTCTACCATGTGAGGACATAGCAGAAGGTTGCAAGTCAGGAAGGGAGTCTCACCAGGAATTGGACTGGCAGCATCTTGATCTTGGATTTCCTAGCTTCTAGAACCATGAGAAATTTCCTTCCCCCCCACCCTTTGGTCATACCACACAGCTTGTAGAGTCTTATTTCCCCAGCCAGAGGTTGAACCGGTGCCCCTGGCAGTGGAAGCATGGAGTCTTAACCACTGCACTGAGACCTTTCTGTTTAAGCCGCCTAGTCTGTGATATCTGTCATAGCAGTACAAGCAAACTAAGACAAGTCTCTATGGTAGAAACTGGTTTTCCCCTCAAAATGTCTATAGTCACTGGTCCATGAAGGAGTGGGCTGGGGGAAGGGGACTCCCTAGGGAGCTCACTTTCTGTGTGGGGAAGAACCGCCCTTTGGAGTGTATGGAAGAAGCCTGGATGCACAGGGACAAGATAAGCTGGCAGCACCTTGCCTGGCTCTCTTTGTGCCCTGGGCTTCATGAGTCCACACTACAGAACAAAGTCCGAAGGCCATGCAGAAGAATGACAAACTCATGCTGGGCGTGGGCCTTTTCTGTAAGCTCTCCTTCATTTCCCTGGGCATGTTGTCCATCTTAGCCCAGCGGCCTCCTTGAATTTCTTTCAAACATGTCATGAGGCAGGTATCCTCCTGAATACAACAATCCCATTTTGTAAAGTAGAAATCTTTTTCCCCAGAGTTAAGTTTGGGATCTCCTGAGCCAGGAACAAACTGATGGCAATGTGGGAGACTTCCGTGGTAGTCCTGTGGTTCAGAATCCACCTGCTAATACAGGGGACATGGGTTCAATTACCTGGTCTGGGAAGGTCCAGATACTGCTGAGCAACTAAGCCTGTGTTCCACAACTACTGAGCCTACGCTCTAGAGTTACAAGATGCTACTGCTGAAGCCACTGAAATGAGAAGCCCCCGCATGGCAGTGAAGAGTAATCCCCGCTCTGCAACTAGAGATAGCCTGCATACAGCAATGAAGACCCAGCACAACTAAAATAAATAACAATTAAAACGAGAGAGAAGCCAAAATTTGAGTGACCAAAGGTAACCAAGAAAATATATGGGGTTCCATGTGATAAGAGTGAATGACTGGACAGTGTTCAGGATCAAGGCATCAGAGCCAGAGAGCCAGCTGTTTGTTCCAAGATGAATTTTGAGTTCCAAGACTCCACCTTCTCAATTTCAATTTCACTACACATCTTTACACCTGATCTCAAAGGTACCCAGAACTGCTTCTGATGTCCAGTAGCCACCAACTGGGGATTTTAGCTTCCTTCCAAACCCCCACATCATTTTAGACCCCTGAATAGAAAAACTGTTTTTCACAAAGGGAGATGATTACGTTGGAATAGTTTTTTGCAAAGTTCAAGTGTCAAATTACCGTGAAATCAGAATGGTGAGCAGAAATTCCACAACTCACAGCAACATCCATGCTGATTCATTTCTTCACATCGACATGGCAAAGAGCTGCTTCTTATCAGAAAACTCACACTTTCTTAGGCAGATGCATTAGTATAAAACAGCC
This sequence comes from Bison bison bison, assembly GCF_000754665.1. Classification (NCBI taxonomy): domain Eukaryota; kingdom Metazoa; phylum Chordata; class Mammalia; order Artiodactyla; family Bovidae; genus Bison; species Bison bison. Next base: position 16,818,347 of record NW_011495064.1, read on the forward strand.
TCTGACACATGTACTTTTTATGTCCCAGAGAACCCGACTCACTATGAGTCTGGATTCTATGGAAGCTCTGCTATGATGGTGTATTTTCCTTTCTCTCATTATCTCACTGTTAAAACTTGGGCGAATTATGCCATCTTTTTGACCCTGGGCTTCTCCTTTATAAAGTGAGGTCATTAACCTGATAAATAAGAGGTTCCCTTGAAAAGTGGAAAAACATGCCTCTGTCTTTCCTGCACCACAGTCTATTTCTCTATTAGAACTAGAGAGTTTCTTTGAATAGACCAAAAAAAACAAAAAACGAAAACCTCTCTCAGAAGACTTGAATGAGCAAGATGAGGAAATCAGGTGTTTAGAGGTCAATCCTTGCAGCTGCACTGACTAGTAAATAACCCACGCCTGGTTGCTGGTTTCTCTGCTTAGAATCATAAACAACAAAGGAAGAATACCAGCTCAGCTTGTATCATCACAAGTTATCCAAGTGAATTATCTAAGGACTGGAAATGATCTTGGAAATTATCCACAGGAAATTATCTGAAAGGTCTACAGTGACCTGTGAGTTACTCAGATCTGACAGGGAGGAATAAGCTGTTCCTGGTTATAGTCAACAAATCCAAAGCAACGGAGAGAGGAAGTGGGAGAGAGTGAAACTAGATACTTGCCATAGTGCATGGAATCTGAAAATGCATTTGCCTCTAAGCATGAGTAGATACATAATTTTTGTGTAGATAGCCCTGTATACATTCTATTTTCCTGTAATCGTTCCAGAATCTACAAAGTAAAGTGTTGAGAGACATTGGCACCAAGTTCCCATGCTCTTTGGGAATCAATAGTGTACATCTATTTTGTTGATTTTGAAAACTTTTTGGTAAAAGAAAAGCACAGAAGTCTGACAGGACTTCCCTGGCATTCCAGTGGTTAAGACCCTGTGTTTCCAATGCAGGGGGCATGAGTTTGGTCCCTGGTCAGAGAGCAAAGATCCCCTGCCTCATGGTATGGCCATAAACAAAAGAAAGAAAGAAAAACGCAGAAATCTGAGGAAATTGCAAAAGTTAGAGGTAATCTAGATATTTTAAGCACATTATAAGTGAAAATAAAGAAGATTTTATTAGCCTGACCAGCCTTGACAAATGCTGTAGAAATCCCTAAACTTTTCTTGTTTGGGCAAGGATTGTCTTGCAATCTGAACTTACTTTCTGGATGGAAATAGGCCAGAAGGCATAGGAGCTGTCTTGTGATTCTTCCTTGTCCAGTCCACGAATAGGAACATTCTAAAGAGTCCTTCTTAGCATCTGTGATGTCAGTGAGCAGCCTCGTGAGCCTGAGATGGGGACTTGCAAAGGCAAACGTGTGCAGGGCCAAGAAGGGACCAGAATGAGTTAAGTGGATGAGGGATAAAAAGAATTATTTCTGTCTGGGACAAGTGGTATTTCACTTTCCTCTTAAATGTCTTAATATAGTGGGATGAAAAATGGCCATGACACTTGGCCTCAGTCTGGGGAGATGGTAGAGGGTAGTGGGGACTTTAGGGAACTTTATTCCTCAGCTCCAGCTACATGTTGCCTGGTGGGAATGCAGCCCTAAAACCAGCAGAGCTGATTTTTCCATAAGAATTGAGAAAATTGGATTTTTAAAGTGGAAGTCTGGACTTGTACATTTTTGCAACTAATTCAAAATATTTGCAACTTTGTGAGAGCCAATCCTGTGTGAGGAAGCCTAACAAGACTACACCTTCAAGTTAGGTCTCTGTAGGAGGTCACTGTTCTACAACCTGCTGATGCTGAGTGAGTAAGAACTTGTTAGCACACACCATCTTCACTTTGGAGGAAAAAAGCCTAACACTGTGGTTTATTATTTACACGTCTTTAAGTAGATTTTTTACAGGTAATGAGAAAAATGCAAAAGAGAAGGGCATTTGAGGGACTTCTCTGCTGGTCCAGTGGCTAAGACTCTGCACTCCCAATGCGGAGGGCCTGGGTTTGATCCCTGGTCAGGGAATTAGATCCCACAGGCCACAATGAAGATGGAAGATCCCATGTGCTGAAGATCTGGTGCAGCCAAATAAGTAAATGTTAAAAAAAGGGGGGGCATTTGAGAACAATATTTATAATGTGTATATGGCCACTATACTATCATATTTAATTGTCATAGCATCACAACCAGAGTTATTACAGAAAGGATGATTTTCTGTTAGGACCTGCAGGCACATCTATATGAGATATTGCTGATGTCACACATGGCACTTGTTCAGTCACTTTGATGCTAGTATGATTCTCAGTTAAAAAAAAAAAAACTAAACTAAAAAACTTATTGGAAAGACTCAGTTTCTTCCACAAAATATGGAGATTTAGATACATCTAGATGACAAAAGGAATAGTTTAGTCTTTATAAATCAGATGTTTGGCATTCTGTAGACAACACATTATTGAATTAAAAATTTCTTCTTATCCAAAATCAAAATTAGATATTTGGAAAGAAACTATAATACCTAAAGACAAAGACACTTTTTATAAAATCTGGGCTTCCTCATTGTTTTAGATGCATGAAAATAATACATTTTGGGTCTTGAGTATTCTTTGATTTTTCAGTGAGATACTGCTTCAGACATTTCAGTATTGTCCCCCAGTCAATGATGGGTTTTTGCCTTTATTTCCCAAACCAAGTGTTACTACATTATTATGAAGTGGTAAGTTAATGAGAGATTTAACCATTTTCTTCTGTATTTTTCTGTTTTAAAAATTCTATAAATAATTTATGTTGCATTTAGTAGGGAGAAAGTATCTTTTTGCCTAAGTTCTTGGTGAATACCTTCAGGTTTTATGTGATTAATAGTTAAAGAGTGTCTAAAATAAATAAATAAATACATGTCCAGTTTCCTGGACTAGTAATAAGAAGCAAGTGTTGAAAAAAGTCACTGAGTATGAGATATTGTGGTGAGATAAAGATTAACAAGTGCATAAAACTATGTGAACACGCGGACTTGTGAAATCCCCACAAATTACCACAGAAGCCGATGAGGTTCTCATTCTAATTTTAGCTCCCCGCTTGGTTTCACTTACTATTTCAGCTCTTCAACACCCTTCTTGTGACAAGTAGATCCATCAGCAAAACTTTGGGTGGACATGTTTTTGTGTAATAGCCACTCTCAAGAATTGTTTTTAAGGACATTAGTAATCCAACATTTATTTCCATTCTGCAGAAGAATGAATGCAATGTGAAGACCTGGGTCCTGTTCATGACTCTTTGGTACACGCAAAATATTGCTGGCATTTCTATGTGTGTCTACTAAACTCTCCTGGACTCTTTGGGGCAGGTGTATGTCTTTGTGGGGATTCCCAGGTGGTGATAGTGGTGAAAAACCCACCAACCAATTCAGGAGATGTAGGAGTCATGGGTTTGATCCCTGGGTTGGGAAGATCCCCTGGAGGAGGGTATGGCAATCCACTCCAATATTTTTGTCTGGAGAATCCCCTTGGACAGAGGAGCCTGGCAGGCTACAGTCCATAATGTCACAAAGAGTCAGACATGACTGAGCATGCATGGACACGTGTGAAGCCTACACAGACATCCAGAAAAAGGCTACATTAGATTATTTCACATGGACCATCACACATGCTTTTAGTTCTGATCCTGAGAACATGGTATTCCCTCTCCCTCTCTCCATGTTTGTTGAGTGAGTAAATAAACACGTAGGGACTCTAACTCCAGTTTTAAGACCTCACCATTCTGTTGGCATTCCTGCTCTTTCCACGCCTATCTGTTTTTTTCAATGTCCTTTTCTCTGCAAACAGTGTTCTTTTCTCTGATCAGTGAAACCTCACTTATGCTTTAAGGCACAATTTAATTCTGTGAGTCAGAACTTGTTTTTACTTCTCTCATGACTCTTTCATAATGCCCTGCATCATAATTTTTGTTCATATGTATCCCCTCTTTAGACCCTATGGTCTCTGTACCTGATACATACTTGTACCTCTGCCATGGTGTTAATCACACTGGCACAGAAGTAAGTATTTATGAAGTAGATGAGAAAGTGACTGGAAGAAGTATTTGGTGTATTTTTATTCTCTCTAACATTAATCTATACTACTACAAATCTGGAAGCATGTCTTGAAATTTCATTATGGGCATGCTAATATAAAAGAAGTAAATTCATTCAATAGTCCAAAGAAAAAGCTTGAGACAAAAGTAAGATTAGAGAAGAAAACTGGAGAAGAAACAAATTTGAAGTTTAGAGACCATGTTGGAAGACTATGATAGCAGAGAAAGATAACCATATATGTTATCAGACATACTTCTGTGTTTGGGGCTAGAAAGACAAGATGACAGAGCCTAATTCTTAAGAAATTACTGGGGAGACAGAACTACAGAGTAACATAAATCATACAAAGCCTAAAGGAAGTCAGTATGTTGGGTGCCATAGTCTGCCTGGAAGAGTTGGGAGGGAGGAGGAGAATTCAAATAGGCATTTGAAAAGTGAGTTTGTGATTGCCATGCAGACATACTTGGAGGAGGAGAGCCATTCTAAGAAAAAACAGTATGTGCAAAGCATGATGTTTTAGTTCAAGCTGCTGTTAAACCATATCATAGACTGTGAGGCTTAAATAACAAACCACACTCATGAGTTAATTACCTCCCAACAACCCCATCTCTAAATACCATCACTTTGAGGATTATGGTTTCAATATATGAATTTGCTGGGGGATTCAAATATTCAGTCCCTTTCACATGGGCATTAGGAAAAAGAAGTTCATTTTACAACAAAAGGTAAAGTGGAGGTGAGGAAAGAAGAGTGAGGGAACAGGTGGACAGAGTGAGGGCCATTCATGAAAGGCTTTGTATGCCAGGCAAAGACTTTTTATTGAGTAGATAGGGAATGGTGAAAGAATTTTGAATAGGGGAGTTATGTCATCAATCTGACAATTCGGAAGGATTGATTTGGCACCAGTAGAAGGAAGAGGGAAACAGGAGATAAGAGTTGATCTAGAAGCCTGATGAGTAAGCATTCCGTGGACCAAGGGAAAGGTAATGACAGCTCGCACCCAGGAGTGGCAGTGGAGAGGAAGGCAAGTGGAGGTATGTGAGAAAGTGTCTGGAGGGACATGATCAGACTTGGATGTGGAGGGATGATGAAAGAAGGCACTAGGCAATCTAGGGTGAATCCCAAGTTTCTGGCATGGAATACTGGAAGAAAGGTTGAGCTATAAATCAAGGAAGGAAATACAGGAAATATAGCAGTTTAGGAACCTGAAGAGGACATATTTTCAAGTAATTAAAAATTAATTGGTACAATTCACATACCATTAGAATCTACCTTTTTGTGTTTTTATTGAAGTATAATTGTTTTACAATGTCGTGTTCGTTTCTGGTGTATAAGGAAGTAAATCAGCGATGTGTATACATACATCCCCTCCCTCTTGAGGCTCCCTCCCAGCCCCCCACCCCACCTCTCTAGGTCATCACACAGCACCGAGCTGGGCTACCTGTGCTAGACAGCAGCTTCCCACTAGCTGAATCTATTTTCTAGAATATACCTTTTAAAAGTGCATTTTTAGTATATTCACAAGGAATTTAGAATATTCCAGAACATTTTCATCACCCCCAAAATGGAACCCTGAAGTCTTCTCAGTCACTCCCTCCTCCTCCTTTCCCTCAACCCCTGGCCACTGCTATTAATGGTTTACCTTCTGTCTCTACCTGCTAGATTTGCCTATTCTGGACATTTCATACAAGTGGAATTTACAATATATGGCCTTTAGTGTCTGGCTTCTTTTACTTAGCATTTTATTTAGGAGGTTTATCCTTATAACATGTATCGGTACTTCATTTCTTGCTATGGCTAAATAATGTTCCATTGTATAGATACACCTCATTTTGTTTTTCCATTCACCAGTTCATGGACATTTGGGTTGTTTTTACTTTGGGGCTATTGTGAATATTACTTCTATGAATATTTGTGTACAAGTTCTTTGTAGACATACATTTTCAATTCTCTTGGGTATATACCTAGGAGTGAATCTTCTCAACCATATGGTAACTCTATGTTTATGTTTTTGTGGAACTGTTAAACTGTTTTCCAAAGTGGCTGCTTCATTTTACATTTCCACTAGCAACGTATGATGGTAAGAAATACAAACTTACCCTGAAGTTAAGTAGAACTCTCCCAGAGTCACTCATTAATAAGGAGCAGAGCCTAGATGTTATCTCAAGCGTGCCTCTCTCCAGAGTCCACTCTGTCCTCTATAGCAGTAGTCCTCAACCTCTGGGATCTGACACCTGATGGCCGGAGGTAGAGTGATGTAATAATAATAGAAATAATGTACACAATACATGTAATGTGCTTGAATAATCCCCAAACCACCCTCCCACCACCACATCTGTGGAAAAGTTGTCTTCCATGAAACTGGTCCCTGCTGCGAAAAAGATGGGGACTGCTGCTGTGCTGTACACCACATCTGGAGTCAGTGACGCAGAGGTGCTGGCTGAGTCTTGTGACTGTGGATGAGTTTACATGGAGAGTTTGAGGCAAAATGGAAAGTCATGGAGACTGCAAACCCCCAGCAGTACAAGATCCTGCACTTCAGACTGGGAAGGTGTGACCAGAGGCATAGGAGGGAAATCAGGGAAGAGAAGATGGCAGGAAAATCATCCAAGGGGAGAATTTCAGGGTGAATGTGGTCAAGAGGTGGAGAAGGCAATGGCAACCCACTCCATTACTCTTGCCTGGAAAATTCCATGGATGGAGGAGCCTGGTAGGTTGCAGTCCATGGGGTCGCTGAGGGTCAGACATGACTGAGCGACTCACTTTCACTTTTTCTTTCATGCATTGGAGAAGGAAATGGCAACCCACTCCAGTGTTCTTGCCTGGAGAATCCCAGGGACGGGAAGCCTGGTGGGCTGCCGTCTATGGGTCGCACGGAGTCGGACACAACTGAAGCGACTTAGCAGCAGCAGCAGCAGCAGTGGTCAGGAGGTAACCCATGGTAGCTGAGCCTTGCTATAACTTGTGACGGAACGCACTGACTTCTCTAACAGAGTGTTTTTGGAGAGGTGTGGGGGTGGGGAGTGGAGGGAGAATTGATTTTGACTGGCTGAAGAGGGGATGAAATCAAGCCAGCAAATTCTACTTGGCTGTGGAGGGTGGGGAAAGAGGAGAGATGGCCACTGGAAAGCTTGTGTTCTTTGAGGCCGGGAAAGACATTTCATGTGTCCATAAACTGCTAATGATTTAGCTCCAGTTCATCAGCTCCTCCCTTGTTTTATAACTGTGCCAACAAAATCCTTACTCCCATTTCTTTGCCCCTTCTAACTCTTTAACAGTGACTTTGTAAAAAGCTATCTTCCTCTCCCCCTCTCTTTCTTTCCCCTTTGTCTAACTAAATATATTTATTACTTTCATGTTTCCAGAAGTTACACAATTTCTGAAGGTTGATTTGGCACATGGAGCTTCCCTTGTAGCTCAGTTGGTAAAGAATCTGCCTGCAATGCAAGAGACCCGGGTTCGATTCTGATAGGGAACCAGTGCTGTCGACCTCTAAACTTCCTGAGAATTCCTAAAGTTCTTTTTAGTATTTTTAACAGATCCCCACCAATCTCCTTGTCCTCCATGTGTGAATCTACTAGTAATCCATTTATAGTATTGTTCTAATGTGGAAATATATTCTAAATTCTGAATAACAACTTTTCAAATATAGCTCAGAACATTTCATAATTTTAGGACTTCCTTTTTTTTTCCTGTTGTGTTTAATGCCCTTAAAATCTTTATAAATGAAGGTAATTTTTGGTCTGATGGGGAAGGCAGGGTAATGTTATTTCTCTCATGTTAGGGATGGTGAAAGTGAACCTTAGAGAAATTAAGTGGGACTGAAGATAGGACTGAAATTTACTGTTCACTTATGTTTTCTCTTTTGTTGGTATGTACTGCAATCTCTTTTCAGGAGTAAGGTGAAATTAGTTAATGTCTTAGATAGGAGGAAGAGATATCACCACCTCTTGAAATTTGTTTTTCTTTGACAGAAAGAAACATTTGCTGTAGGAGAAAAATCTGAAATAGAATAATTAAGTGGTGCCTTCTAATTATGGGCTTCAAGCTGTGTATATTTGATTGAGAATACAGAAATAATTTTTAAAAAAGCATTTTGGGGAGGTTACAATAGTTTACTTTTAATTGGTTCCAATAAAAAGTGTATCTCCAAATCCTTGATTCAGGAATAATTTCAAACTGAGACTTGGAGAGAGTGGGACAAATTAAGAGAAGAGCATAGAAACATATACATTACCATACATAAAATAGATAGCAAGTGAGAATTTGCTGTGTAAAACAAGGAGCTCAGCCCAGTGACAACCTAGAGGGATGGAATGGGAAGGAGATGGGAGGGGGTTCAGGAAGGACGGGATATATGTATACCTGTGGCTGATTCATACTGATGTATGGCAGAGGCCAACACTAAAGCAATTGTCCTCTAATAATTGTATTTTGTTCTATACTTCTTAATATTGTACAATTATAATCTTTGATAATTAAAAAAATAAAAAATAGAAGTAAAGTTTTCATAACACTAAAAAAAGAATGCTATAAGCATATGAGTTTCTGAGCAAGTTCAAGATGTTTTCACTTATATACATAGAGCTCATTCACTTTGCTGTACAGTAGAAACTAACACAATATTGTAAAGCAACCATACTCCAATAAAACTTAATTAAAACATAAACTAAATGGCAACCCACTCCAGTATTCTTGCCTGTAGAATGCCATGGACAGAGGAGCCTGGCAGGCTACAGTCCATGGGGTCGCAAGAGTCGGACTCGACTTAGCGACTAAACCACCACCACCGAAGTGTTAGAAGAATATTTCACTTGTATGAGAACACTGTACAGTTCACTTGAAAAGGAGAAATTAAGACTACATCTTCAAGTAGGTCTGTATCTCTGTAAACAAAATTAGCATCAAAATAATGTAAGAAATCTAGTTTTTAAAGCTTATTAGTGCAAGTAATAAAATTAAATAAATAATGATAATGATCAAACATTGTACAGTCCCTATCTTTTTGTGGTACATTCATTACTTATATGTTTTTTAAATCTTCAAAATTCAACTCATACCTGCCCAGCTCCAATCATTTCACCCTTAACAGCTCTTATTCCAAATACTGTCTTCCGTGTGTTCTTATTCTTTTTTCATATGATGCTAAGTTTTGATAGCAGATTGGTAATATCCATCTCCTGCCCAGTTCTAAAATCATGCTCATAATCCTAGCCACTTTGCTATCTGACACCAGTGAATTTTGCTGGTATTTTCTGTTTTCGTTTTGTGATCCATAAACTCAGTATTCTCCAGGGTCCTCTCTTTGAGGAAGCCTTCCTGAATCTCTCTGGTTAAATTTGTCCAATTCCTAGGCTCCTATAATGTCTTGGGCATATGTCTCTGATACTGGACTTAACACTGTTTTATAATAACCAGTTTATAATGGGTCTCCCTTACAGGGATGTGGGTCTTTATGAACAGCTCTTTATACCTTCAGCTCATAGCACAGTGCTGAACATTTCATAGGTAAGTAGTAATCACTGGCCTTTTTGCTCAAACACATGCCTTTCTCTGAAAGCATGGAGACAATTTGAAGGCAATATTTCATTGTGTTATCTTCTTGCTGCATTCCTTTGTAACAACTTAGAACTCAGGTTTTGAAATCCTCTCCCAGTCCCTTCAGAGACAGGCAGCTTCCACTCCCAGCCCCAAGTGGTGATAGGTAAGAGAGAGATTTTGTCCTCCAGGCTGTGTCTTCTGTTCATATTCTCTTGCTTCTCAGTGGTGGTCTGTGTAATGTTTTCATTTCTTTGGAGCCTCTTTTGTATAGATTCTGTTCCCTGAGACTGTCAGCTGAATCCCAGTGGGAAGATACCTGAGTTTTACTTAACCCCCATGCCAGTTACTGAGAATGTCCTCCTGCTCATGGTGGGTTCACAGGTATGAGGATGTTAGTGTTGGCACTAAGTACTAAATGGAAGTTAATAACTAGCTCAGAGCTCACCCCACAAGGCCTCCTTGCATTTTCTTTTGGTAACAAATAACAAAGTGCTGTTGTTGTTGTTCAGCCACATGTCCAACTCTTTGCCACCCCATGGGCTGTAGCACGCCAGGCTCCTCTGTCCTCTACTATCTCCTGGAGTTTGCTCAAATTCATGTCCACTGAGTCAGTGATGCCATCTAACCATCTCATCCTCTGTTGCCCCCTTCTCCTTTTGCCTTCAATCTTTCCCAGCATCAGGGTGTTTTCTCAGAGTCAACTTTTGTTTTTTTGCTGCATTTTATTTATTGCTGGATTTCTGTGGTGGGGCCTGGCCTTCGAGAATTCATTGGGTAAAGTGCTCAGCACAGTGACTGGATTGTAGTACTCAAAAAGATGATTTCCTCTTCCTCCTCCTCCTGCATCATCATCATCATACACTCACTCTAAGGTAAATGAGCAATCAAAGGGTAAGGGAATATGACTTTATTTCACGGCATTTGGAACCACATCTTTCCAAAGAACTAGTGCCACAGACAGGATTGGTATGAATATATTATTGGCATCTTCAGGAGAAGAAAGTGTTGATCTTTAAAGAAAAAACCCAATTTTCCCAAAGTTTAAAGTGTTAACTTCTGAGCTAAGCATCTCCTATTTCTGGGTCTTATTTGGGGGATATTTACAATCTGAATACTGGAGTTGCCATAACCTTTCTGTGTGGGTGAACATGTCCATCTAGAAAATATCTGACTGCAAATGCCTAATATGTGTATATGTTAATACTCTTCCATGTTTGTCTACAGCCAAATGCAAGGAAAATACCCCCTTGGTTTGGACTTTAGAGTTTACTGCATTTAAAAAATTTTTTTATTGAAGGATAATTGCTTTACAACATTATGCTGATTTCTGACAGACATCAACATGGATTAGCCATAGGTATACATATATCCCCTCCCACTTACCACCCTATCCCACCCCTCTAGGGTGTCACAGAGCCCTGGTTTGAGTTCTCTTCCATGGCATTTATTGCTAGAACTTCTTCAAGACTTTAATTTCTCATTGAACTGCAAATATGTCAGTCTGGTTGTCAGTACTAAATACTGTTAACCAAGAAAAAATAAATAAAATGCAACCTTTTTGCCAATACTTAATTGTCACAGAAAAATGCTATGAGGTCTTGTGAGATGAGCTCTGAGACGGTTATTGACTTCTGTTCGGTGTTTGGTACCAGTGAGTCCCTAAATTGTCGAGCTTGCTGTAATAATGATTGTTATTCATTTTCAGACAATAGTGCCAGTGACAGAATGCTTAGAAGCTAAGCAAAGGGAACAGTAAACATTTGTTCTAGATAATGCCTAAAAATGGATCTAATAGGCAAGCATTAGCAACAGCTAACATTTGTCTGGATAGTGAAAAGAATATAAATTTTTGGAGTCACATGGACTTAGCTCTGCCACTTAACTAATAATATGATATGGACAAATAATTTCACCTCTCCAAGCCTCAATTTCCTCCTCTATGAAATGGTTATAATGATACCTAGCTTTCAGGGTGTTATAAGATTTAAACCTAATATAGGTAATTTCCCCAACATTATGTCTGTCACATTATACTCTCCAACAAGTAGTATTTGTATAAGTTATTATTATTTTGCTTTCTAGAATCCAGGACAACATTTATTATTAATGCTCAATTAATTTAGTAAAAGCTCTTTGCAGGAAAAAAATAAACAAGCAAAACAAATAAAAATTTAAAACTCAGGAAAATCTCATTGTGACATTAAATAAACCTAAGTCAAAAATGAAAAAAATCGCTTTTATATCTGAGAGATTCAATATTATTCATGGCTATTGCTTCTGGTCAGTCTTAAATAGAATTTGGAAATATTGATCCACTATCTGTAAATGTGGGATACTTTCTTCTATGGGTCATCACTATGGCCCATTTGAAATGCTTTAACTTTGCTATTAGCACTATGTTCATTTTCTAAGTTCATACTATCATACTTTCTAAGTTGCTTTATGATAGAATCAACCCTGACCATGCTGGCAATGAGACTTTAACAGAGCACTCGAGCAAAAGTAACTGACTGGGGGAAATAAAGTAGAAAGATAAGTTCCAAGAACTCAGAGCTGACATTGAAAGAAATTAAAAAGAAAATTAAAACAAGACCAACACAGAAATAACCAAAGAATACTAAATCTGAATAGTGAGCAACAGTAATGTGTCTTGTGACATATGACCTTTTAAAAAGTAACAGGTAATGAAACCATTGGAGATTGTGCATGGTGGGTCCGAGACAGAGAAATCTTGACTAGAAAGGTAGAGAACATGGGAATGAGTGCTGAGGTTGAAGTTGCCAGAATGAAATTTCCTGAAGCAAGTCAAAGTGTGGTAGGTAAATTATTTCTTTATTATAGTTTCCTTTCCAATAGTATCTGTCTCCATCTTCCCTGTTGTAAGCAAAGCTGGGTGAGATGGGAGCCCCATGCCCTCATATGGAAACCATCCAGAAAATGCCAACCACGCTTTAGCTCTGAGGTTCATACTTATAGAAACTTATGTGATTAGATGATAACAGTAGAAACCCAGAATTGCCTGCTCCATACAGAAGAAATGAGTGAGTAATGTCACCCAAGGAACAAGGAACACTAAACTTCCTCTCAAAACAAACTCCAGAAGAAGAGAAAATCAGCCTTTTATTCTTGATAGAAATTATCCCAATACTTCTGGTTTCTTTCTTCTGATCTTATACAGTATCTTTTGCTTCTTTTCTCCTCTGGGTAAACCTCAGATCTGCTTCCATCAGACCTTCTAGCGGATGACCTTGTCTCCTTCTTTTAGAGTAAATAGAAGTCACTAGACAGGAACTTCCTTGACTTCCTGCTATCAAAAGGACACATACACCTGTATCTGTACCTGTTTTTTCCTCTTCCATGCCTTTACATTGAAAGAGGCAACCTTCTGCTTTATCCAAGGTAAATCCCTCCACCTGGGCACAGCCCATCACTGTTGTCTTTCCAAAGACCTTGTTATATAAGTTCTTTTTCTCTTGCCCCTTAAATTTCCCTTTCCACTGATGCTTAGCACTTAAACATGTAACAGATATCCAGAAGCTAACTCAACATTCCCCTTAAGATGTCTCAGACATCTCTAACTCCACACATTTAAAAATGCATTCATTGTTTGCTGCCCTCTCCATGAACTTCCTACTCCGTCCCCCGTTCCTTAGTTTCTCAGTCTCAGGGAAATGGTTCGTAACCCAACCAGATGTCTAGCTGGAAATCTGGAAATTATCCCTGATTCCTCCTTTCTCCTCATTCCCCATAGCCAACAGATCAGCAAATCTTGGTGGATCTACCTTCAGAATATGCTCTGTGACCAATCACGTCTCTCCGTTTTCACTGCCACACATTGTTTTAGATAACCTATATCTCTTGCATAGATAGTTATAACTGACTATGAACTGGTCATTAGTGTAGTCTTTACTAATTTCTCCTCCATATTGCAGCTGGAAGAATCTTTTAAAAAATCCAAATTTGATCATACCATTCTCCTACTTACTTTTAAAACAATGGATTCTCATTACCTTTCTGATAAAGCCCAAACTCCTTAATATAGCTAACAATACAGTTCATGAGCTATTGCTACTGACCTTTTTAGGCTCATCTCTTGCCCCATTCAATACATCAGTCATTCTAAATATCTTTTAACTTTTCTTAATTGCTATCATCCTACCCACACTTGGCCTGGCTAAAACTCATCTGACTCCTAGACTGTCTTAGTGCTCTAGCCCTTCACAGGATACTTTAATTTCTTATTTAATTCTTTGCTGGAGTATAAGAGCAAGAATTTGAAAAGACCCTGATGCTGGGAAAGATTGAGGGCAGGAGGAGAAGAGGATGACAGAGGATGAGATGGTTGGATGGCCTCACCGACTCGATGGACATGGATTTGGGTGAACTCTGGGAGTTGGTGGAGGACAGGGAGGCCTGGTGTGCTGCGGTTCATGGGGTTGCAAAGAATAGGACATGACTGAGCAACTGAACTGAAGAGCAAGAATTATGTTTGTCTTGTTCGTCAATTTATCCTTCTCTCTGCTTGTCTCCAAATTTTTCTACCAGCCACTCAAGTGTACCTTGCTTGGTATCTGGTGTCCAGTAGATACTCAATAAGTATAGGGTTAGCCACAAAATTCATTTGGGTTTTTCTGTACAATCTTACTTTTGAACCAACCCAATATTTGTCATGACTTCCCTGGTGGCTCAGATGGTAAAGAATCTGCCTGCAATGCAAGAGCCCCAGGTTTAATCCCTGGGTCAGGAACATCCCCTGGAAAATCCCCTATCCACTCCAGTATTCTTGCCTAGAGAATTCCATGGACAGAGAAACCTGGTGGGCTTACAGTCCATGGGGTTGCAAAGAGTTGGACACAACTGAGTGACTAACACTTAACACTTACTTACAATATTTGTCAAATAAATTAACTATCTTTCATAGTTTTGTCATTTCTCTTATTGAACTCAATAATCTTGATTCTACTGTGGAGTCTCAGTGAATATAATCACAGTACTTTTAAAATTTCATGTCTCTGTAGAGAAAGGAAGATTAAGCTTGAGTGTTGCCAGAATTACAAATGCTGTGACACCTTAGTTGTTAAAACTTAAAGTGTGAAAGTTTGTAATAACTACTGCTCATTTTAGCAAAGGATTTAGGCTTTTGGAGCAATCCCCTTGTCTCCATATGAAGGTCATATGAGTGTGGGAACATACTTATGGTTACTTATATATTAAGACCATATCTGCCATTAGGAAGGAAGAATCTTTCAAGAGATTTTATTTGTCTTTTCTTGCAACAGAGATAGTGCTATAGACAAAACTATCTTTGGAAGTTCTAATATGGCCAATATAATTTCAACACTATTCCTTGAATACTTACTAGATGTAATATTTCACCTTATAAATTCTGCAATCCTAGAGCTACAGGCAATCAACCTTTGCTGTTATTCTGGCATGTTTCCTAGACGCTGTCTGGGAGTTTAGTCTACAACATCTATGACAGTCATTACCTTACTTTGGCTTCAGCGCTTTCAGGAATGCGATTCCATTGCTGATGAGGCCACCTGCCGCTGGATGCCCTAGTGTCACAGAATTTTTTTTCTCCTATCTCCTTCTTCTTTCTCTAAATTAACATCTCTTCCTGTACTTCTAAACATTGATCTTCAATAATACTTCACCTTAAGTCCTCAACTTAAATGCTTTTAAATATGGGAAGGGAAGAGGAACTGTGTACAAAGGGAGACACCTTCCCGAGCACCCAGTTTTTTGCAAGATTGACGGTGCGTGCCTTTTATGTTACCTTCTGACTCAAACAGTCTAGTCAGTCAGTTCAGTCAGTTTAGTCACTCAGTCGTGTCCGACTCTTTGTGACCCCATGAATCACAGCACGCCAGGCCTCCCGGTCCATCACCAACTCCCGGAGTTCACCCAGACTCGTGTCCATCGAGTCAGTGATGCCATCCAGCCATCTCATCCTCTGTCGTCCCCTTCTCCTCCTGCCCCCAATCCCTCCTAGCATCAGAGTCTTTTCCAATGAATCAACTCTCTGCATGAGGTGGCCAAAGTACTGGAGTTTCAGCTTTAGCATCATTCCTTCCAAAGAAAACCCAGGGCTGATCTCCTTCAGAATGGACTGGTTGGATCTCCTTGCAGTCCAAGGGACTCTCAAGAGTCTTCTCCAACACCACAGTTCAAAAGCATCAA
>NW_011495064.1:16834206-16839564 GCF_000754665.1 Bison bison bison
CGCTCAGCCTTCTTCACAGTCCAACTCTAACATCCATACATGATCACAGGAAAAACCATAGCCTTGACTAGACGAAGCTTTGTTGGCAAAGTAATGTCTCTGCTTTTGAATATGCTATCTAGGTTGGTCATAACTTTCCTTCCAAGGAGTAAGCGTCTTTTAATTTCATGGCTGCAGTCACCATCTGCAGCGATTTTGGAGCCCCCCAAAATAAAGTCTGACACAGTCCAGTAATTAGCGTTAATGGCATTTCACTCAGAATGGTAATGGCATTTTACTCACAGTAGTAAAATTCTCCCCGTTTGTCTATCTGATATTGAAACATGATTTTGGAAAACTAAATGCTCTGAGTCAAGAGTCTGGGACTCTTAAGATCTGTCCATGTATAGTTGCATGGAGTTGGCTCCTTTGCACAATCTCTAACATTGAGAGCATCATTCTTATTGTCCTAAGCCACCTCACAAGGATTTTTGGGGTCTTCACAAGTCACATTAATGAAAGTCTTTTGCTGTGTGAAGGCATCATGGCCTTTGGAAATCACACCCAACAGAAGTCTATTGTTCTTTTGAGGTGAGACTTTCTCTCTTAGAAAGAATTCAAGCTCTGGGGAAATTTTGACTTACTGTGTCCTTTTCAAACCTGTGAAAAATGTTTATGCTGGGGACCAATAATTTTCACTGAAGCCAGAGAGTACCTATCAACACGAAAGCAAGTCCAAAGCCATCAGAAGACTAAACAACATGGAATAAAATAACATTGACATTCTCACTAAGACTGTCAGGAGTGATTTAGAATCAGTTTCATGATCACCATAACAAATTGTTTCAGAGATTTACTAACATTCAAAAGTCAATGTTTGGAAATTCTTAATATGTAATCTACCCATAGATGTATATTTGGACTAAAATAATGTTGTATGTTGTGTATAAATTTTGGTTTTGTCACACTTGCAGGTTTTTTGGGCTGCATAAGGTCTTAGTTGCAGCATGCTGGATCTGCATTGTTGTGAGGGCTTCTTTCCAGTTCCCTCAGGGGCTTAGTTGCCTCACGGCATGAGGAATCTTAGTTCCTTGACCAGGGGTTGAACCCACATCCCCTGCTTGGAAGGTGGATTCTTAACCATTGGACCACCAGGGAAGTCCTCCATACTTGTAGCTTTTAATTGGCTGGAATTTATTTTATTTTTAAAAAACAATTTGATGTTAAAAATATCATGGTACCAAATAGCTACTTCAAATGTATTGTCTTTTTAATTAATTTTGTGGGTGATGTTTAGACAAAAATCTCAAACCCACTTATAACTGAAGGGTTTTGGAAATGCTTTAATGCAATGGATTATTTGGGGCTCCTATTATTTAACTCTGGGGATTTATTTCTGTTCTTTTATCAGGTTCTCCAAAGTACTTATTATTTGTGTTGGATAAACCAATTCAGCAGACTGCATCCTCAATGCATTTGCCAGTGATGAAAACTGCCCTTAATATTCTTTCAGGTCTGGATATCTATCTGTGTAAGATCAATAGGTAAGTATTTCTTTAAACTATTGTAGATTATGTAAGAAACTTGCCAAAATAATTATGAGAGGAAAAACCAAAAGAAACATGCCATGGTATTAACAAGAGTTCTTTGGATGACGAAATTGTGGATAATGATTTTTCTTTCCTTTTTCATTACTGTCCTATTTTAAATGATGAATGCATATTGCCTTTGTAATAAAGAAACTTTACTTTTGAACAAACAGTTGTAGACACAATAATATCCACACAAATGAAATGAGATCTCAGGTACATATGCAGGTGATAGAATTCTAAACAGGGACACAGATACATCTCCTGATTGCAGAAACAGATTGTAACTGGAGAGCCTCGTCCATCTGGCTCTCATGTACTGATTCTTTGCAGATCACAAATATAACTCCAAATATGGTGACAGGTCTTTGGTGCCAGATTACTTCTAACCCTCTGGGGAAAGTCAATACCTTCCCCATACTAGCTGAATAATTTTGGTTTTGACCTCAGAATTAGTTTAATTAATCTAGGTTGTTTGGTTCTAAGTAATACATTTACTCTTCATTAGCAAGCATTAACAAGATTAAAAAAAAAAAAAGCCTGTTTATTGAGGGCAGGAGGAGAAGGGGATGATAGAGGATGAGATGGTTGGATGGCATCACCGACTCAATGGACATGGGTTTGGGTAGACTCCAGCAGCTGGTAATGGACAGGGAGGCCTGGCGTGCTGCAGTTCATGGGGTCGCAAAGAGTCGGACACGACTGAGTGACTGAACTGAACTGATATAAGAAGGTAATCAAACTTGTCAATTGTCCAGTGTTGACTTTTCATGGGGTTGACAGAATTTGCATTAAGAAAATCAGAAAAATTCTGCCGCAAAATGTCCTGGAAGAGTACCAAGTTCTTATTATTGTTGACTTTTTGTGGGGTTGACAGAATTTGCATTAAGAAAAATCAGAAAAATTCTGCTGCAAAATGTCCTGGAAGAGGTACCAAGTTCTTATTATCAATGGAGTATAGACAGGTACTATCATATCTAGAAAGCTGCAGAAAATCTAGAAAACATCTGTTCCAGTAATGTTTACTAAAAGCTGCTACTAAACTAGCTACAGTTTAGTAGCTTTTAGTACTAAAACAAACTAAAAAACAACCTCTTAAAATTTTATGGTATCCACTCTTCCAAATATACACATATTCAAAGACCAGCATTTTATCATTTTTATTTTACTCTTTCTTTATCCATCCATTTACTCATTCATTAATTCAGCAAATTCTTTTTTTGAGAGGCAAAATCTTAGGAACTGGGGAAAATACCAGAGAGCTAACACAAAAATTCCTGTACTCGTGGAGCTTATGTATGTAGTGCTAGAAAGATTTAAGTGCAGATGAACAAGTAAAATATATAGCATCTTAAATGGGGATACATATTATGAAGGAAAATAAATCCGGGAAGAGAGATAGGGCATGCCAATTGGGAGGTGGGCATGGAGAGAGGGTGTTCTGTTAAATTATGGTGTTCAGGAAGGGTCTTACTGATAAGGTTACTTTGTTAAGAGATGTAAGAGTTGGTTCCGCACTACTTTAACAATCCCATTTCACAAACCCTTTGAGTATCAAAGTGGCTCAGCACTGATCCAGTGTTTCTGTTATTTTTATGACACATGAAATAATTCTTCTTTTGATGCTCTAAGAGTGGTACCTTTAGCTCAAGACTGTGTTTCCACCGGATTTATTTAGCTGGTGAATAGACTCAGATGTCAGTCTTCAGTGGCATCGTTGAACTAATGCAGCCGCACGTGTGGACCTTAGGCTTTTTTTTTTTTTTTTCTTTTCTTTGCATTCATGTGTTTGCCTTCTGAAATTGACTGGGCCCACTGAAGGCAGGGATGAGGTGATGATGAGTTCATCTTGGCAGCCTCAATGCCTTGCCTAGTGCCTAGCAATTGTCAGGTGCTCCATGACTACAAAGGAATAAATAAACTTTGAGAGTAAAAGAGACATTGACTTTAAACAGTTCAAGAGATGCAGTCCGAATGGCCACATTTACCTGCAAAACGGTTCAAAGTGGATAACTGTCTTACATCATGATGATGTCTCCATTTCTCTAAGGCTTGTATGGAGCTGGCATCAAGGACTTGCTCTGTAAAATAAAATGACGTTGTGTTTCCTACAGGGACACTTTTGGTATAAGCATCTCGGAGAGGTTGTTTCTAATCCCACTTTCCCCATGCCGTTGCTATAAAATGGACAGCTCTCAGGCCCACGTTTCCTTCTACCTCTGTGACAAATAACCTGGTTTGTATTGTCTTTTTGAGACGGTGTGAAGTGCTGTTTTTCACACTAGATTAGGGGGCAAAATTATGACAGCTCATGATGTCCGCACTTGGGAGAGCAATACAAGGGAAAAAGGGAAACCAAAAACTTTTATAATGGAGTTCTGATTCAAGGCCTTAATAATTGTATGGCTTTAGACCAACTGCCAAATTTCTGTGAACCCCATGACCTTGTGTCTATACTGGAAATCATAATTACTACCTTACAGTATTGCTGTGAAGGTCAAGTTGGATAATATATGCAAAACATCTGATATAAAACCTGGTACATAATGTGGATGTTCAATAGATTATTGTTAATATTTTTAATACTATTAGAAAAGTTATGCAAATAATATTTTTTTACCAGTTGTTCAACATTTACATGATCACATTTACATAATCCTCATTAATATATTTGCGCTTTAAAGTTTATCTCTCTATATATACTTGTAGGGCCTTCCCTGATAGTTCAGTTGGTAAAGAATCCACCTGCAATGCAGGAGATCCTGGTTTGATTCCTGGCTTGAGAAGATCCTCTGGAGAAGGGATAGGCTACCCACTCCAGTATTCTTGGGCTTCCCTTGTGGCTCAGCTGGTAAAGATTCTACCTGCAATGCAGGAGACCTGGGTCTGATCCCTGGGTTGGAAAGATTCCCTGGAGAAGGGAAAGACTACCCACTCCAGTATTCTGGCCTAGAGAACTCCATGGAGTTTATAGTCCATGGGGTCACAAAGAGTCAGACATGACTGAGCCACTTTCACTTTCATATACTTGTAATAAAATTAATCCAAGTAATCAGCAATACGTGAACCATGAACTTCCAGATGTTCAAGCTGGTTTTAGAAAAGGCAGAGGAACCAGAGATCAAATTGCCAACATCCGCTGGATCATCAAAAAAGCAAGAGAGTTCCAGAAAAACATCTATTTCTGCTTTATTGACTATGCCAAAGCCATTGACTATGTGGATCATGATAAACTGTGGAAAATTCTGAAGGAGATGGGAATACCAGACCACCTGACCTGCCTCTTGAGAAACCTGTTTGCAGATCAGGAAGCAACAGTTAGAACTGGACATGGAACAAGACTGGTTCCAAACAGGAAGAGGTGTATGTCAAGGCTGTGTATTGTCACCCTGCTTATTTGACTTATATGCAGAGTACATCATGCTGGGCTGGAAGAAGTACAAGCTGGAATCAGGATTGCCAGGAGAAATATCAATAACCTCAGATATGCAGATGACACCACCCTTATGGCAGAAAGTAAAGAAGAACTAAAGTGAAAGTGGAGAGTGAAAAAGTTGCCTTAAAGCTCAACATTCAGAAAACGAAGATCATGGCATCTGGTCCCATCACTTCATGGAAAATAGATGGGGAAACAGTGGATGACTGTATTTTTCTGGGCTCCAAAATCACTGCAGATGGTGATTTCAGCCATGAAATTAAAAGATGCTTACTCCTTGGAAGGAAAGTTATGACCAACCTAGATAGCATATTAAAAAGCAGAGACATTACTTTGTCAACAAAAGTCTGTCTA
>NW_011495064.1:16839664-16854676 GCF_000754665.1 Bison bison bison
CTTTGTCAACAAAGGTCTGTCTAGTCAAGGCTATGGTTTTTCCAATAATCATGTATGGATGTGAGAGTTGGACTATAAAGAAAGCTGAGTGCAGAAGAACTGATGCTTTTGAATTGTGGTGTTGGAGAAGACTCTTGAGAGTCCCTTGGACTGCAAGGAAATCCAACCAGTCTATTCTAAAGGAGATCAATCCTGGGTGTTCACTGGAAGGACTGATGTTGAAGCTGAAGCTCCAATTTGGCCACCTGATGCGAAGAGCTGACTCATTGGAAAAGACCCTGATGCTGGGAAAGATTGAGGGCAAGAGAAGGGGACGACAGAGGATGAGATGGTTGGATGGCATCACCAACTCAATGGACATGGGTTTGGGTAGAGTCCAGCAGTTGGGAAGCCTGGCGTGCTGCAGTTCATGGGGTTGCAAAGAGTCGGACACAACTGAGCGACTGAACTGAACTGAATGTTTATGATAATATGCTCCTGAGTGTCTTTATCACTTAAGAAAATAAAGAAATTGTAAAATGTTGTAAATTCTTTTCAACTGAAAAACAAGATGTTATTTGATAGGGAACATTCCCATGGTCTGGAGAAGGAAATGGCAACTCACTCCAGTATTCTTGCCTGGAGAATTTCATGGACAAGGGAGCCTGGCGGGCTACAGCCCATGGGGTTACAAAGAGTCGGACACAACTGAGTGACTAACACACACACACATTCCCATGGTCTCAGAGCATCATACATGCTAAGGAATAGTTTCGCAGGCATTTTGCCATCATGGTGATTCACACAATCTCTTATCACTTTGATAATTTTCTTGCAGAAATACAGAGTAAATGGAAGTCATTATCTTTTCAGGTAGGAAAGCCATGCTTTAACTCTAGTTAAAGATATGTTAACTAGTCTGGCAGAACTCTAGTCTGATATTTTTTCTTCTTGTTTTTTAGAGCCCTGAGACTTTAGGACAGAGACCACCTCTAAGCACAAACATCACCCACTTGCATAGTTATGGAGATGATCTGCATGACGTTGAAAATGCCCCTAGTTTTTTGACGGCGGCGCATAACCATGGGGTCAAGTGGACTTGGGAAAGCAGCGACATTAGATGAGCTGCTGAGCACTTGCATTGAGATGTTTGGTAGGAGCCTTTCTCCCTTTTGTACATCTTGCTACTCTACCTCCCCCAGTTCAGTTGCAAGTGTTGCTGTGGAACAGAAGTCAATCTCCATACGTTGGTATTTGGGACTGCCCAGGTGGCGCTAATTGTAAAGAACCCGCCTGCCAGTGCGGAGACGTAAGAGTCGCAGGTTCGATCCCTGGGTTGGGAAGATCCCCTGGAGAAGGGCATAGCAGCCCACTCCAGTATCCTTGCTTGGAGAATCCCACGGACAGAGGAGCCTGGCGGGCTACAGTCCATGGGGTCACACAGAGTTGGACATGACAGAAGCGACTTAGCACACACTCACGCACCTTGTTATTTAAGGCCTTTTTATTAACCCCAGTTTGTCTCCCCAGTATCATTGCCCCATGCATTTCCTTCCTTTTACTGTCCACAGCTAATACCCAGACATACTGTTCACTTAATATTTCTGGAACATTCCCTGCATCTTTCTGCCTTTATGCCTTTATCATACTCCTTCATTGAAATTCTGCTTCAGGCCTCATTTAAGGTGTCATCTCGAATCTTCATAGTATCATTCCTCTACTCCCCAGTCAGGAATGCTGACTGCTTCCTCCACTCACCATAGCCCTTTCTGATTTTTTCATGGACATGATACATGCTGCTGTGATCCTTTCTTGGTCCTTTGGCTTAGACATGTGTGAATAGCACAATATCCTACTTTCTATGTTTGTCTATAAGTCTTATATCTCCTCCAAAGTTGTAGACTTTACAGCTATACGCTTTTCATGTTGTCTAACTACCATAGCATTTTGGATTATTCTTTTTACAAATAGAATCACAAAGAAGTTGTTTGTTGAATTGATTGTTTTAGGAAGAGTTAAACCAGACAGAGTAGGGTTGCCAGATAAAATACAGGATGATCAGTTAAATCTGAATTGCAGATGAGACACATTTTTAGTATAAGTATGTCATAAATAGGGCATGGGACATACTTGTACTAAAAAATTCTTTGTGGTTTGCCTTAATTCAAATTTAACTAAATCTCCTGTATTTTTATATGTGAAACCTGGCAACTGTACACCAGAGGAAGGATGAGACCTACCCACTTAATTTGCAAGGAAATACCAGAAGTAGGAGGAAAATGATAATTGGGTCTACAAGAACTTTTTGACACTAATCTTTCTCTGCTGATATTAGACAAAGAGAAAAGTAGTATGTGCTATTGTCTCCTCACCTCTTAATCTTCTTTTATTTTTTAACAGATGACAATGGAGAGCTGAATAATAGTTATTTGCCAAGAATAGTTCTACTCATGCACCGATGGTATTTGTCTTCCACTGAATTGGCAGAAAAACTTCTCTGCATATATCTTTTTAACTACTGTGTAATTTTTACAATCATAAATCAAGTTCTGTACTTAGATGAAGTGTCTAACCAAAGCCAGTAAATTAAGATGAATAAACAGTCTTCAGTCAGTTATCCAGCTGTTTTGTGAATATATATAGATGTCTAGACAAAACATTCAGATGATTGACCAAATAGCTGATTATCCATCTGAATGTTTTGGCTCTACTTGAAAATAACCACTTGATATGAAATGAAACAGGAGCTGTAGCCTGAATGTTTCTAACTTGTCTTTAACATTTCTGCTATTAGTATAATGAAAGAATATTTAACACTGATTCAAGAGTTACTTTATTCCTCTTAGGAAGGCAGAATGGTAGACCTAGAGGATACAGTTTAGACATATGGAAATGCCAGCCAGAATAATATGATCTGGCTCAGGCATAAACACCACCTAAATTTTCACATCGTCCCTTGCTGGTGAGACACAAGGAACATTCTAGCAGGTTTATTATAATCTGTTGATTGACATTAATTTTAGATTTTCTTCTGATATAAAGGCAAAGGAAATAACCATAGTTAGAAACCCCATTCTATAATAAGGACTTTTAGCAATCCACCACTTTTGTGCATGGTACAATCGTAAAAGGTGGTTAGAAGCCAAATGACTGAAAAATGGCTACGAAATAGTCACATACTTATAAGGAGGTTTTAGTCCCTGAGATCTAATGTTTATTATATAATTGCTAACGTAGGTTCCTGTAGTCTGCCTGCTGCAAGCCCAGGGGTCCTGCAGATGAGTGAGAAGCCTTGCAGGGCAGATCAGTGAGAGCCTGAGAGGGAGTGGGGCCATTGAGTGTAATTAGGGCTAGCTGGCTTCCATTTGCTTCCTTCAAGTTTCCTCCACTTTCTACTTCTTCACTCCATCATCAACCATCCCCCCAACCTCAGACAGGGAGTAGGTGTTAGAGACGAGAAGGGAACATTCACCCTGAACAGAGGTCCCTGGAAATGAACAATATCTTAGTACCTTGTGGTCCCAGGGTTCCACCGGTCCTGCTATTGAAAGGTGGTATGTAGAGAAGGATGGAGGGAACTATGTTAGTCTGGCCCCATTCCCTCCTTAGGGTCCAAACACTTTCCACAAAATGTGCCCACAGACAGTATTCTCATCATCATTATGTCCACTGCCATATGAAACACAAATAGAAAGGGGTATTTAGACATGGTAAAGCTTAATATCTGAAAGTACAGATTATATGGGAGTTGAAACCACCTGTGAATTCACATTTCTCTAGATTTTCCCTCTCTTTGGATTGCCTGCTCGCTGCATATCCATGGTACTTGGCATATAGCATGAACTCAGTAAATATTAGCTAAAAAGTATGAATAAATAGACTTGAGACTAAATAACAGCAAGATGTGTATATTACTATACCCCAAAATGATAACATTTTCAAATACTAAAGAAATTAGAGTACTTACATATTCCATTAATCCTACATATAAAATCTTTTTGGCTAAAATGGTGCTTCTATGTACTATTCATTTTAAATTATCTATAGTTAGTAGTACATTTGTCATTACAGTTGACAGTCATCATTTGGTAAGTGCTCAGGAAGGTAAAATTCACTGTATAAGTGGCTTCTCTTCCAGACCAAAAAAATACATCTCAGAGCAATAATATATGGTGCTAGTAATTTAGCACTGATGTCATCAGAACCCACTTTTCTCCCCACTTGAACATCCATGTCACCCTAATAGTATAGTCCTCTTCTTAGGAATTCATCTAAATTGATTAAACAGCCACAGATCTGTGCAAAGGAAACAACGTCCAAGGATTTTTTCCCTTAACTAGTGTACCTATCGAAATGCCAGTGGAGAAAGCTGTGATGAATTTCGATTAAAGATCTGCTACTTCATGAGGTACTTACAAACTTAATTGTCTTGTTTCTGGTTCTGGAATTATTGACAGTTTTCTTTTCCCCAAACTACAGACCTAATCTGACAGTAAAATGGACTCAAGTCCCCCTTTTGTTGATTTCATTAAAAATGGCTCTCCTCTGTTGCTGGCGGCTTCCCTGGTGGCTCAGACAGGAAAGCGTCTGCCTACAATGCGGGAGACCAGGGTTCGATCCCTGGGTCGGAAAGATCTTCTGGAGAAGGAAATGGCAACCCACTCCAGTACTCTTGCCTGGAAACTCCGATGGACAGAAAAGCCTGGTAGGCTACAGTCCATAGGGTCGCAAAGAGTCCGACACGACTTCACTTTCACTTTCTGTTGCTGGGGACATAGAATTTATCTTTCTTTTGGACAATTAAGCACTGGTCAGTGTGTTTAGGGGATGAAAGCAGCTCCGAGAAAGAGTGCATTCATTTTTTTTCTACTCCCTCACTGTACACATTCCCACCTACTTGCCATGAGTTGGGAGAAGGGTTTCTTCTCAGCTGTGGTTCTAGAGAGAAAGAGACTCTCAAAGTAGGAGTGGTGGACTTGGGTCCTTGATTGAAGCAGGAAAGAGCAAGACTCAACCTGATAGATGGGGGATAAGAGATTGCTAATTTGAGGTATGGTCTTCAAACATTGTTAAATGTAATCTGTAAAATGACACCATAGTTTCCACAGAGATCTAGCTTGAAATCTTCTGGTTGTCAAACATACTTGATGTCTTTTAGGTACTGGATTGTGAAATTTCCTGCAGAGTTTAATTTGGACCTCGGTTTGATCCGTATGACTGAGGAATTCCGGGAAGTAGCTAGTCAACTGGGATACGAGAAACACACCAGTCTCATCGACATATCCAGCATGTAAGAATGGTGCAAGCTTCTTTCAAATATGATGAGTCTGCTTTTTGGGGGAGGGAGTAGTGATGATCCCACTTGACCTCCATCCATACCTGTTCAGAACCAAGGTGTGCTTCTTTGAGGAAAGCTTTGCTGCGAAGAGCACAGTCCCGTTGGACACAGTTTATCTCTCCAAGCTTCAATTTCTGTGTTTGTGAAGTAGAAATTGTACCTTTCTCATGGGGTTATAATGAGCACCCAAGAGGTACATGTGATAATATGTGAAAGTGTTTGACACCTAAAAATGCTCAGTACTTGGTTACTGAATCTAGTCTCCTATGCCCTTGCCACTGTGTTCTGTGGATCAGCAGCTCCAGCATTAGTTGGGGGCGGGGGCTCAATAGAAACATAGAATCTCATGCCCCACCCTAAAGCTGCAGAATTGGAAACTGCATTTTAGTAAGATTCCCAAGTGATACATATGCTCATTCAATTTCGAGATGCTCTGTACCATGGTGCTTCTCATGTCGGCCTGAGGCTGTGCAAATGTGGACCATAGCTGTGCCATGAATTGATCAGCTCAGTAATTAGGAACTTGGTGCTAATTAGGCTAGCATTTTATATTACTAGCTAACTTTATAGATAAAGCTATTTTAGGGTTTTAAGTATTATTATCCATATTGAAAATATATATACTTTTGTGTCCTAGGCATTCATACTCTAGTCTTCTTTCCTAAAATACTTCTTCAAGAGTGATCCATGGTGAATGGTCCTGGGATTATTAGGGGTGTTGTTAAAAATATAGATTATTCAGCCCAACTCCTCTACTTACTAGCTATGTGAGCTTGGATAAATTTTTAACTTCTTTGTGCCTATTTTTTCTCATCTTTAAAATGGAAGTAATAATAGTATTACCTGATAGAGTTGTGAAGATTTAATGAGTTAATACCTGTGATTATAGTGGTGCCTGGGACATCAAGCGTTTGATAAATGTTGATGTTAAAAAATAGATTATTCAGATTATTCATTCCTAGTAAGTCAGAATGTCTGGTAGTGAGGTCCAGGCCTCTGTTTTTATAACAAGCTTTTCAGATAATCCATATGTTGCTGACCATATGGATTTTGGTGGTTTCCATCCCAACTATATATTGACAAAATCCCTCATGATTCAGACCTTACTGCTCACAAGAAAGACCAAGTAAGAGATTCTGGATGAATCCATGCAAACCAACCCTGTCTGGAGAAACAACTTGAAGATTATGTTCTATTGGCAATGGGTCAGTGGGTTTCTCTTCAAACATGAAGGGCAGGGTGTGTATTTTGCACAAGCCCCTGGAAGCAGGCCAAGAGTTAGAGAGTCAGTAGGTTAATAACTTCCACTGAGTGCAATGGGCTTTCAGCACATTGACCAGACTTGCTTTTCTTTCATAGTCCTTCCTATGACTGGATGAGAAGAGTCACACAGAGAAAAAAAGTATCCAAGAAGGGAAAAGCCTGTCTGCTGTTCGACCATCTGGAGCCCATTGAATTGGCCGAGCACCTCACTTTTCTGGAGCATAAATCTTTTAGAAGGATCTCAGTAAGAAACTGGACATTTATTCTTCCAAGGATAACAACCTCCATGCCAACTTTCCCAAGAGCTGCATTTTCATACTCTGAACTGTTGGCAGCCTCTGTCACTGTGCTCCTCTGGAAAAGTGCCCTTAATTCACAGGAACAATCCCTTTTAACCAAAGATAAATATTATCCTGTCTTTCTTTTATGGCTCAGGAGCTATATTTCTGTCGCTATTTTCAATGTCTTCTTTCATAGGATTAAAGCATGATTTTCTAAATACTTGGTGGAGATTTAACCATTCAAGGTTTATTTAGCTCCACTGATGTCTCCCAAGTGAACACATTTGGCTGGGCCCTTCATTTGGGAGGGAAGAAATATTTATTTAGGTTGGGATTTGTATAAATGCCTAATTATGGGTATAGGTTGAAATTAAGAACTGTAAGCTTTCTGAAGAATCTTAACATTAGGCTGTTTCTTTCTCAGGGATGGAGATCTTGGATTAAATTTTTCTTTCTTTCTTTGTCTTGATAGAATTCCTTCTCTATGACCCCTTTCTTCCTTTCGACTGTGGTCTTTTCCTAGCCACCGACTCACTCACTTTCCATTTGTTATACTATTTCCACAATTGTTCACAAGTAGCTTTTGTCTTTGTCTCACCAACTTTTGGGCATGTCACTCCTTTTCCAAGATGCCAAAGAATGAATTACATTATTGCTTGCAAAGAAAAACATGAGGTCAGAAGTATGGATTTCTGAAAGACTGATTCTTTTCACTAAGTAATCCTGCTTGGAGAGGACCTTTTGAGACCCCACAGGCAGGCCATGAGAGGAAACCTCGTGCTCTGTTTATATGATAGGAGGCTCTTGTGTATTAATATTAATATCTGATGACTCCCATGCTGACTTCAAGAAAATGTATCTGTTTTGCAAAAGAGTGGCCTTACTTCAGTTACTATTTTTTTTTCTCTTTTCTTGAGAACAATTTTGCAAGCTTATTCTGACTTGAAATTATGATTGTTATGTTCATTTCCTCTTCTTTAATGCATGCCATTGTATCTCAAACTTGCCCAACCATTGGAATCACCAGTAGGGGTGAAAAATGGAGATTCTTAGATTATTCCTCTGGAACAGTGATCCTTTAGGTCTAACAGGTTTCCTGAAACCAGTGTTTTAGCAAATGCCCCATGTGGATCTTAAGATCCAGCAAATTTAGGACTCACTGGAATGTGACTTTGAGTCTTGTCCCTTGCTCTCCTCACCAACACTATGGTGTGTAATAATTGTGTGTCTGTGTATGGGAGAGTGAAATGCAGTGAAACAGCATGTTAAAGGTACAGATATAGTCATTATTCATAGTATATTCATATGTGTAAGATGCCATGTAAGTGTGAAATGAAAGAAATAGTGATGTTGTTGTGAAACAGTGTCTCACCTCTTCCATGAAACATTCTAATTTATGATTTTTCAAAGACTCCATTATAACTCAGAGTCTCTGATTCTTGCTTTACTAGTTCACTGATTACCAAAGCTATGTCATCCATGGCTGCCTGGAGAATAACCCAACCTTGGAGAGATCTATTGCTTTATTTAATGGAATCTCTAAGTGGGTCCAGTTGATGGTTCTTAGCAAACCAACTCCTCAGCAGAGAGCAGAAGTCATCACAAAGTTTATCAATGTTGCCAAGGTATGTATGTCTGTTAATTAGACTGGGATTCTTAAAGCATTCTAGATATTCATTCACTTGGTTGAGAAATGTCATTGAAGAAATTTGAAATTCACAATGTAGAAGGTAATTAAACTACTAAATGTCTAATGAACAAATATACTTCTCTCATGCAAGAAGATTGCTTTTAATTGGCAACACTTGGAAGTATTTAATGTAGCTATTTTCTGTGAGAGGATTGGTATATTTTTCTAGTGTTTCTAGTACATTTTTCTAGAGTTTCGTTTGTATTTCATTTTGAATTGATATTGTTTTTCCTACATCCTTATTATTAAAATTGTACATGACTTCATCTGTACTGCCAAAAGGTGAGAATAATTCAAAAATTGTTACAAAGTATTGAAGTTAACATTTTTTTTATTGCAGAAACTCCTTCAGCTCAAAAATTTTAACACCCTGATGGCAGTGGTGGGAGGCCTTAGTCATAGTTCCATTTCCCGGCTCAAAGAGACCCATTCTCATCTTTCTTCAGAAGTTACAAAGGTACAGTGAACCAGATCATAATCCCAAGTAAAAAGTTTGCTTAGAAATTGTTTAGAGGTAGGATGATCCTAACAAATGTCACTCAGAAGGGGAAAGTTTTCTTCTTAGACAATAGGAGGTTATGGCCATACCTCCTGGAAAAACAGAATAGAAGTGGCAGCAAGTGTTCAGTACAAATGCTTTTAAGCCCCATTAACATATTCTAGACATCCTGGAATGTGAAGTCAAGTGGGCCTTAGGAAGCATCACTACGAACAAAGGTAGTGGAGATGATGGAATTCCAGTTGAGCTATTTCAAATCCTGAAAGATGATGCTGTGAAAGTGCTGCACTCAATAGGCCAGCAAATTTGGAAAACTCAGCAGTGGCCACAGGACTGGAAAAGGTCAGTTTTCATTCCAATCCCAAAGAAAGGCAATGCCAAAGAATGCTCAAACTACCACACAATTACGCTCATCTCACACGCTAGTAAGGTAATGCTCAAAATTCTCCAAGCCAGGCTTCAGCAATACGTGAACCATGAACATCCAGATGGTCAAGATGGTTTTAGAAAAGGCAGAGGAACCAGAGATCAAATTGCCAACATCCACTGGATCATGGAAAAAGCAAGAGAGTTCCAGGAAAACATCTATTTCTGCTTTATTGACTATGCCAAAGCCTTTGACTGTGTGGATCACAATCAACGGTGGAAAATTCTGAAAGAGATGGGAATACCAGACCACCTGACCTGCCTTTTGAGAAATCTGTATGCAGGTCAGGAAGCAACAGTTAGAACTGGACATGGAACAACAGACTGGTTCCAAATAGGAAAAGGAGTATGTCAAGGCTGTATATTGTCACCCTGCTTATTTAACTTATATGCAGAGTACATCATGAGAAACACTGGGCTGGGGGAAGCACAAGCTGGAATCAAGATTGCTGGGAGAAATATCAATAACCTCAAATATGCAGATGACACCACCCTGATGGCAGAAAGTGAAGAGGAACTCAAAAGCCTATTGATGAAAGTGAAAGTGGAGAGTGAAAAAGTTGGCTTAAAGCTCAACATTCAGAAAACGAAGATCATGGCATCTGGTCTCATCACTTCATGGGAAATAGATGGGCAAACAGTGGAAACAGTGTCAGACTTTATTTTTTTGAGCTCCAAAATCACTACAGATGGTGACTGCGGCCATGAAATTAAAAGACACTTACTCCTTTAAGAAAAGTTATAACCAACCTAGATAGCATATTCAAAAGCAGAGACATTACTTTGCCAACAAACGTCCGGCTAGTCAACGCTATGGTTTTTTCTGTGGTCATGTATGGACGTGAGAGTTGGACTGTGAAGAAAGCTGAGTGCGGAAGAATTGATGCTTTTGAACTGTGGTGTTGGAGAAGACTCTTGAGAGTCCCTTGTACTGCAAGGAGATCCAACCAGTCCATTCTAAAGGAGATCAGCCCTGGGTGTTCTTTGGAAGGAATGAAACTCCAGTACTATGGCCACCTTATGCGAAGAATTGACTCATTGGAAAAGACTCTGATGCTGGGTAGGATTGGGGGCAGGAGGAAAAGGGGATGGCAGAGGATGAGATGGCTGGATGGCATCACTGACTCAATGGATGTGAGTTTGAGTGAACTCTGGGAGATGGAGATGGACAGGGAGGCCTGGTGTGCTGTGATTCATGGGGTCGCAGAGAGTCAGACACAACTGAGTGACTGAACTCAGCTGAACTGAACATATTGTAGTTGTAAATATTCAATAAATATGTATTTGGTGCTTACTATTTGATAGGTATTGTGAAATACATGAAGGTTACAAGGCAAATAAGACAGATATCATTCCTATTATCCGCTCCTCAAATGAAGTCATTAAACACTGGCTCTCTTCATAGAACTGGATTCAACACGGTGGAAGATACAAAAGAAGAGGGAGGGGACAGAAAGAAATCTTTTGTATAGAAAGCCTCCAGATTTATAGCTGAGTTTCCAGGAACAAAAATAATTTAAAGCAATGATTGTTTGCCAAACTGAACTTTTTCCAGACTGCAATTAAATTTTTCCTTATTGAGCGAAAAAGAACATTTCATCCTTATCAAAAGATTTCCCTGTAAAAGTGTACTTTGCTGTATCAGTGAGGACACTTTCAGCTATAAGTTAGAATAAAAATCTTGGAATTGCCTAAATAATAAGGAAATGGATTGTGTCACATACCTGGAAAGTCCCGAGGCAAGGCCAAGCCCATGCACGGGCTGACCAGAACGCTGGCTCAACTGCTCTGGATTCCTCTGAGTGTGAGGTTTTTGTTTTTGTTTTTCATCAGACTGATTTCCCTCCTGACTGGGTTGTCTGCAACAATGGAAAAATTTTGCTCTTTTGTTTATGAAAGTTGGACATAGGGAAAACTTCTCTCTAGCTTTGTCCCCCTGGAATAAAGACCTTCTTTTTTAGGCAGATTGGACCCTCTCAAATCACATGCCCACCCCTGGGCCAATGACAGTATCCAGTGGAATGCAACATGTTGATTGGCTTAACTCTTATTCCTGAACCAATCATAAACCAGAGGGATGAAATTATGTCATGGTAGATCAGAACCTATGCTTGGACTTGGGCATGGAAACAGCTCCATCTGAGACACATGGGAAAGAGTATACTAGTCAAAGCTAGGGTCTGTAAGGAAGGTCTGGTTGCTGTTAGACAACCAACAATAACTTGTTCATATGAACAGGAGAATTTAAGCCACAGGAGCGCTGCTGACTGACCTCAAACACTGTACTCATTTCAAGTATAATGGGGCTCATTATGTGTTTCATTTCCCTTTAGATTAGTACTGAATTTCCAGTAGAGAGCAAAACATATTTTAAATGTGAAAATAAGAATTCAATGGAAAAAAATTGAAAAAAAAAAAGATAATTCAATGGAGGCTCATAGAGGCTTGGAACCAGCAGTGTATATTGAAAAATTATTTATTCAAACTCCTCTTTCTTACAGAAAAAGAAACCTAATGTCCCTAAAAGTGAAGTGACTTGCTTAAGGTCACCTTCTTAGCGGCAGAGTCCAAAACCACAGCTATCTCACACATCAATATGACTGTTCCTGCCCCCATCCTGTGCCCTTCAAGTTATATCTTGAATGCAACTTTCTTGGAACTAGGAAATTCTAATATACTGCATATGTTAAATATAATATATGCTTATTTTTTGGATTATAATATTGCCATGAATTATTAAATACTTATATAATGATTCAGTTTAACATCTCAATATCCCTAGTAGGTAGGCAGAGATGTGGGCTATTTCTGTTTTGTAGCAGAATGGAACAGGCTGTCCAATTCATAGTCAGGTTTTCTAACTTTCTTTTTCCTGGTTAGTATCTCCCTGCATCAATGTTGGTGCAATCAATACTTCTCTTGGTAGCAGAGGAATTTCCTAGCCACACACTGTTGGGCCTGGGGGTGGGCAGAAGGGAAGGCTGTTTGAAAATCTACTTTTCCATCTGTTCTCAGAACTGGAATGAAATGATGGAGCTGGTCTCCTCCAATGGCAATTACTGTAATTACCGCAAGGCTTTTGCAGACTGCGACGGCTTCAAAATCCCAATCCTTGGCGTCCACTTGAAAGACTTGATAGCAGTCCATGTCATTTTCCCAGACTGGACAGAGGAGAACAAAGTGAACATTGTGAAAATGCACCAGCTCTCCGTTACCCTGAGTGAACTGGTGTCCCTGCAGAATGCCTCTCACCACTTGGAACCCAACCTGGATTTGATCAACTTGCTTACGGTGAGTTCAATGGGCTGGAGCTTGTGCTCCAATAGACTGGAGCTTGAACCTCACCTCCCAGGGGATGCAGGAAGATTCCCGCCAGCAGTTCACAATGAGGGCAGGGGAGGGGTGGGATGTGGGGTCAGTGGTTGGAAAGAAATCTCAAAGGAGGAAGGGTGGGGAAGCCACACCTGTAACCTGCGTAAGTTCAAACTGTTAAATATGATCTCCAAGCGAAGAAAATTCCGTTTGCTTTGAGGATCCCAGTCTCTGCCCCCGCAGCTCTGGTTTCTGGAGTTCTTAGAGAGGCCCTCCAGCTCTGTCCTCAGGGCCTCACAATCCTGAATCACACTAATCTAGTCCTGCATCACACACATCCCCTGGGAGGTGAGGTTCAAGAGAAGCTCACTGGCTTCTCTGGATCCTCACCGCATAGCTGTAGCTGAAGCCTGGAGTAAAGCAGGAACCTCCTCCAAGATCTCCCTGCCCCCACTCCCACCAACCTCCCCAAACCACCAGAGGCACCTCCCAGTCTGGCCCTGGAGGCCCTTCAGGACTTGCTTTCTGACTCTTAGTCTCTCCTCATTTCTGATCACCCGATCCCACATCACACCTGCCTTTGAGGAGTATGGGGCTTACACCTTCTACCAGTAATTGCTGCCTTCTACTTTCTGGCCATTGCATTTTCTTGGAAAATCCTTTCCTTAGCCCTCCATCCCACCGCCCCCCTCCCCCTGGCACCCGATGACTAGCTTAAATTTAAATGCCTCTCTCTTTATTTAGATGCTCTCAGGGAGCATTCTGTTTCCCTCCAAAGCAGTAATGCATCTGTCACCTGTGTGCCCTCGCACTTTGTACTTTCTTATCTATAGGAGGTAACACTTGACATTAGATTTGTTTTTTTTTTCTGTCTACTTGCCTTATGCGTAGCGTGTCCCCAGCACCTTCCATAGTACCTGGCATATGTAGGGGCTCAACAGATGAACTGAACGCTATAATTAGGAATGATGTCGGTCGGAAGAAAGTAACCCATTTCTCATCATTTTATTAGTATTAGTGGCACACACAGTTAGCTGGTCTCTAGGTCCTAGCACTTTTAGATACACAGGTGTGTAGAAGAGAATATTTCCCATTGGCTGCTTCTTTGTAAGGGGGGAAAAGAGGCATAAGCAAATTCTCTCAGCTTAGCTGAAACAAGTGGAGGAGTAACTTCCTTGTTTGGGTTTATGACACTGTAACATTTGAAACTTGGCTTCAATACTGAATTAACTACTTCCTTACAACGGCCATAGGAAATGAAAACAACAATCCCTCTGAAGCTCTGAAGGGCTAAATCCTCTAGGGCTGCTGCATTGGAATAAGAGTGTGGTTCCTAGACCTTCTCACCCACTGTTCCTAGAACACAGAATTGTCTACCAAAGAGTTGACCCCCTAGGTGTAGGCAATAATGGCAACTGCCTTCTTTGTATAAAGCAAAAGTGGCCAACACATAGAAACACAAATCTCTTGGGGTTCAGATTGTGTGACAAATAATAAACACACAGACATTCTCACTGGGTGTGGGGGGAACCTCACAATCATCCAGGCACCTGCATTTATTAATCATTTGCCATGTAAATCTGTTTCTATGAATAAGTGACCAGAGTTGTAGCCCCAATCAGACTGTGTAAACCCACACACACAGGTGATGTCTGCAGACCAGTCTCAGGGTGTAGCCGAGGTTTCAGGTGTCTGTGTTCAGACTGTCTCCCTATCCTCAGTGGAGGATAGCTTCACATAGCAGGTGCCTACACCTGGGCAGCTTCTCATCTGGAAAAAAGATAACGATAGAGTAGGGGAAATAATTTTTAATTGTAAATGCAGCAAGCAACATCATGACAGAGAAATCTTAAAGGGTTTTGAATGAAATTTTGGGATGCTGATGGAAAAATCTGAATTCCAGAGGTAAAAGCTAAGAAATAATTGGGTTTTTGCTGAGAAGGAAAGAAAAAGGAAAAAACCTCAATCTCTAGCTATCTCTCTGTCTCAGAAATTGAAGGAAAATTTAGAAGCCACCAGGCATCATATTTCTGGAGAAGGCAATGGCAACCCACTCCAGTACTCTTGCCTGGAAAATCCCATGGATGGAGGAGCCTGGTAGGCTGCAGTCTATGGGGTTGCACAAAGTCGGACACGACTGAAGCGACTTAGCAGCAGCAGCAGCAGGCATCAGAGTCGGACACGACTGAGCGACTTCTCTTTCACTTTTCACGTTTCATTCATT
>NW_011495064.1:16854934-16855438 GCF_000754665.1 Bison bison bison
GGTCATTCTTAGGCACAGCATTGAAGGGGTGATTCTTTCTGCTCCAAGACCCAAGGTCAAGTTTCTGCCTGAAGTGACTGCTTCCCCTGGTGAGGAAGCTGATATCAGTTGAGAGCTCCAAAAAAAGGAAAATAAGAACTTTTAAGTTCGTCAACAATTCCTATGTATTTGCCCGCTCTATGTATAGCAATGCTTGAACTTTCTGTAGTAATTGATTCCAGTTTTCACAGCACTTTTCACATATATTGCCTCAGTAGATTCTCACACACGCCCTGTGATGTAGCCTGGGCAGGTCAGAGGGCATAACATCACCCCTGCTCCTTCCTGTTTTAGAAATGCAGAAGCTGAGAGTCATAAAGGACAAAAAAGCTTGCATATAACCAACTTCTGAATCCCCAGTTTGGATGTTTCTCTCTCTCACGCTCTGATGGACATTTACTCAGCAATGTGGGAATATTGCTGATATTTATATTATTTTGCATCTTTGAAAATTAAATAATCTCT
>NW_011495064.1:16855538-16856029 GCF_000754665.1 Bison bison bison
CCTGGTGGGCTGCCGTCTCTGGGGTTGCACAAAGTTGGACACGACTGAAGCGACTTAGCAGCAGCAGCAGCAGGCATCATATTTAGTCATAGCTGTGGTAGTAGAGTGTAGTATCCGGGCCAGAATCTCTGATGGGAGATTTAGCTGTTAACCTTGCCTCTGCAGTTTTTTAGCTTTGTCTCCTTGCTAACTGACTTTGGATTGTTTTCCTAAGGAGTTTTGTGCTCATTTGTGAGGTCTCACCCAGTTCTGAACTTCTGTGGTTCTAGATGTAAGGAATGGTGAAGCCTTGGGACTAAGGAACCAAGTGTCAGCCCGATCCCATGTTCCCAGCCCAGCACACATCAGGATAGCAGATTTCCAGAGATGAGCACAATCATCAAGTCAGTTCCTACTTACAGCCAAGAGCCTTACTCTCTCCCCACAGCCAAGGAGGAAGTTCAGTGCGTTCATTCTTCCTGGCCATAGGCAGATTAATCTCCTCAGAATCA
>NW_011495064.1:16856129-16941872 GCF_000754665.1 Bison bison bison
CTTTTTTTTTTTAATATAAGTTTATTTATTTTAATTGGAGGCTAATTACTTTACAATATTGTATTGGTTTTGCCATACATCAACATGAATCTTCCATGGCTGTACACATGTTCCCCATCCTGAAACTCCCTCCCACCTTCCCTCCCCATACCATCCCTCTGGGTCATCCCAGTGCACCAGCCCCGAGCATCCTGTATCATGCATTGAACCTGGACTGGTGATTCATTTCACATATGATATTATACATGTTTCAATGCCATTTTCCCAATGTAGACAGATTCTTTATCAGCTGAGCCACAATGGAAGCCCAAGAATACTGGAGTGGGTAGCCTATCCCTTCTCCAGGGGATCTTCCTGACCCAGGAATCGAACCAGGGTCTCCTGCATTGCAGGTGGATTCTTTACTAACTGAGCTATGGTGGAAGCATGTAAGAACAAGTTAATTACAAAACAAAATCTATGTGAGCAGGGGCTCTGTTTGCCATTTTTTTTTATCATAACCTTAGCCCTGCGAACAGCACTGGGCACACCTGAAAGAAAGGCGATCATACCACCAAACTGCTGTGATTTGGGTTATTCCCTGTTTGAGGGAAGATCTGGAGAAGACCCTTTCCATTATGATCCTAATTCATGTAACCAGGAGCTTTCAGACTGAGGTTTCTTGTTTCACGGTACATGAAATAGTCTGTTCTTTTTTCATAGTATTTTTAGATCTATCAGTTACGTTTACCATTCTGAGTATATGCAAATAACTGGAAAGCCCCTGTATTTTTACAATCGAAGAAGAAGAAGAGGAGAAGAAGAGGAGGAGGAGGAGGGAGAGGAAGAGGCAAAATTGTAAAAACTGTGAATGGAGATAATTTGATGATCAAGTATGTGTTGTTTTACAATTCTCCAATCGAGGCAATGTCAGTCCTAAGATGCAGACTAAATCCACAGCCATCTCTACTGATAGGCTTGGATGTAAAAGCAACAACCTGAAACAGTGACTCAAAACATTTTTCAGAAACAACCAAACTTAAAATGTTAGACACAAATAAAGATTTTTGAAATCCCATTGACAAGCTGCCTCTATTATTAAAAAGGTGTGTAGGAAGTAGAACAGGGCCATAACACCCAGAGGAGATCCAAGAAAGCATGTAAGATTGTGACTGGGAAAGCAGGGAGCTGGCAGGACTGACCCAGGTGGCAGCTCTGTATTCATGGTTGAACACTGTGGCATTTGGCTGCTATATTGATTGGAAGCCAAACCCTGCAGTTCATTTCTGTGTGACCCTCTAAAACAAACTGCAGTGGACACATACTAGCTCGTTTAATCTTCGCAACAATCCTGGGAGGGAACTATTATTGATTCCCATTTTACAGATTGAGACAGACTCTAAAGGCTAAAACGAACACAACATTGTTAATCAACTATACTCCAGTAAAAAAAAAAAAATTTTTTTTTAAAAAGAAGGTTAATGACTCACTTAGGTTTATACTGCCACTAACAAATGGAAAGCAAACCTTCCATTTGGTTTCCAAATGGAAGAAGACCAAAACATTTCCATCATGGAGTCAGGTATCTATTCATTTGACACAAGAAAATCCCCACGGATGTTCTGTATCTTTTGAAAGAGCATCTCCCCTACTTGGTGTGTGGCATATTTAGGTTTTTGGTTAGATGTTCTTGCACTGCCATCTTCTCTTCTCCCACAGATGCCAGTGCCATCGTTAGAGGAGGAGTCAGGAGGACAGGAACATACTCATTAAAGCCTGGGTTAACTCCTGATATCGAGTAATTCAGAAGGAAGAAGTCACTCAGTTTTCTAGGTAGCATTCACAATGCAAGGTAGCAAACCAGGACAGGGATTATGGGGATAGAAAAGACAGGTATGCTCTTTGCTTCCATGAGGCTTGGAAATCAGCAGAGTCTTCTATTGTGGAATTTACAAAATGGTCAGCAACTTTTCATGGCAGATGTGCTTTATTTGACCCACAAGGAATCATAAAAAATTTTTTTATTATTACATCCCAGTGCTTAAAATGGGAGTATTTCATATAACAGTCCAGATTTGTGACTTCTTTTGGTAAATTGGAAGATGTGGCACTTGTCAGACTGATGACAATTTGCCTTAGCTGAATAGTGGCTGTCTCCCATTCATCAGAGTTCACACCTGCCCCCTTGCTTCCCTAACCCAGAGATCCAGTGTCAAATTCCACTTATCAGCACAAATTTTTCTTATTGTTGGGCTAAGAGGAAAGATCCCCAAGTTAATCACATTGCAAAATTCTGTTGCCAAATACTCCATTGTACCAATGTCTCTATCAAAATCTCTCTTTCACGCATCTTCTTTCACTCAGTTACATAGTAGGCTGGCTCCTAAAAGCATTTGTTTGTGACATGGGCTAGTTCCTCTCCAGCAAAAAGTCAGGGCCCCGAAGGTAGAAGTGACCGGTCTTCAGGGGAAGGTGAATACAGTGTGCATTCTTTGTGAGCAGGATTTTCCTGATCTGAAATAATACTAGGGTAATTTTGTAGTAAAGTCAATTGTCAATTTTATTATGCTTGGAAAAAACCTTTAGATGACAAAGTCTAGGTAAAGCAATACATGATCAGATGTGTGGAATTCTTAACTTAAATATTATGTTTAGTAGGCAGAATAGTGACTGGAATGGTCCTCACCATATATTAGGTGGCCAATAAATATTTGTTCAATGAACGATGCAAGAATGCTGTTTTATAATGCCAGCTTCTCCATTTTTTAAAATGAGATGAAACAGAAAGATAAATTCTTCAAAGATATCCTTTGCCTCTGAGTTTTCTCTTGCTTCCTTCTTCTTTCTCTTCCCTCTCATTCCATACCTGTACATATTAAGCCTTTGTCTAATTTATCTAAGCCTTTTTTTAATTGAGTTTTTAATGTTTGAATTTTTTCCTAAGTAGAAAACTATTTAACTTTTTGGCTGCGTCAGGTCTTAGCTGTGGCACCTGCGGGATCTTTCTCTGTGGTGTGCGTCTTCTCAGCCCGGGTAGACTCTATAGTTGTGGTGTGTGGGCTTAGTTACCCCACAGCATGTGGGCTTAGTTCCCCAACCAAAGATCGAACCTGCATCCCCTACCTTGGAATGTGGATTCTTAACCACTGGACTACCAGGGAAGTCCCCAAGCTTTTATTTTTAGATGAGATACATTAGAGGAAAATTTTCATGCTTAAATGGACAGAGAAGGACAGGGCACATGGTTCTCTTCCCTGATGATGCCATGGTAGGATTCATCTTCCCAGTGAAGGGCATGTATGGCAATTATCCAGGCTTATTTAAGTCTTATGAATTCTGTTTTAGGAGAAGGAGACCATTCGCTTTAAGGTTTTATACATTTTATCCATATTCTTCAGTCTTAGTGTATGTTGTCATCCTTGCTCACCCTGTGTTTTCTCTCTGTATTTTTCTAAGTCTTCCCAGGAAGGTCCCAGTGTACAAATTCCTCTGTGAATCCATTCTGATCTTTTCAGTCTTCAGTGGTCCCTCCGCACAGTAATAAGAGTAGTTTTAGTACCTGTAACAATAACAATGACAGCAACAACATCAGATTCCATTTCCTGAGATTTCACTGTGTACCAGGCCCTGTGTGAAGTCCTTTACATGCAGTATTTCATTTGATCATGATAATAATGCAATTAGATAAGGGATTTTTGTGATCGTTCCCATTTTACAGAAGTGGAAAC
This sequence comes from Bison bison bison, assembly GCF_000754665.1. NCBI lineage: Eukaryota > Metazoa > Chordata > Mammalia > Artiodactyla > Bovidae > Bison > Bison bison. The sequence goes on from NW_011495064.1 coordinate 16,859,837, forward strand.
TGAATGTCAGAAAGAAAATAACTGGCTCAAGGTCACAGAGTTAACCAGAGACAGGCTTAGATCTGAAGTGAGGTCTCCAAAACCTCTCTGCCATGCTTATACACGCTGCTCCATGAAAATTTCCTACAGCACTTACTGTGGGACAGCTTCCTTGCATTTAGCTTGTGTTACCTTTTGTTGATATGAATATATCTTTTTGTGTTCAGGTCCTATTTATTCAAATAAAGTGTCAGGCCCTTGAGGGCAGAAATAGCGTTATACCATTTTGTATCACCAGAACCTAGCGCAATGCTCGGAAAAAATAGAAACCTCTTAATTGCTCCTTTATTTCTACAGTTCTCTAATCAAACCCCTAAGACAGCACTGATTCCATTTTCAAGTCTTATTTTATGCACTTGTCCTATTCTATAATATCAAGAATTCCTGATCTCTGGGTCTTAGGAGCTTGGTTCTTAGGAGCTGCTCAATAATTATTGAGAAATTGAGTCAATGGTTCTTATATGCTGATGACCACACTAAGTTTAACTTTTTTCTTTTTGAAATTTCATTTTCCACCTCTGCAATGCTGTCTTTTTAATGTTCTACATTCAGCTCACTATGTTGACCCCAAGCATTTGGTTTGAAGAAATTTCAGCAATGTAAATAAGTAAATAAATAATTCAGCATTCTGATTTATCCCTTCTAATTTGTTGTAGCTTTCTCTGGACCTCTATCACACAGAAGATGATATTTACAAACTATCACTGGTTCTGGAGCCTAGAAATTCTAAATCGGTAGGTATTGCTTTTTCTCTGAGGATTAGTGACAAACACCAATATTTGTCATTTACAATAATTGCCCATTACGATAGTGCTATGTGGTCTAAAGATTGAGGAATTAAAAAAAAATCTGTATTCTCATTTTACCAGTGGAACAGCTTAGCCCTGACGGATAATTCTCTCTTCACTTCACAGGCTAACAAAGAAGAACATCATTTCCAATTACTCTGTTTTATTCTTGATCTTCCATGTTCCCTCTGAGAACTACCTACATATGGGGCTAAAAAATAAGAAGTGGTAACAATAACTCATCTTAATGTTAAAGATCATTCTGACCCTTCCCGGCTTTTTTTAAAGCCTATTCAACATAAAATTAGATTTAATAAGTGTTAAATACCCTAATCATAATTCACAGATTTCTCTACTAATGATTGACCCAACTCAGAATTTCAATATCTTATTTGGATACCACCTCACTTAATTGATAGTTGACTCTTAGTAAAGAAACATTATACAATGAATTGAAGAAATTGCATTACTGAGTGTACACTGCTCATTACTTTTAGCAAGTAGACTGTAGCTCAGATATGTTTTACACCAGGAAGAAAAATATCAGGATGAATATGAAATTTACAATAAGGATGAGGTTTGCATGATGAAGAAAAAATTTCTGTCTGTTTCTTATATATATATCCTGAGATCAGTTTTCTTACAAATGTCTCATTCATTACCTCCATGAGTTCTGTGGTGTGTTGCCAGCAACTCTAGGCTCTAAGTCTGTCCATCTATTAATACCCACTACAATTCTGAACCATTGAATTGAAAGAGGCAGAATGACTGTGAATGCTGTTCACAGTGAAGGCCAGGTGAGAGAGAATAAACTTGAGTCTGAGTCAGTTGACCTAGTAGCTTCTGTTCTTAAAATAATGAGTGGTGTTTCCATCACTATGTTCCCCTCCCTGCCAGTCCCAAGAGGCTCATCTTCTGGGGACACTGCAGAACGCAGCCTTATGGGAAGATACAGCACCGACAAAGGGAGGGGTTAGGGCTAGACTCTTCAAAATTAGCATGATAAAGAGAACTCAAAAGAAAGGTGGACTTCCCAGATGCTGCAGTGGTAAAGAATCTGCCTGCCAATGCAGAAGACAAAGGTTTGATCCCTAGGTGGGGAAGACCCCCTAGAATGAGAAATGACAACTCACTCCAGTGTTCTTGCCTGGGAAATCCCATGGACAGGGGAGACTGGCAGGCTACAGTCCATGGGGTCACAAAGAGTCAGACACAACTGAGCACAAAAACAAGCAAGAAAGTAAAGTAATGTTATTGAAAAAAGGGAATTCGTAAGCTTCTCTTTCATTCCATAGCTCTGGTGTGATGAAGCTGTCCTGTACATACGCACAGCATTGCTGCCTCGCGACACCTTCCTTTAGCTGTAACCAGACATCTTAATTGCTGCCTGTTGGCTGTTGAATGCCTGGCAGGTCATAATATGTATGTTATCTCATTGACTCTGTTAAGCAAACAGAGTCTAGTGAGCCTAGGAATCTTCGACACAGCCAGTAAGCAGGAGAATTTGGATTCCTCTCAGGACTGTCTGGCTTCATCGCCTGTGCTTTTTCCTATGATGCTTCCCATCATTTCCTCACCATCTCTTGTTCAGAAACAGGGTAGGAATGATCATGTTGGCATACATGCCTGATTTGTGCCCTTTAGATTTACTTTATTTTCAGTCTCAAGTTTTGCCAATTTTAGGAGATATTTCCATACAATATTAAAAAAAAATCTTTAAAAAGTATTTATTTGATTGCACCAGGTAGCAGATGGGATCTTTAGTTGCAGCACATGTGATATAATTCCCTGACCAGGAATCCAACCTGGGCCCCAACATTGAAAACGTGAAGTCTTAGCCACAGGACCACCAGGGAAGTCCCAAAAGAGTCTTTTTAGCTCTTATCAAAGCAGAAGCTTTTGAAAACCTTTCAAAGTGCTAAAATCCTGTTGTTGTTTAGTCGCTCAGTCGTGTCCAACTCTTTTGTGACCCCGTGGGCTGTAGCCCACCAGGCTCTTCTGTCCTTAGGATTCTCCAGGCAAGTATCCTGGAGCGGGTTGCCATTTCCTTCTCCAGGGGAATCTTCCTGACCCAGGGATCGGACCCGTGTCTCCTGCACTGGCAGGCGTGTTCTTTACCACTGAGCCACCAGGGAGCCTGCTAAAATGAAAACTCTATGAAAACGCATTTCCCAATCCCTTTCTGTCTCTTCTCTAAGTGGAATGTCGTCCTATTGGTATTCAGTGTTTGACGCCTGTTGGGAACTAGAGAACAATTTCCAGTCAGGATTATTACTGAGAGCCTGTGGCTTTAGCGTGCTTACAGCTAGAGCCGGCCAGCCCCACCTACTTAGTCTCAGAGCTTCTCGGCCTTTCTCTGTTCACAGGGGCATCCTTTGTGCCTCCCTGTTTTTTGTGTTTTACTTCATGTCTCAGTTTTTTCATGCTACCTCGAGGTCAAAGAAATACCTAGCATTTCTACTTACAGAATAGTTAGGTCCAGACAACTAAATATGTATAAATATTGATATTCTAATGACTTAGTACCTGCTTGAAAAAAACACACTGAAAAAGATATTAGTTTTACTTCATTCTTAAATAACCACAGATTCTAATGTGTGTTAGGCATTGTACAGTTTCTTACATCTTGGAATCATATTGATACTGTCGCCCTTACTGCTTGTTCCAGATTGAGTTTTTGCTTCACAAAGATATGATATCCTTGGTAGAAACATAGCATGATTTAATGGGTGACCTTTGTAGTTTGTGTGGAGTCTGACAAATATTGAGTATGGCTATATTTCCTTTGGAAGTTTGAAATATCTTCTGGTATCCCTCTGAGCTTATGATAGTGTTTTGAGGAGATGGGGGTACTTTACCAAGTACCAAGGGAACCAAGGGTTTAGTCCTTTGTCATATCAACAAGATGAAAGACTTGAGCGAAAGAGCCGAGATGGGAGAGTGTGTGTGTGTGTGTGAGAGAGAGAGAGAGAGCGAGAGAGACTGTGAAAGGGTGACCATATGCGGATGGCAGATATTTTTTGTTTTATTTGTAGCCCACGGGATATCAGAAACACCCACCTCACAACATTAGTAGAGGCATAAATCTGTGTAGTTACACCTCAGCTCCCCTTGCAAAAATTTTATTCCAAACTCAGTGTCCAATTAAAAAAAAAAATCTGCTAATACATGTGTGTAGGTAGGCACCAGAAAAAATATTTCATTGTGTGAGAGTCCAAGGGAGAGAACACAACATGCACAGCGCTCTTGGCTGGTCTCCTGATAGGACTGTGTTTTGTGCTTGTGCCGTATAAACGTGTTATGCATTATTGCCACCATCTTCTCACATTCTTAAGTGAAAATAGCTTGCAAGAACGTAGGAACATACTGTGGAGAAAACAAGTTGCACTCAAGAGGGCTCGAGGGAGCTAGCGATTATTCAAACCATCAAGAAGTGATTAAGCATATTGAGAGAGACGCTGGCAAGATGACATAAACTTGGCTGTGCACCGCTGCCTGCTTGCTGCACACACCTAATTTATCACTAGCACTGAGTATTAAAGAATTAGATAACTGGTGTTTCATAGGCATTCTATTATACAAAAAAACCTGTATGGCGTGTTATAGAGATGTTTACCAGTGTTTTCGTATTATTTAGGGAACTTGGATAGGATTTTTGGATAAGCAGGATGAGTAATGTTTTTTCCCATCTATAAAAATGCAATCTAGGCTCCTGCTAACCAAAACGCACTATCCAAATATGTATTTGGTTACAGATTAGATTCTACCGACAAAATATTCCATTAACAACATTTTCATTGATGTTTGTTTTAAAAACATTTAAGTGCTACACAAATATAATTTTCTACTGATGTGAACATGCAAAACTCACATGTCTTTCTCAGTGTCCCTGGTCCAAATTTCAAAGTCCCAGATAAAGTTGAAAAATGTGTGTGTTTTCCGTGTGTAAAATAGATAGCTAGTGGGAAGCTGCTGTCTAGCACAGGAAATTTAGCTTGCTCCTCTGTGATGACCTAGAGGGGTGGCCCGGAGGTGGAAGGTGGGAGGAGCCACAAGAAGGAGGGGATATATGTACGCATACAGCTGATTCACGTTGTTGTCCAGCAGGAACTAACACAACACTGTAAAGCAATCATACTCCAATTTAAAAAATAAATAAAAAAATTTTTTTAATGTGTATGTTTTCTATTAGCAGCCTACCTCCCCTACGACGCCCACCAAGCCTGTGGTACCCCTGGAGTGGGCCTCAGGAGTGATGCCGAAGCCAGATCCTACAGTCATCAACAAGCACATAAGGAAGTTAGTTGAGGTAAGTGAGCACTAGGAGGCCCCTTTCTCTTTCCAGAATGTTCTCTGGTACCAGCCTAGGTATCAGCTGGAGTCCATTAAAACAGCCCTCCTGCAGGTAGGAAAAATTCAACAGACACTTAGCTCTGCCTGGCCATGGCTTCTGGGGAAAAATCTTCCAGGAAGGCCCCCTTTCCCCTTTCTTTCTGTGGGTTCTCACTTGTCCAAATGTTCACAGCTACTTAGAACTCCTGTCTTCCCCAGGCATTTGACACATTTGTCATTGCCCCTGCAACCCAAAGGACTGTTTGAAGGTTAGAAACTACTCATTAAAAATCCACATGGGGGTACTTGCCTGGTGGTCCAGCAGTTAAGAATGCGCTTCCAATGCAGGGGATGCAGGTTTGATCCCTGCTGGGGGCACCAATATCCCACAGGCCGCAGGGCAGTTAAGCCCATGAGCTGCAACTTCTAAGCCCGTGTGCCACAGTGAAGACCCAATGTAGTCAAAAAACAAGCAAGAAACAACCCACGTGGATCAGAATAAAATGCTTGATAAATTGGTTACCTGAGGCTAGGAGGAAAATCCTGCAAGTTCAATAGTCTCTTCAGCTTTGTATGTTTGGAGGTCTGTGACACAGCAGCACAATACCATTTAGGTCAGAAACATCACTTAAAAAAGGGCAAGATGATGTCAGAGTTTTCCGTGTAAAAAAACAGTAGATGCACCAATGTGGGAAAGAAGGAAAGCGCCTTTCTCAGGCACTAGAAACTGTGATTATTGATTATACATCTACCTTCGAGCATCAGTATCTCCTCAGGTGCAGTAGAAACAAGTCTTTGGTATGTAATGTACTCTTTGCTGGGAAAGAATGTTTACAGAAAAAGAATGTTCTACATCTTGGCTCATCCACAAAACCATGAGGTGCTGATAGAAAAGTTTCATGGAGCATATGTGGCAGAAAGGAAGGAAAGGGTGAGGGAAGATGATGAGAAAGCCATAAGGTCCAGTGGGGACCATATGATGATGTGATAGTGACAGACCCTACTTGGAGCCAGGGAAAGTCGGCAAAGGATCCAGGGATATGGAATTGTGGCTCAGGAAAGTCTAGAATCAGGAAATAAGAGGTATTCTTTCTCCTACTCTTATGTCTGCTTTTCTCTGAATGTTCACGCCATTCTCTGCAGACAGGCCTTCTTTGCTGCACATGTGGAGTCTATTTTGCCCCTTAGTACTTTATCTCTTTTCTCTAATTCCAATTTCATGGGGGAAGGTTGACCCAGTTTTGATAGGCTGAGTACCACTAATTTAACCAAATAAACGACTGGGTTTTACTTGAATTTCCATAATGAGTTTTATTCCACAAAAAATCTTATACTCTCAGTATAAATATGGGTATTAAATGATAAATTGTAAGCACTCCATAATAGTTAAATTTTAAGCATTTTTGATTTGAATAAGTATTGAAAGTGAAACTTACAAAAAAGTTCAGTTAGCTATGAATAAACTTAGAATGAGTGCCAGTCATATTTTAATGAAGTAATTTGTTCATTTATACATTGCCTACTTCCCAAAATACTCCTGAAGCAGCCTGCAACCTAAGGCAATACAGATAAAATATAATAGACACCACAAGGGAAAGAGAGAGAGATTCATTGCAGCTAGACTCGAAGTCAAGTATTTGCATACATGTGTTTGCAGGGAGAACTCACAAATTTTTTTTTTAAATCTTAAGAGGGCAATAGAAAATTCTTTTTTATTTTTCTCTGATTATAAGGAAAGCCAGGGGGATTCTATTGGAAGTCCAGTGGTTAGGACTCAGCACTCTCACTGGCCCCTGGTTCAGTGCCTGGTTGGGGAATTAAGATCTCATAAGCCATGTGGTGAGGCCAAAAAAAAAAAAGGCAGAAACATTGTGAATATTAATGCATTACATAAAACATAGAAAGTAGAAAGTTTTACCTTCAGGTCTTGGTATTTCTTCTGCCTAGGGATAATCACTGATAACTTGTAGATGATCTTGTATGACTTTATTCCACTCCCTCCATACATACACACACACACACACACACATATATGCATATCTTTGAGCAAACTTTTTTGAGAATTCTGAACTCTTACATATATATATAAATCTGTTTCTAGACTGTACTGTCTCTACTAAGTTATAATACCATGTTGTTTTGGCTAATATAGCTTTGATTTCTGATAAGATACACTGTCTCTCATGACTCCTCATTTTTTTATTTGAAGTATAATTAACCTTCTAGGTGTTCTAGGTATTTGACATTTCTACACATTATAAAATGATCACCATAATAAGTCTGGTTACCAACTGTCACAATACAATGATATTAAAGTATTATTGACTGTATTCCCCAAGCTGTGCTTTCCATCCCATGTCATTTGCAACTGGAAGTTTTCACCTCTTAATTTCTCTTGCCTATTCTTCCATCCTCCCACTTCCCTCACCTCTGGCAACCACCTGTTTGTTCTCTGTATCTATGAGTCTGTTTCTGTTTTATTTTGTTCATTTGTTTTTTGAATCCTACATATACGTGAAATCATATGATATTTGACTTTCTCTGCCTGACTTATTCCAGAGAAGGCAGTGGCACCCCACTCCAGTACTCTTGCCTGGAAAATCCCATGGAAGGAGGAGCCTGGAAGGCTGCAATCCATGGGGTCGCTGAAGGTCGGACATGACTGAATGACTTCACTTTCACTTTTCACTTTCATGCATTGGAGAAGGAAATGGCAACCCACTCCAGTGTTCTTGCCTGGAGAATCCCAGGGATGGGGGATCCTGGTGGGCTGCCATCTCTGGGGTCGCACAGAGTCGGACACGACTGAAGCGACTTAGCAGCAGCAGCAGCAGCCTGACTTATTCCACTTACCATAATATTCTAAAGTCTTTCCATGTTGTCAAATAATGGCAAGGTTACATCCATTTTTTATGGCTGAATCTATTCCAGTTTATTCATATATCACATCTTCCTTATTCATTCATCTGTCAATAGACTCTTAGGTTGCTTCCATATCTTGGTTATTGTAAATAATGCTGGAATGAACACAGGGGTGTATATGTCTTTTCAAAAACAAATATTTTTGTTTTCTTTGGAAAAAATACACAAAAAGGAATTGATGGATTGTATGATAGTTCTAGTTTTAATTTTTTGAGGGACCTCTTTACTGTTTTCATAGGGGCTACACCATTTTATAATCCCACCCAAACAGCACACGAGGGCTCCCTTTTCTCCACATCCTCAACAACAGTTGTTGTTTGTTGTCTTTTTGATAATAGCCATTCTGACAGGTGTGAGGTGGTATCTCATTGTGGTTTTTATTTGCATTTCCCTGAGACGAGCGATGAGTGATATTGAGCATTTTTTCATATGTCTGTTGACCATCTGTAAGTCTTCTTTAGAAAAATGTCTATTCAGGTCCTCTGCCTTAAAAAAATTTTTTTTTTGGTCAGTTCTTTGTATGTTTTGAATATTATCCCCTTTTAAGATGTATCATTTGCATCTTGTAACCTTCTCCTATTCAGTAGGTGGCCTTTTCATTTTGTTGACGTTTCCTTCCCTGTGCGAAAGCTTTTTAGTTTGATATAGTACCAGTTGTTTGTTTTTGCTTTTGTTTCCCTTGCCTGAGGTCATTACTCCTCATCTTTAATAATTTTAGGCTATTTTCAACATGTTACTTCTATCGGAACTTTAGAATTAATTTGTTCATTTAAAACAAATTCCCACTGGGATTTTTATTGCAATTGCATTACATGTATACTTTGATTTTTGAGATAATTTAACATTTCAAGTTTCACATTCTATTGTCATGGTGTTGGTATTTGTATATTTACCAGCCTCACTCCTACTCAACCCAAAGGGCTCGGTTTAGACCTTGCTTTCTTCAGGAAATATTTTAAAATTTCCTCCCCACCTCCCTTCATAGCATTCTGCCTTTATCTTCAGCATTGCACTTACCTCATAATACCATAAAGGCTTCTCAATTTTGTTATCTCCTACTAGATTTCAAGCTCATTGATAGAAAAAGTAATATGCTAATTATGCTTTCCCAATAACAAGTTCAGAGGCTGCCTCATAAATAGTCATTCAATAAATATTTGTCTTTCCTTTGCAGTCTGTGTTTAGGAACTACGACCATGACCATGATGGGTATATCTCCCAAGAAGACTTTGAAAGTATAGCTGCCAATTTTCCCTTCTTGGATTCCTTTTGTGTGCTAGACAAAGACCAGTAAGTTTAATTTTGTTATATTATAATGTAGCTGTCCTGAAGCAGAAAATTACTGTCAAAGGAGAGCAGAGAAGTCTATCTCTAATTTATATCCTGAAAGCGTCAATCCTAGTGATTTGATGAGATGTGTCTAACTTTTTGCTGATTTTTTCTTGGTGTCCATGAACATGACTGGTTGGATGGAATCACAAAGCAGATCACATCGTTAGTGTTAAGTAGAAGTTCATTTGCAAATTAGCCCAGCTCTCCATTTCATGTATTACTGCTACTACTTAGCAGATGAACTATCCTCAACCCCAAAACCTCCATCAATAAAAGAATAGAGACTAGATGCGGAAACAGTGGAAACAGTGTCAGACTTTATTTTTGGGGGCTCCAAAATCACTGCAGATGGTGATTGCAGCTATGAAATTAAAGATGCTTACTCCTTGGAAGGAAAGTTATGACCAATCTAGATAGCATATTCAAAAGCAGAGACATTACTTTGCCAACAAAGGTCCATCTAGTCAAGGCTATGGTTTTTCCAGTGGTCATGTATGGATGTGAGAGTTGGACTGTGAAGAAAGCTGAGCACTGAAGAATTGATGCTTTTGAACTGTGGTGTTGGAGAAGACTCTTGAGAGTCCCTTGGACTGCAAGGAGGTCCAACCAGTCCATCCTAAAGGAGATCAATCCTGAGTATTCATTGGAAGGAATGATGCTAAAGCTGAAATTCCAGTACTTTGGCCACCTCATGCAAAGAGTTGACTCATTGGAAAAGATTCTGATGCTGGGAGGGATTGGGGACAGGAGAAGGGGACGACAGAGGATGAGATTGGCTGGATGGCATCACCGACTCGATGGACATGAGTTTGGGTGAACTCCGGGAGTTGGCGATGGACAGGGAGGCCTGGCGTGCTATGATTCATGGGGTTGCAAAGAGTCGGACACAACTGAGCAACTGAACTGAACTGACTGATAGTTAGGTCTAGTATAGTAGAGTCTTCATTATCACTGGACCAGGGAGTAATCTTAAAAATCATCAAGTAAGTAAGATTTATTTTTTTAGATTACGTATGGTGTTCAGCTGCAGATGACAGGTATGGATAGCCAGAAAGTATCCATGCTTTGTTTATTTCTTTGCTAGCTCAAATGCTGTCTTGAGAAACAAAGGAAAAAAAATGTTTCTCTTTAGCTTCAAACAATTTGTGAGAGATTAAGTAAATTTAGAGGCTAAAACCCGGATCATTAAATTTTTTTTAATTGGCAAGAAACTCTGACATTAATAGTTTTATCACTTCATTTTTAATTATGTGAGATTAATTCCTAGTTTAAAAATCATCTGTAATGAAATACTGGATTTTATATTGGTCAAGTATCCAAATTATATCATATTAAAATCCTCTAATATTTGTGTTGTAGTGAGAAATTTTTAAAAAGTTAAACCTGTAAATAATTCAGCATAAGGAAAGCCTTGGCAATTTATCATCAACATCTTAAAACCTTAATCTATCTTCACTGTATAACTAGATCAGAGAAATACTTTAAAAATACTTATATACTTTTAAAATAAATTATTAGAAACATAAACTTCTCTTATTAAATCAACTTTAAATTATCTGCTAACTACCTACTTCTTCTCTGTTTGTTTCTGTCAATAACATGTATGTAGAATATGAACTTAAAATCACTTTCCAGTCTTCATTTTCTTGCTCTGCCATTCTTTAGATGGAACTGAGTCTGTCCCAGTAAATACATATAGTTTTTCCTAAAAATATAATAATCTTCCCTAAAAATGAAGGTTTAAAGTGTCCCTACATGATTTCTTGCCAGACATGCTTAGATATGTTGATTTTGAGAGGAAAGTGGACCATCCAGGAGAAGATTTTATCAGGTTGTTGAAGATATGGCACCAGGATTCAAGAGAACAGTCAGGGCAGGAGACATAGATTGTCAGGTCTTCAGTGCGGTGGTGTGAGCTGGAATCCCAGGAGTGTGAGCACATTCTGATGGGAAAGTTTATTATTTTAATTAAAAAAATTTTTTTATCTTTTGGCCCCACTGCACAGCATGTGGGATCTAGTTCTCAGACCAGGGATCGAATCCACACCCTCTGCAGAGGCAGCAAGAGTCTTAACCACTGGACCATCAGGGAAGTCCCTCTGATAGGAAAACTTAGAGGAACATGAGCATGGGGCCTGGGAATGTGGCTTCAGGGACTCCTCTCCCCACGTGCAGAAGCTGAAAGACATGGATCCTTCAGAAGAGCTAGAGAAGGAGGAGCAGAAGAGGCAGAAGGGAGCCATGGCTACATGGAATCACCGGGGAGCATGGAGAAGGGATGTCAAAAAGGGGGAATCCTGTCCCCATGTCACGTGCTGCCAGGAGGTCAGCAAGTTCAAGGAATGAGAAAAGGCCACTGAGGATGTTACTGTGACAGCTTCAGTAGAATGGTGAATTAGAAACCTGATTATGTGGAGGAAAAGAGTAACTGAAGGAAGTGGAAAAAATGTCTACTGAATACTCCTCTGAAAAACTTCAGGAGTAAGAGGACAACTTCAGGAGTAAGAGAGAAAAGACAAGTGTTGGACTGGAGGCAGGAGTAAGGAAAGCCCTTTTTAAGGAGGAGACGTCCTGAGTGTATTTGTAAACAGAAGAATGAGTGGCTGGCAAGATGGAGCAGCACTTAGAAGGAGTGGTGTCCTGGAGAGTCGGAGAGCGGGGTTGGCGGGGAGGTGAAGGTGGGAAAATGACCCCAAGAAAGGACAGATGAGAGATAAAGGAATTCTGAATCAGCACAGAAGGGTGTGATCTTCAACACACGCTGATGTAGCCAAAAGGCAACATGAAGTTCGCCTATGTCAATGAATTTGATGGGGTCTTCCGGTAAACAAGGAGTCAGGGTGTGCAGTGATAGGTGGAACCAGAGGTTCTATGTGAAGAAGATCTGGGAGAATCACTCTCGTGGTCTGTGTGCCAATAAGACATGAATGAAAAGGTTACCAATGGTAGTGATCTGGACAACATCAGGTGGAAAAATCTGAGAATGGTGGGTCCAATTATCATGGTTTTATTCCTTTCTACAGCAACCTGATTCTTGCAAACCCTCTTATGAGGCAAAGGCTAGGAAGGAGATGTCCTTCTGGAAGCTTGTTGGTAATGAAGAAGACTTTCTGTGCTACAGTGCACAAGTCACCCTCCTCCCCACGATACATACACACACACATGCTCTGCTTACTAAGAAAGCCTTTGGGACTGAAAGCTGTCCTTTGAGGTCCTCCCCTTTTGGATGTGAACATGTGAACAGGATAGTGAATATTCCCACCTGCTTTGGTACAAAGGTTTGGGAGGCGAGTGATTTAAGTGTGGCAACTACTGAGCGGCATGTTTAAAGAGCCCTCTGTTCTTGGTTCTCTTCGCAGGGATGGCCTAATCAGTAAGGATGAGATGATGGCTTACTTCCTGAGAGCTAAGTCCCAGCTACACTGTAAAATGGGACCAGGATTTGTCCATAATTTTCAGGAGATGACCTATCTCAAGCCAACCTTCTGTGAACACTGTGCAGGATTTGTAAGTCTGTTTTTCAGTGTTTTCACTTGTATGTAGTGATTTGTGCAGTATTCTGAGAATGTGGGAAAATGGTCCACTATCAGAGTCCATGGTCTGTCTTAGATCACGTAAACCACGATGGCTCCCTGAAATGAAACATTCGATTAAAAGCAAGATCCGCAGCCGTCTATGGGGTCACACAGAGTCGGACATGACTGACGTGACTTAGCAGCAGCAGCAGCAGGTTTAGCTACACTCTTTCTAGGAATTCAGGGCTGGCAAAGACAGGGAAGGTTGGTGAGGCCTATTAACTTGAGAGAGCAGTTTGACTGTTCATACCTGCCAGGGAAAGTTTCTGCCCAGTGAGTCCTGGCATTCATCACTAAGTGGGTACAACTAAGTGGGGGTATTTCTTAAGCCAGCTCCTCCCAGTTCTTGTTTTATATGGTGTCAATCACTAGAAATCTATCATGACATGGCTCAATAATTCATAGCTCAGAAAGGAAAGAAATCTTTTCAAAGATAAGGTGGTTATAATAATAAATAATATTTACTTGGCATTTGACAGGAATAAACTATTTAGAGACATTAGTGTAATTGATCCTCATAACTAGCCCACGAGGTGGGCATTTCACTCTCCCCACTTGTGTGTGAAGGGAGGGAGGTCCAGGGTGGATAGCCCAATTCTCCCCAGATTTCACAGCCAATAATGACTAGATCTGGGACTCAAATGCAGGTATTCTGGTTTACCTACACCACTGCAATAAAGGAAGGTTGTATACATCATTTCGCACATTTGATGATTCTTTGGCAATTAAGATCAGGTTTGGCCTTGGTATTCATCAAAGACCCTTGAGCTCTGAACATCTTCTAGTTGATATCCTAGTAATAAAAGATGGAAAATGTGGTACCTACACGAGGGTAGCCCAGCAGCCAGGTGAGTGGCATTTGTTCAGGCGCCAACTCAGTTTTGTTAGCTTCGTGTCCCGCTGTGGATAGCTGATATCATATAAGCTCCTGTTAAATTATATTTTTCCCTTTCATTCTTTTTAAAAAATAGTTTAATATTTATTTGCTTTTTGTCTGTGTCAGATCTTAGCTGAAGCAGGCAAGTACTTCACGCCACACGTGGGCTTCTCTCTAGTGGTACCGTGTGGGCTCAGTGGTTGCAGTGAGCAGGCTTAGTTGCCCTGAGTCTTGTGGGATCTTAGCTCCTTGATCAGGGATTGAAACCTCATCCCCTGCATTGCAAGGCAGTCTTTACCACTGGACCACCAGGGGAGTCCCTCCCTTTCATTCTGGAATAACTGGCTTTGAGGAGCCGAAGGCAGGAGTTTCTATTCAAGCATCCCTCTGAGAATGGATAAATTAGAGGCAGTGGTTACATCAAAGATGCCCCATGTGATCATAGCAGCTGCTGCGGTCAAGGGGCAAGGGCAGCCTAACAGCTCTCTCCGCCCACCCCAGGGAAAGAGAGGTTCTCCTACCGGCTACAGCACTGGGATTGTGTCACCTGATCACTTGATCATCAAACAAATACGTCTCCTTTTTCATGTTTCTCTCTTCTGAGAGGGACTTTTGCCTGTGTCTAGACCTGAAAAATGCTCGAGTGGGATGGAGCTGTGTGCAACTCTCTACTGCAGAGGGAGGCCCAGGGAATTTCTTTGGCCAGGGCCCGGCTCAGCCAAAAGTCAAGTTGAGGCTTCTGACCCTGGCATGCTATGAGAGTTGGTAGGTGCTTATCAAATCTCGAGGTCTTATCTCTGCTCCCCAGTGCTTCTGGGCGTCTCTCCCTTCCATGGAGGCACAGATTCTGTAGAAGCAACAAGGTAGGATTCCCAGAGCTTCCACACTCCCCTCCTCAACTCATCACAGTGCATTTGCTGCACTAGTTTTTAGAAGCAGCTGTGATCAGGTAGAATGCTCTGGACTTGGCATCCAGAACTCTGAATCTCAATTCTGCCCTTAACTCTATGTCCTTGACCAAGTTATTGATCATCTTGGAGTCTCTACTTTCCTCTTTGTAAGAGAGGGTTAAGACTTACCTGTCATGTTGTTGTGATGATTAAATATCAGACGTTGCATGCCACAGAGCTCAAAGTAAATCCTTCTCTTTTGTTTTTTAGTGTGCCTTAATACTTTTGGAGTTTAATTGAAATGAAATCATTTACAGTTTTAATAGCCATTTTTACTTTCCAAAATACACTGAATTTCATTGCTACAATATGAGTTGACCTTTACACAGGCATATTAAGCAACAACAACAAAAAACCTCATTGGTTTTCAAAGGGATTTATAAAATATCATGTTCTAGATGGGCATTGAAGGGAATTATGGGGAAATAGAAGGAAATATTTTTTAGTGCCTGTACCACATACTTTTGAAATAAATTCCATTTTGAGGGTAAGGAAGGCAAACAGACACTGCTTGAAATACACTGATTTTAGAATTAGAATCCCAAAGCTGAAAGAGTTTTGCTAATTCCCTTACTTGGAACTCCGGAGAAGTTAAGTGACTTCCCTAAAGTCACATGGATCATGAGCAGCAGAATCATGACTCACATTCAGGTCTCCTGATGCTCAGTCCAGTGCTCCTTCCACCACAAACAATCACTCCTGCAAGAGCCTGAGATCTCACAGTCAAAGGGCTATGGGAAGTATCCTCTCCTGTCCTTGGCTTGTATGCTGACCCAGAGCCTCTTTCTGCCTCGTGTTGTCTCCTGGTTCTTAAGTAAGCATTAGCAAAAAAAAAAAAAAAGCATTAGCAAGCAATGCTCTGACTTACCCTCCTCATGGGTCTCATGCTTGACTTTATCCTTTTCAGCAGTTTGGCAGTTTCTGCAGCTGTGCTAATAACATAGCTGGCTATTTGATTATAGCCAGATAATCAAATGCTTCTTAAACCTTATCCTCTCTTGTCCTAGATCAGTGCAAAACAGCCAGGATCCATGGCATCCTGTCTTTCCTCAAGTGACACATTCTTCACCTTCTTCTTTCCCTACTGATTAGCTATGAGATCTTGTCAAGTGACTTCACCTCTCTATAGCTCAGTCTCCTCATCTATAAAAATGAGAAAATTATCATTACCTATCTCATAAGGATCTGGAGGAGGGCATGGCAACCCACTCCAGTGTTCTTGCCTGGCAGATCCCAATGGACAGAGGAGCCTGCCAGGCTACAGTCCATGGGGTGGCAGAGTCAGACATGACAAGCGACTAAGCACAGGGATATTGTGAGCATTAAATGAATTGCTACCCATAGCTTACTCATTACTCACTTACTTTGTGAAACTGCCTTTTACATAGCAAGAGTTCACTCAATGCTATCACTGTTATTTTTATTACAAAGACCAAGGGCTCTGTGAGGAAACATTTTCTCATACCCACAAAGTTTCCCAGATGTGGGACCTTGCAAATTATTTGACTTCCTGCATCATGACACTCACCTTTTATAAAAGGGAAGAAAACTTGATTATCATAAAGATCCTTACAGCTCTGACAGATGTGATTGGCTTACCTACCCACTTCCTTTTCTGCAGTGACACCTCCCCATCCCTCTTCCAGTCATCTGAGACACCTGAGGCCTTGCTTCCAGTTAGTTGTCTTAATAATCCTTCCTGTCTCCGGGGCAAAATGTTACCCTGTCCCAAGAGACATTTGTAACGTTTTCTGAAGGAACAAATTACTTTTAAGGCCCAAAGGAATCACTGTCCACTGGTGGGATTTCCTTGTCAGAAAGAGACTAAGGAGCAACCTTCCTACCGCCTTGAATCAGCAGCCACTTACTGTTCTCCTAGGACCATGATGCTCACACTCAGGGCATTGTTCTCCTATAACACATTGTGCACAACACCCCCGTCAGTGTCAATAGCCCCTACCATCTCTGTTTCTATCAAAATGATTTTATTAGGTAGATATCAGTCACTCAGCCTAACCATGAAGAGGTTATGAATGGAGTTTCTCCAACTTTAGGGCTAAGCCCGTTTAATTCATCCATGTTCCCTGCTCCTGAAGTCCCTGGTTCCCATATGCAAGTGCTGCAGGAGGCCTGAGAAAGAATGTGGGAAGTGCCCTTCTTCACGGAGGTTACAGCGAGGCAGAGGCTTGTGAGGACACTGTCACCACGATGATAATCCTCAGCTGCCTGGGCAGACTCCCTTGTCACTTCCTACATCCTACTTCTACCTGGGTTGGCACAGCCCTGGCACAGACCAAACACTGGGCACATGGAGAGAATAATGACATGAACAGATGCAAGAGCTTTTCCTCTTTTGTGTTTCATCAAGGCAGAAATGCTTCTCAGAAAATAACCAAGCAAAATTCAAATGCTTTAGTAGGATGGTTTGCTTGGGTTGCTTAATTTCCTGTGCTGTGTGCTTTGCTGTGCCTAGTCGTTCAGTCGCATCCCACTCTTTGTAACCCTGTGGACTGTAGCCCCCCAGGCTCCTCTGTCTTTGGGGATTCTCCGGGCAACAATACTGGAGTGGGCTGTCATGCTCTCCCCTGGGGGATCTTCCCATCCCAAGGATAGAACCCAGGCCTCCCCATTGCAGGTGGATTCTTTACCGCCTGAGCCACCAGGGAATCCCAAGAATGCTGAAGTGGGTAGCCTATCCCTTTGTCAGGGGAGCTTCCCCACCCAGGAATCAAACCGGGGTCTCCGGAATTGTAGGTGGATTTTTTTACCAGCTGAGTTACCCGGGAAACCCTTAATTTCCTGTAGGGGGCGCCAAAGCAGTGTGAATTGGAAGGTTGGGAATAGATGTGTGTGCACGGCCATGTGAGACATACAGCTAGTGGGGACCTACTGAACAGCGCAGGGACCTCAGTTCGGTGCTTTGTGGTGACCTAGTTGGATGGCATGAGGAGTGGGGATAGGAGGAAGGCTCAAGAGGGAGGGGATATATGTATATATATTATATAGCTGATTCACTTTGCTGTACAGCAGAAACAAGCATAACTATGAGTTGTAAACTAACTATACCCTAATTAAAAAAAAAAAGGAAAGCAGAGGGATCTAGGGCTTCCAAAGGCAGAGGGACAAAATCTTTCTGTGAATTTTGCTGAGAGCGCATTACAACAGAGTCCAATAAATTCACCAGTATCAGCTTCCCATCCCAGCTCCCGTTTGGCTCCCAGAAAGAAAACGGAAGCCAAACTCCTGTTATTGCTCCAGCTGGAGTGGGCTGGGAGAGGGTCCTCCAGTCAGACAGGAAGGGTGTCAGGAGCAGCTACATCCTGTTTGTGCTCCACCAGTCATCACGCTTCCCAGGACTTCCTTCTCTGTGGCCTTGTCAGATTCCCTGACATTCCTTTGTCTTTTTGTTACAGCTCTGGGGCATAATCAAGCAAGGATACAAATGCAAAGGTATGTAAACGTTATTTTGTTAAAATTTTTAAATGTGACTTTTGGGGCAGAAGTCGTAATTGTCTGATGGAAACTTTAAAGCTTTCGGCATCTTGGAGGACCAGAGGCTTTTGGGCTACTGGCAACTGAAGAGTTAATGTGCCCAGGAAAGGCCTCCCTGACAGTTCATTTCCAAGAGCCCAGGCTGGAATTTTATCCCAAGCAAACTACACTTATCAAGCCACACACATCTAACCCCTATCTCTAAGATGTCCTGCTTATCATTAGCACACATTCAAGGTGGGAATTCTGAGGAGAGCAAGCCCAGTGGAAATACTGTATATAATAACTTTGTCCTTCAAGGGAAAAAAAAAGAACCCATGCTTATTTCTGTAATACATATACATCTCTTTCGGCTCTCACATAGCTAGTCCTGTCTCTACTAAATCACAGATGACAATGAGAGAAGAGGAGACACTTTTGCCCTTTTCAATCAATTTGTTCATATACTCCCCCCATTTAATTGAAATTTATAGCAATTGCATAAATATATATTTAATAAATGCAAATTATAGATACTTTTGTTGCTACTTGTAGATAAAAGATTATTACATATTATGTAATATGTATTATGCAGAGTGTTCATACTGGTTCTTTTAAGAATCTGATAATGCTCTTGAAAAATATAATAAAACCACAGAGGAAAATGTTGTAATCACAGAATGCCTTCAGATTAATAATGTTCCCTGTGATGCCTTTTTTTTCTCTAATTGTCTTTCAGTATTTGGCTTTCATCTTACAAAGAGTAGGGAGCTTCCTTAAACCTCTATGGGAGTCACCCTTTAGTGCTCAGGGGAAAAAAAAAATCCCTTTAGTTTTCTGAATCAGTTGTCTTAGTCTAACTTGAATTGTTCCTTGATTTCAAGCAGCAAAGATACTGGTTTCTCCCCCTTATGTCCTAGACAGACAGACAGACAAACACACATACAATTTTATGAAGATGAAAACCAATTAAACCCTAAGATCTCTGTTCATATAGTATTTTCTCTTAAAGATACGTAGAGTGAAAAGTCTAATTAAAACAGACCAAACGTCATTACAATTTGATCTTTCCATGATGTCATTACAAAACCATTTGAAACTGGACCACTTAGGACTGGAGTCCCCAGTCTCCAGGCTGCAGACCAGTACCTGCTATCAGATCAGTGGCAGCATTAGGTTACAAATAAAATGCATGGTATATGTAATGTGCTTGAATCACCCTCAAACCACCTTTCCTACCCCTGGTCTGTGGAAACACTGACTTCCATGAAGAAATTGGTCCCTGGTGCCGAAAAGTTTGGGGACCACTGATTTAGAGGGAAACGGTTTTGAAAATAATGAGAAAGCTCCTTTTTGGTGGTGAGAGAGAAATATACCCTTTAAAATGATTGTCTGTCCTGTGATTCTAAGAGGAATGTAGAACTCTCATCCTAGGAAATAATTGTGCTGTTATCTTCCAAAGTGGCCAAAATTTTCTACCCCAAGGAGCAATTAACATCTACTTTCTTAACTAAAGCATCTCAGGGACAATCACAGGGTCGCTGCATGCCATTTCCAAGCCACAGCCAGTGAAACATGTTTATTGAGCATAAGCTCACCTTGTTTTCTGTTTCTGTGCCAAGAAAGGAAGTGAAGGATGAAATCACTTGCTCTGGAAAAGGTTTGGGGACATGAAGAAGAATAGAAAATGCAGACAAATCCTGAATGGAGGGATGCCTTGCTATTAATAATGAGAGGCAGCAGTAGGTCCTGGGAGAGAGTAGACGCTGAGGCTTCTCACCCATGTTCTGGCTCAGGGAGTGCATTTATGGGGACAGATCTTGGTCTGGAGAAGAACCCCAGTCCCATGTAATTTACAACTAATTTGAGGACAAAGGCAACTCCTCCCCTCAGGCTGCCCCTGCTTGTTGCTCCCTGGTACTTTAATGAACTGTGTAGAAGAAACAACAGAACAAATAAAAGAGAGAACTTTGGGAACCCCAGGAAGGGAAGAGAGTCCTGCTGGCCCTTTTACTGCCCCAAGACACACCCTGTGGATCTGAGATTAAACACAGAAACAAGGGTGGGGGAGGGGAGTCCTGACAGCCCAAAGACCACCCTGGAAACCTGGTCTGCACCCAACACATGAGGTTCACACTAATCACCTGTGATGCTTTGGGTTGTTTCAGATTGTGGAGCCAACTGTCATAAACAGTGCAAAGACCTCCTGGTTCTGGCCTGTAGGAGGTTTGCCCGGGCACCCTCCTTGGGCAGCAGTCATGGGTCACTGCCTGGAAGTCCCTCGTTGCCCCCAGGTAATGTCCTCTACTTTCTTTCCTATTGTGATTTCTCTCTGCTCACCTTCCAATCCTGCACCTTGGTTGGGTTTTAGATCTAAAACTGGTCAGAGCCATTATTATAAACACAAAGGTCTTCTTCAGGATGAGCAGCAGTGGCTAAAAACCCTTGAACCCTGCACGCTGTCTCTGCTTTCAGGTCTCAATAACTGAGGCCAGTTTCACTCCGCCTCTGATCTGTTCCTCTAGGACCTTGCCCTTCGGACTCCTGTTGTCTGCAACCACTTTGACCGTTTGCTATGAAGCAGTCAGATGTCAAATAATCACGATAATCACAGTAAGCTTTCCCCTTCCAGTGCAGGATGAGGTGTTTGAGTTCCCTGGTGTCACTGCTGGACACCGAGACCTGGACAGCAGAGCCATCACACTGGTCACAGGCTCCTCTGGCAAGATCTCTGTGCGGCTGCAGCGGGCCACCACCAGCCAGGCCACCCAGACCGAGCCTGTGTGGTCAGAGGCTGGCTGGGGGGACTCAGGGTCCCACACCTTCCCGAAAATGAAGTCCAAGTTCCACGACAAAGCAGCAAAGGACAAAGGCTTTGCCAAGTGGGAAAATGAGAAGCCCAGGGTGCAGGCTGGTGTGGATGTTGTTGACCGAGGCACCACGTTCGAACCTGACCAGGATGAAGCAGACATGGATGAGACCAAACAGGATGGTGAGGTCAGTGCTGGTCAAACCACAAATAAAATCAGAAGAGGGAAGCAGAAAGGGACTGAGATGAGCGTTATAGTGAATCCACAAGGCACCCTGGTAGTTTTGAAAGCAGAGTGGTTGGGAATTAAGATATACCACTTTTGTTTTTTTAAAGACATATCACTTTAGTCTTGCTATTGGCTAATTATGTGACTCTGGACAAATGGTCTCTTCTCCTTGGACCTCAGTTTCATCATGTATAAAACTGAACCAAGGGACTTCCTGGTGGTCCAGTGGTTAGAATTTCACCTTCCAATGCAGGGAATGTGGGTTTGATCCCTGGTCAGGGAGGTAAGATCCCACATGCCTCTTGGCCAAAAAACAAACATAATGGAAACAATACTATAACAAATTCAACATAGGCTTTGAAAATGGTCTGCATCAAAAAAAAACAAATCTTAAAAAAAAAAAAAAAAACTACACACACACACACCTGAACTGAATGGGTTCTAAAACTCAGTAAAGACTTTCCTGTCTGTGTACTGATGTGATGTCCAGGGACCCTTGTGTGTATCCAATATATCAGTTCACTATACCCACCAGCTTAGTTTTCCAACTAGAATCAGGGCGCACACTCAGAGAAGGCAGTGGAAGCAAAAAAGTTTGCAGATGGAGGAGAATTGGAAACTCTTGCCCCTACTTAAAAAAAAAAGAAAAAAAAGGCTTTTGACAGCATCATGGGGCAGAGGGCGGTGAATATCAGAGGTGGGGGGCTTCAGGATTCTATAAGAGTCTTTGCCTCCACACAAAAATGATGCTCAAATCATCCAAAGCAAATTGGGACGCATATGGAATATGTTACAATAAGCTGAAAATATAAATTGTTTCAAGATGGACTTAGATAAATTTATTAGTCAATAGTCTATAGTGTATTAAGAAAAAGATTTGAGGAAATTGGTGTCATATTCGTAACCTTTAAAGCAATGTCATGGAAGGCAGCCATTGCCTCCCTACTGAATCATAAACAGAGTATTAGGTTAGGCAGAGATCCTACTGGATCAAGCCGATGCTCTTTATTCTTATGATTGGACCTCCACATTCCACTTGTCCTCAGATCTCAGCACAGTCTCCATAGTTATCTATGATGAGAAAAATGTCAATGACCTTTAACCAAAATTCCTTCCTCATTGAAGACAGTAAGGATACTGCACGTGGTAGTCAGTCATACGAAGTTTATTGTAAGTTCCTGCTGAGCCACTGTTTCCCTCTTATAACAATAACTTTTAAAGCAGCTTTATTGAGATATTATAACATTTCCCCGTCTAAAGTATATAATTCAGTGGGTTTTCGTATATTCACAGAGTTGCACAACCACCACTACAATCTAATTTAAGAACATTTACACCATGTGCTGGGTGGGCTACATGATCTTTTAATTCTCTCTAAATCTTGAGAGCACAAAATACTGGTCATTTGTGATGTTCCCTCAAAATTATCTGATAAATTGCTTTCTGGGGATAGTTTTATTTTACCAAGAGAGATCCCTTGGTACAGCAGGCTCTGATTCATGTTGCAGGATGGCTGACTTCAGCTGAGGACACTGAAGGCAATTGTGTTGGCATTTGGAAGGAGCAAGATAAGAAACTCTGAAGAACACTCCAACGCTCAGGAAGTTATCTGTAAAGATCCCTGGACATTCACTGGCTTGTGACGCTGTGGGATCTATGACTAAACTATGGGCCAGAGGGTTTACCCTATGAACTATTTATTTCCTCCTCCCCTGCTCCTAGTGAGGTGCCACAGAGAGATGTGTTATGTCGTTGGTGATTTCCTCTCCTTTCTCTAGAGCCATTTATATATGGGTGAAATGGAAGCTTTTGGGCACGTACTTGATATTCATTCTCTAAACTCAGACTACTTTTCTGTGAGAATGTTACTTCAGTGTTTTTATAAACTTCTGAGGGGGGTGTTTAACGAGGAGTCAATTTAATGGTCTTTTTGGGTGCTTTTTGGATGGGACCAGGACTTAACATTTTCTTGAGAGACAAGGAAGCTCTTCTAGGCTTGGAATGTAGTGGTTCTTCTAATAATGATCTGTTGCAAGGAGAAGCTGTTTACATTGTTCTTACTGTACAAAGTGCAACAAACCACACTTTTATAATCATATGTCTTACCAATTCTGCATCACTAGGTAGCCATGATAGATACATCCATGAAAACTCTCCTAATATTTATAATTGCCATGGGGAAAAATTCACTAAATGCTTGTCCCATCTGACTAGGTTTAGCTATCTTTCCTAAGACTGCTATTAATTAAGTGTCAGTAGCAATTTAAAAAATAAATCAAGTTTTAGGGAATAAAATTAAGGAGAAAAACAAACCATCCCTCCAACCACATACTGAAATATTTTTAAAACTCAACCAGCAATTTTTAAAACCTCAAAATAGTTTTAAGACTTCTGTTTGTTGAAAAAGAAAAAAAATTTGGTTGTGAAAGAGAGCTGGCATGTTCTTCCTAAGAAATTGCCATCCATGGTTAAAAAAAAGAGAGAGAGAGAGACATAGAAAGCAAATCACCACAAACTGCCTCTGATTAACATTTCATTTAAACTTTTAAAGTATCAGGGTTTTGAATATCTTCCTTGACTCAGCGTTACTAGACACGGGTCTGTTTCTTACATGATGAATTAGGAGAAAGCGCTTGGTTCAAGATATTGAAAAATAGAGGTGGGTTTGAGCCTAGGGGTGAGGAGAATGAGCTGCTACCACGTGACCAGTCAGAAACTGGATCCACAGAGGCGCACTGGTCTGCATCTGGAAGCAATCCATGTAAGACTGAGTTTCTTTGGGGGCAGTCGCTTCAATAAAGAAATGCCTTTCTTCTCACTTTCCATTAGGTAAATGAGGACAGTTCTGTTCAGGAAGCACTTGTTGAGGACCTGCTCTGGGCAGGTCCTGTGTTAGATGCACAAAGCGGAGCAACCCTTCATCTCTCCCCTTGGAGATGAGAGTCTGTGCGTGTTAAGGCAAAGTGACTCTCTAAAATACTGTTTCAAATTTGCTAGAACTGACTTAATCAGGCTAAACAGATCCAGAGATCAGTTTGCAAAAATAATGCAAATTAAATAAAGTTATTAGGTGAGGGGTCATGATTGAGCTAGAAAATATAAGAACTCACCATTTGCAAGCACCTCAGAAAGCAAACAGCCATTCTCAGCATTGGTTCTATGTATATGCACTCTCTATTCCTATTCATAAATGCAATGAAATACATGTTATCAAAATTAATAACAGAAAATGGCAATTTAAGTACAAGAAAACTTTCTTGTGTGTATGTCTTGTTAAGGAATATTAAGACTTATTTTTCATCTCAAAGCAGTTATTTCACTTGCCATTTAGTTTGTGTTATTTTTGAGATTTCAAATATACAGAAAGTTTTATATGATCAGCCTTCCTGTGACAAAGATATAAATGAAACTGGAGTAAAAACAAACCAAAAAAAATAATAAAACAAGCATATTTGTGTGTATATATGTATATAAATTATTTTGTATATGTGTGTTTATATATATACATGGCTAGTGGTTAGGGTTCAGTGCTTTCACTGCTTCCATGGCCCAGGTTTAATCCCTGGTTGGGAACTGAGACCACTCAAGCCGTGTGGCAAAAACAAAAACAAAACCAGTGAGTATTATTAGATACCAGTGGGCTTCCCTGATGGCTTAGCAGGTAAAGAATCTACCTGCAATGCAGGAGACATAGGAGACACAGGTTTGATCCCTGGGTCAGGAAGATTCCCTGAAGGAGGAAATGGCAACTCACTCCAGTATTCTTGCTGAAAAATCCCACGGACAGAGGAGCCTGGAGGGCTACAGTCCAAAGGGTCACAAAGAGTGGGACATGCTTGAGCAAACACACACAAAGGAAATATTAGATATGGCAATTGAGTCTTCATTGAAAGATGTACAAACTGGATTGATGCTTTCCCAGATCTGTCTAAACAAGAGTGATCCTAATTGATATTTTGAACACTTTATGTGGAGTGACTGTTTCCTGAAGTAATAATGTCCCCAGATTTCCATGGTAACAAAGTCTTTCCAAAAATCAAAGAAGTTTGTTATTTGACAATGAAGGCAGGACACCTACAGAAGGAAGTGCCAAAATGTTATTGATGGCAGGAAGCTTAAGCACCCTGAAGATAAATATCTGGATTTTTGACAGAGGAGGTAAATTCAGTCAAATGAGATTCCCACAGCACACCTTTGGCATGCAATCCACAGCCAGATTTAAATCCCATCTCTGCCAGTTGTAATCATGAGATCCTGGGCAAGTTATGTACATATCTTTGAGCCTCAGTTTTCACGTTTGAAAAGGAGAGATTTCACTACCTTCTTCAACTACTTGTGTTGAAGTACAACTACCTGTGTGTGTGTGTTCAGTTGCTCAGTCATGTCCAACTCTGTGACCCCATGGACTGTAGCCTCTAGGCTCCTCTGTCCATGGGATTTTCCAGGCAAGAATACTGGAGTGGGTTGCCATTTCATCCTCCAGGGGATCTTCCTGACCCAGGGATCAAACCCTTGTTTCCTGCAGTGCAGGTGGATTCTTTACCCCTAAGCCACGGGGAAAGCCTTCTACCTTACAGAGTTTTAAAGATCAAGTCTAATAATACATGTAAAAGTACTTTGTAAAGACCTTATAAGAGTATTATTTTATAGTCAAATAGGGTTCTTTTCTAAACTTGTCTTCAGACTACATACTTACATGACTCTGTTCTTTGGAGGCTCTAAATCCAACTTTTAACTAAATTTTGTGTCAAAGAATTAAACAAATATTCACAGGGTTTTATTTTTTATTCCTGGCACTGTGTGTGTATAGGGCCAGCTCTGTTCTGTTTTCTAACACTGGTTATTCTCACTCTGTTTGAAAATAGATAGATGAGATTATGAAACCAAATGGGTAAAATGTAAATAAGCTTAGAGAAAAAGATCAAAGTATAAAGGTGCTTAAGAGGTTGACCTTTTGAAAGAATTTATTTTACTACAGGGATACAAAAGGAAAATAAAACAACTTTTTAAGTAAAAAGTATTCCATTTATTTGACATCCGCAATGTATTCCATAACTACTGAAGGTGGTAATGATAGGAAACTACTTGAATTTAAGGTTCATCAGAAAACTGCTTCCTCCGTGCTTCATCCAAAGCTTGCTTGCTGAAGTTTAGAGAGTACTCAGACCTTGAACAAAAATATTTATTCTCTTTTTAAGAGGTTAATGGCAACCACATTGGAATTCACATCTATTCAGAATCTAAGTGACTTGCAGTTTACACAAAATAGCATAAGGAAAGCATCACATGGGGCATTCTATAAAGCAGTGGACCCTAATGCTTCAAAAATAAAATGGCTTTAAAAAAAAAGTAGAAAGAGGGACAGAGCAGTTATGGCTCAACCAAAACCCAGCAACAAATTGAGGTGTTGTAAACCTTGATTGGATTCTGGACCAAAAAATAAATAAAGCAGACATTTTGGGGAGGGCAATTAAATATTTAAATATTTAAATTTGGGGAATTAAATGACATATGGAATGAATGTTATTAATTCACTCCAGTCTGAGATTTTGTGGTTATGTAGGAGAATGTCTCAGAGAAGGAAATGGCAACCCACTTCAGTCCTCTTGCCTGGAAAATCCCATGGATGGAGTAGCCTGGTAGGCTGCAGTCCTTGGGGTTGCTAGGAGTCGGACACGACTGAGTGACTTCACTTTCACATTTCACTTTCATGCATTGGAGAAGGAAATGGCAACCAACTCCAGTGTTCTTGCCTGGAGAATCCCAGGGACGGGAGAGCCTGGTGGGCTGCTGTCTATGGGGTTGCACAGAGTCAGACACTACTGAAGCGACTTAGCAGCAGCAGCAGGAGGAGACTGCCTATTTTTAGGAGATACCTACTGAAGTAGTTAGGGATGAAGTATCAATATCTGCAATCTACTTTGAAATGGTTCAGTAAAAAGGAAAGCATTTTCTGTAGAGTGATAAAGCAAATGTGGCAGGATGTTAACAATTGTTATATTAGGTAGAGTGTTATGTAATAGGGAAGAACCTTTGTATTCTATTAGAAGCTAATCACTAAAGGGATGTTGCCTATAAGCTTAAATTATATATAATGCTGCATCTCTGGGAAACTTGCCTCCCAGGTAATGAGTATTAAGCTAAAATACCTTTGTTTAGCTCACAGGAAACAACCTGACCAGGCCTGCCTGTGAATGACTACAGGCAGGAAGAAATTAACATCCCTTTAGGAGGCTGACAGGAACCAGGAAATGTTTGACCTTACTTGTCCTCCTTTTAGTTTAAAAGAAGCCTGAATTCTAACTCAGGCAAGATGGTTCTTTGGGACATGAGTCCACCATTTTCTCAGACTACTGGCTTTCTGAATAAAGCCGCCACTCCTTGCTCCAAAAACTTATCTTTTGATTTATTGGCCTGTCATGCAGCAGGCAGTACAAACTTGGACTTGGTACAAGTTACTACAAATTTTGTTGTAGTCAGTCAAAATCCTTGTTGCTCATGGCTAGCCAGCCCTGGTTGGGGAATTTTCAGGTAAGGCCTTAGCAGGTGCTGGGGTCCCTCGTCCTGAGGATCTTGCCTTTGAATTTCCCTGAGGCAGCACCGGCTGCCCCAGTGTTTGGCAGTCAGAGCAAGGAATCAACATTTGGGAGCCAATGGGATCCATACAGTATAGTAAGTCATCCTGGTGTGAATAGTTGGGCCTTTATTTCCTCTCCAGGGCTTTTTCCCTGGAAGAGTCAATTTATTTTGTATTTGAATAGGGTACCCTTTTGCTGCTGCTGCTAAGTCACTTCAGTCATGTCCGACTCTGTGTGACCCCATAGATGGCAGCCCACCAGGCTCCCCCGTCCCTGGGATTCTCCAGGCAAGAACACTGGAGTGGGTTGCCATTTCCTTCTCCAATGCATGAAAGTGAAAAGTGAAAGTGAAGTCGCTCAGCCGTGTCCGACTCTTCGAAACCCCATGGACTGCAGCCTACCAGGCTCCTCCGTCCATGGGATTTTCCAGGCAAGAGTACTGGAGTGGGGTGCCATCGCCTTCTCCATGGTACCCTTTTGGAGAGAGGCAAAAGTGGTTGGACTTTTACCTTATTTATGAACTGGTTCATTTGTATCTTTGGATGCATTTGTGTGTATATTTTGTATTTTGCTTGTCATGAATTTCCTGTCTTTAAAAATGGAGAATTTTAAATGATCAACTAATTTCAACTATCCCTAAAGCAAGTCTTCTGAGGCTTATTTTGAATAAGACAAATGCATGGGTGGGAGGATGATAATATTTTATTGTAACAATGTGTGGCCATAGTACCTGTTGGGATCTTCACAAGGGGTTTAGGCAGGGTTATCTTGGGGCCCTGTGCCCCAAGTACTGTAACCTTTCTTGTATTAATTATGTCATTTATGGTCTACTGTGTTGTGGTATTTGTAAAACCCCAAGACCAAACTTGAGGGTTTATTTAGGATTTTGTGTTTGTTCTTTGGGTTTTTCATTTTGTTTGGTATTGTTCTCCATTTACAGCCAAAGAAATTTTGTGATATTTAAGACTTTTACTGATGTCAAATGGAGGAAAGGATCAGGGAAAAAAAAAAAAAGGAAAAAAACCTGTCTGTTCTTGTCCAAGAGTGGGACATCCCCAAGAAGAAGAGAAAGGTTCCAGTTGGCTCCTAAAATCACCAAAATCTATGAATAGAAGTGTCTTTTCCATAAATATTATTATAAAAGGGTATTGCCATCTAGAAAGGTTAGCTTGATTTCTCACATCTGCCAGAAACCCAATTTGAATACAATCTCTTTTGTAACTGATGGGCTTTGTATTGCTGTACCTGATTCATGACTGAATATTTGGAATGGGAGCTTTGAGGTCCCTGTGTTTGTGTGTTTGTATGTGTATAATAGGTATGTGGCACTGCCAAAATTAATCTGTAAAAGAGCTCTATTTAATTAGTTTAAAGGAAATTAAGCACTTACATAAATACTCAAACACATAAGACATTGGCCAGAATACATTTTAGGTTCATAAATACTCAGTATTGAATTAATATCTGGTATACGCTAAGTTGCTTCAGTCGTGTCCGACCTGTGTGACCCCATAGATGGCAGCCCACCAGGCTCCCCTGTCCCTGGGATTCTCCAGGCAAGAACACTGGAGTGGGTTGCCATTTCCTTCTCCAATGCATGAAAGTGAAAAGTGAAAGTGAAGTCACTCAGTCGTGTCCGACTCCTAGCAACCCTGTGGACTGCAGCCTACCAGGCTCCTCCGTCCATGGGATTTGCCAGGCAAGAGTACTGGAGTGGGGTGCCATTGCCTTCTCCGAATATCTGGTATATCTGGTATTAAAGTTATCTTGGGCTTCCCAGGTGGTTCAGTGGTAAAGAATCTGCTTGCCAATTCAGAAGACATGGATTTGATCCCTGGGTCGGGAAGATCCCCTGAAGGATGAAATGGCAACCCATTCCAATATTCTTGCCTGGAAAATCCCAAAGGCAGAGGAGCCTGGAGAGCTACAGTCCATGGGGTTGCAAAGAGTTGACTGAGCACATATGCAATCATTAAAGTTACCTTAAGCTTTCTGGTTTGATTAATACAGATATGGTTTTACAGTTATGAATTTAGGTATAATACTTTTATTGTACATATGTTTACTAGAAATCAAATAAGACCTTATTATTCCTGTTACAAAATTTGTCAGCAAGAAAAATAAACGATATGACAAAGCTTTTAAGTAAATAGAGGTAAATGAGGTAAGAGTTTTCAATAATCTTTAGGAATATTATGTTTTGGGAATGTCTAACTAAAATAGTCTCTCCAGATTTTTGTAACTTTAAACTAAATGAAGAGAATTCATTGACTATCTGAGTCATTTCAAATAGGATAAAATAGTGGAACATTAATTGCTGGGCAGGTCTAAGTTTACCTACCTTTGCTTCTTAGGAGAGGAAGACCAAAGCATAAGTTTATCAATCAATAAATGCTGATATGATAAACAGATACAGTCACTGTATTATTTTTAAAGCTTTTTTTGAAGATTTGTAATTTTAAAAGTTGTAAAACAAAGAAATCCTTACTACTTTTCTTACCAGAATTCATTAGAAAAGCAACAGTTAGAATAAAAACAAAAAAGCAAGCTCCATTTGCAGAGAAACTAGAAGAGATCTGAAATCTTAGGCCCAATAGAGGAAAGATAACCAAAAGCATCAGAGGTTGATCAGAGAGGCTTGTAGGAGAACATGAAGAGAAGCTGCTGTAGTAGAGAGGGATTCAGCAGCTAAAATATAGACAAAGGAACAACTAGCAGGCAGGAACAAATATCCCTCTCAGCATGTAGGGGGAGATTCCTTTTAAAACAGAAGCAGCAATACCAGCAGGAACTTCCTGGATCTGGTCTGGTTCTGAGAAGCAGTACAGAAGGAGCACACAGATGAAACATTTATAAGACATGACCTGTCTATTATATAAAGAGACTGTATATATATATTTATATTCTATATTATATAATATTATTTGTAACATATATACTATAAATAAATATAAATTATATAAAATATAAAAATGTTATATGTAATTATACAATATACAAATTAAAATTCCAGGGACTGTATAGTCCATGGGGTCACAAGAGTCCGACACAACTGAGCAACTGAACTGAACTGAATTCTAAGATAGTGAACTTTGTCATGGAAAAAAAGAAAATACAATTGCCAATCCCTCCCAATTAACCTTTGCTAAATGAAGTTACATGCAAAACCTAGGATGATAAGACATTTCACCTGGCCTGGATATTATCCTGGCTTTGTCCCAAAGGGAACTTCCTAAAATTTTGGATTACACACCCACAATTAAAAACAGTTGAGACAAAACAAAAACCCAGGGCTTACTAGAGGGGAAAAAAGGGATAGTTAAATGTGAGACCTCTCACTACAAAAACAAACAAACAACACTGTTAAAAGCTAAGAACTAAAGCCACTTAATGAATTCCTGATCCCAGAAACCATGATAATAATAAAAGCTTATTGTTTTAAGCAACTAAGTTTTATGGTGTTTTGTTATACAAAATATTCTACTTGGTGATTACACCATAACTTTGGGGTTATTTTCTTTACTGTTCAGAATTTGTACTTCTATCAGATAACTTAATAAGATGCAAATGATTTTCTTCTCCAAGTAAACACCTGGGCCCTAATCCATAATAAATAGTATTATCAAACAAAGTTATATTCTCTTCGAAGAGTTTCTCAACCTCTGTGCTGTGGAAGCTTGGGTCCAGTTAATATTTTGTTGGGATGGGGTGGAGGCTGTCCTGTGCATTGTAGTATATGTCACGAGATGCTTGTAGCACTCTGTCTTCCCCACTTGTGACAACCAAAAAATGCCTCCAGACAGTTGCAAATGTCTTCTTTGGGACAAAACTGCTCTTGTCTGAGAACCACTGCACAGGCATCAGACTCATGTGGAGGTCTTGCTCACGCAAGACAGATTAACAGACTCCATGCATAGAGTTTCAT
The DNA here is from genome assembly GCF_000754665.1 of Bison bison bison. NCBI lineage: Eukaryota > Metazoa > Chordata > Mammalia > Artiodactyla > Bovidae > Bison > Bison bison. The sequence goes on from NW_011495064.1 coordinate 16,891,664, forward strand.
TTTTTTTAATTGGAGGCTAATTACTTTGTTGGGAGAAATATCAATAACCTCAGATATGCAGATGACAGCACCCTTATGGCAGAAAGTGAAGAGGACTAAAAAGCCTCTTGATGAAAGTGAAAGAGGAGAGTGAAAAAGTTGGCTTAAAGCTCAACATTCAGAAAACGAAGATCATGGCATCTGGTCCCATCACTTCATGGGGAAACAGTGGAAACAGTGTCAGACTTTATTTTTTTGGGTTCCAAAATCACTGCAGATGGTGACTGCAGCCATGAAATTAAAAACACTTACCCCCTGGAAGAAAAGTTATGACCAACCTAGACAGCATATTGAAAAGCAGAGACATTACTTTGCCAACAAAGGTCCATCTAGTCAAGGCTATGGTTTTTCCAGTGGTCATGTATGGATGTGAGAGTTGGACTGTGAAGAAAGCTGAGAGCCGAAGAATTGATGCTTTTGAACTGTGGTGTTGGAGAAGACTCTTGAGAGTCCCTTGGACTGCAAGGAGATCCAACCAGTCCATTCTGAAGGAGATCAGCCCTGGGATTTCTTTGGAAGGAATGATGCTAAAGCTGAAACTCCAGTACTTTGGCCACCTTATGCAAAGAGTTGACTCATTAGAAAAGACTGTGATGCTGGGGGGAATTAGGGGTAGGAGGAGAAGGGGACGACAGAGGATGAGATGGCTGGATGGCATCACTGACTCGATGGACGTAAGTCTGAGTGAATTCTGGGAGTTGGTGATGGACAGGGAGGCCTGGCGTGCTGCGATTCATGGGGTCAAAAAGAGTCGGACACGACTGAGCGACTGAACTGAACTGAGGGTGGAAACTGAGAACTTGTATTTCTGAGTTCCCTGGTGATGCTGGTGCTGATGCTGTTAGTTGAGTACTGCACTTGAGAATTGCTGCTCTAGGAAGTCAGCTAACCCTTAAGCAGGCTTGTTAAGACACTGCTCTAAAATGACATCCAAAGGACAGCGCAGCCATTCTTTATTTCCAGGTAAGGGGTGAGCTTTCTTAGTAATTCTTTCTAAAGACATAGAAGGTGAACACAATTCTACGTAGTTATAAAGGTAAACACTGGAACAACACTCTAATCTGTCTAAATATTAGAATAAATACAAAAACCAAAGCAAAGAGAACCTCTATGACATTTAAAAGTTGTAAAAATAGAAAACAGAATCTAAAATAAGACAGAACTAAGTTCAAATATATCTGTCATGTAAATATAAATGGACTACACTCAACTATATTTTTAAAAAGATTCTCAGGCTGATAACAAAGAAAAATCCAATTCTCCGATGTCCTCAAGAGACTTCTTCTAAGTGATTCAGATGGTTGAAAAAAAGTTTTTAAACGCTGGTCATAAATATAACACAAAATTCAAAGCAAAAGGCACAAAAAGAGACAAAGGCAGGCTGATTTTTATGCTAAAGGATACAATTCACAGTGAAAAGTTAATGATTAAGTATTTTTGCACCAAATTACAGAACATCAGCATTTATAGACTAGGAACTAAAGGTGATTCAAGGAGAAATACACAGAAATATACTAATGGCATAAGAGATTCACTTTCACCTGACTTAGCACATGATACATAAAGGACCAAGCACACAGAACATACATCGCTGGACTTGTGCCACCTAGTACAGTAGCCACCCACCACGTGTGGTTGCTGAGCACTTGAAATATGCAAAGTCCAAAGTAAGATGTGCTATTAGTACAAAATCTGTCAGACTTCTAAGTGCACAACAAAGAAGGTAAAATTTCACTAAGAAATTCTGTATATTGATTATATGTTACAATATAATATTTTGATGTAATGTGTTAAAATATTATTAAGAATAATTTTACCATTCAAAAAAATTTCTTAACATAGCTACCATAAAAAGTGCATATGTGAATTGTGTTATATTTCATTTGGAGAGTGCTGTTCCAGAAAAATTCTAAAAATTAATGAAGTAAATCTAAATAATTAAAACAGCTAATACATATATGCTGCTTATTTGATTCTAGACACTACCCTAAATGCTTTGCATATGTTAATCCATTTAATTCTTGTACAACCCTAAGAAGTAGATATTATCATTATAGCTACTTTACAAATGAGGAAACTGAGACATAGAGAAATTAAGTAACTTGCCAAAGAGTCCAGTAAAAAATCTGGGATTTGGATACTGTTAGTCTGGCTCCTAGAGGAGCAACCCCACGTCCAAGGAGCTGCGGCTGCGTGGGGGAGGGCCGAGAGGAGCTACTCCACGTTCAAGGTCAGGAGGGGCATCCGTGAGGAGATACCCCTCATCCAAGGTAAGGAGCAGCGGCTGCGGTTTGCTGGAGCAGCCGTGAAGAGATACCCCACGTCCAAGGTAAGAGAAACCCAAGTAAGACAGTAGGTGTTGCGAGAGGGCATCAGAGGGCAGACACACTGAAACCATAATCACAGAAAACTAGTCAATCTAATCACACGGACCACAGCCTTGTCTAACTCATCGAAACCAAGCCATGCCATGTGGGCCCACCCAAAATGGGCGGGTCATGGTGGAGAGGTCTGACAGAATGTGGTCCACTGGAGAAGGGAATGGCAAACCACTTCAGTATTCTTGCCTTGAGAACCCCATGAACAGTATGAAAAGGAAAAATGATAGGATACTGAAAGAGGAACTCCTCAGGTCGGTAGGTGCCCAATATGCTACTGGAGATCAGTGGAGAAATAAGTCCAGAAAGAATGAAGGGATGGAGCCAAAGCAAAAACAATACCCAGCTGTGGATGTGACTGGTGATAGAAGCAAGGTCCAATGCTGTAAAGAGATATTGCACAGGAACCTGGAATGTTAGGTCCATAAATCAAGGCAAATTGGAAGTGGTCAAACAGGAGATGGTAAGAGTGAATGTCGACATTCTCAAATCAGCAAACTGAAATGGACTGGAATGGGTGAATTTAACTCAGATGACCATTATATCTACTACTGCAGGCAGGAATCCCTTAGAAGAAGTGGAGTAGCCATCATGGTCAACAAGAGAGTCCGAAATGTAGTACTTGGATGCAATCTCAAAAATGACAGAATGATCCCTGTTCATTTCCAAGGCAAACTACTCAGTATCACGATAATCTAAGATTATGCTCCAACCATTAACACTGAATAAGCTGAAGTTGAACGGTTCTATGAAGACCTACAAGACCTTTTAGAACTAACACGCCCAAAAGATGTTCTTTTCATTATAGGGGACTGGAATGCAAAAGTAGGAAGTCAAGAAACACCTGGAGTAACAGGCAAATTTGGCCTTGGAGAATGGAATGAAGCAGGGCAAAGGCTAATAGAGTTTTGCCAAGAGAACGTACTGGTCATAGCAAACACCCTCTTCCAACAACACAAGAGAAGACTCTACACATGAACATCACCAGATGATCAACACTGAAATCAGATTAATTATATTCTTTGCAGCCAAAGATGGAGAAGCTCTACACAGTCAGCAAAAACAAGACCAGGAGCTGACTGTGGCTCAGATCATGAACTGCTTATTGCCAAATTCAGACCTAAATTGAAGAAAGTAGGGAAAACCACTAGACCATTCAGGTATGACCTAAATCAAATCCCTTACAATTACACAGTGGAAATGAGAAATAGATTTAAGGGACTAGATCTGATAGAGTGCCTGATGAACTATGGACAGAGGTTCGTGACATTGTACAGGAGACGGATCAAGACCTTCCCCATGGAAAAGAAATGCAAAAAAGCAAAATGGCTGTTTGAGGAGGCCTTACAATTAGCTGAGAAAAGAAGAGAAGTGAAAAGCAAAGGAGAAAAGGAAAGATATTCCCATTTGAATGCAGAGTTCCAAAGAATAGCAAGGAGAGATAAGAAAGCCTTCCTCAGCAATCAATGCAAAGAAATAGAGGAAAACAACAGAATGGGAAAGACTAGAGATCTCTTCAAAAAAATTAGAGCTACCAAGGGAACATTTCATGCAAAGATGGGCTTGATAAAGGACAGAAATGGTATGGACCTAACAGAAGCAGAAGATATTAAGAGATGGCAAGAATACACAGAACTGTACAAAAAAGATCTTCACAACCCAGATAATCACGATGGTGTGTTCACTCACCTAGAGCCAGACATCCTCGAATATGAAGTTAAGTGGGCCTTAGAAAGCATCACTACGAACAAAGCTAGTGGAGGTGATGGAATTCCAGTTGAGCTATTTCAAATCCTGAAAGATGATGCTGTGAAAGTGCTGCACTCAATACGCCAGCACATTTGGAAAACTCAGCAGTGGCCACAGGACTGGAAAAGGTCAGTTTTCATTCCAATCCCAAAGAAAGGGAATGCGAAAGAATGTTCAAACTACCACACAATTGCACTCATCTCACACGCTAGCAAAGTAATGCTTAAAATTCTCCAAGCCAGGCTTCAGCAATACATGAACCATGAACTTCCAGATGTTCAAGCTGGTTTTAGAAAAGGCAGAGGAACCAGAGGGACGGGGGAGCCTGGTGGCCTGCCGTCTCTGGGGTCGCACAGAGTCGGACACGACTGAAACGACTTAGCAGCAGCACCAGCAGTCAAGGCTATGGTTTTTCCAGTGGTCATGTATGGACTGTGAAGAAAGCTGAGCACCGAAGAATTGATGCTTTTGAACTGTGGTGTTGGAGAAGACTCTTGAGAGTCCCTTGGACTGCAAGGAGATCCAACCAGTCCATTCTAAAGGAGATGAGTCCTGGGTGTTCACTGGAAGGACTGATGCTAAAGCTGAAACTCCAGTACTTTGGCCACTTTATGCGAAGAGTTGACTCCTTAGAAAAGACTGTGATGCTGGGAGGGATTGGGGGCAGGAGGAGAAGGGGAAGACAGAGGATGAGATGGCTGGATGGCATCACCAACTCGATGCACATGAGTTTGGGTGATCTCCAGGAGTTGGTGATGGACAGGGAGGCCTGGCGTGCCTGTCCTATTCATGGGCTCGCAGAGTCGGACACGACTGAGCAACTGAACTGAACTTAAGTCTGGCTCTAGAGTCTGTACTCTAAACCATGGTTAAAAATTAATGCATATCCATGTTAACCCTGTCCTCTAAAAACAGACTGTCTTTAGTTCTGTCTTCTTCAATGAAACAATTACAAAAATCAACCATACGTTAGGTCACAAGGAAAACATCAGTAAATTTCCAAAGTTTGGAAATAATAGAGATAAAACTTTATCATAATACTATAAAATTAGAACTTGATGGCAAAACTAGAAAAATAAATTCCCTAAAATCCAGAAGTTAAAACAAAAGTTACCTCTTTCAAATCTTTAAGAAGAAATTGAAGAATTTATAAGAAATGATCTTGAAGACACTATACATACAAAGAATTTTTAAGAAATGATTTTGAAGACACTATACATACTTCCTACAAGTTCCACATAAGCACTGCCCATAAGAGGAAAAGTCAGTCTTAAATATATGAATACATTAATATACAAGAAATAATAAAAATAAATGACTATTTAAATTTAGACCTAAAACAAAGGGAAAATAGAAAACCTAGTTAAAATGGATAATTTCTAGGAAAATACAATCTGCAAAACCTGACTTAAGAAAACAATAGTGGGGTCATTGAAGAGTTGCTGTCCAAAGTTATCATCAGACTCAGATAGTTCTACTAAAAACTGTTATCACACTTTTAAATTATAGATTAATTCTGTATAATTTACATAGTTCTAGAACATAATGAAGACTTCTAAAAACTTTAAAGTAAGTCAAACATAATACTGACATCAAAAGAAAACTGGAATAATATCATTTATGAATATCAAGGCAAATCTGAACTATTTTAAGTACAGTGCAAAATATACAGGTTAGTACTAGGAATTTAAGAATGGTTCAGTATTCTTTTGTCTATGAATATGTGATTAGGTTAAAATCTAAAGAGAAAATTATATGATCGTCTTAATAAATGCTAAATATTTGACAAAATTCAATACCCATTTTTATTTAAAACTCTTGAAAATAAAAAACAATTTAAAAAAATAGATAAAAACTTTTGAATGTGATTAAAATGTATTTATCTCAACTGCCAAACCAGGAAGATACTTAGAAAACATTGTAAGCATTGTGAGTAAAGCCTTGCCGATGATAAGAAGGCCTATAATCATTTATTATCTAATATTGCCTTTGAGAGGTGTTAAGTAATACAGAATATAAAAAGGGAAATAGGAGTATAAATATTTTAAAGTAGGCAAAAACAATTACTGTGAAGTGACTACACTGAGACACTACAAGTGAATCAACTGAAACTTACTACAAACAAAAAGAAAAACCAATAATTGGGTATTAAATGAATAGAAATAAAGTCATTAATACAGACAGTAATCAGAAAATAAAAGACCTCATATACAAGTGACAAAATAGTTAAGATATCAAGGAATAAACTTAATAAGAAACAAACAAACTAAGCTTTAAAGTGCTCTTGATAGACACAAAACAAGATTGAAATGCATGGAAAGGTACCAAGTTCCTGGAGAGGAAGGAAACATCGTGAAGATTTCAGTTTTATTCAAGTGAACCTTTGAATTCTTTACTGTGAACTTCAAAAAACACCAAGAGGATTTTTGTGTTTGTGTGTTAGCAAACTGATTTTAAAGTTTACAGGAGGAAAAATATGTACATAAATAGCTAAGAAGTATATGAAAAAAAGCAATAGTGAGTACTAGTTAGCCCTGTCAGATATTAAAGCATAAAGCAGTTTTTTAAAAGGGTATGAATCCATAGAAAAGGACTAAGAAGTCCGAAACAGGAGAGATAATACAGTAATTAAGTATACAATAAAGTGGCCATCTCATTACATTTCAAAAACAGATATTACTCAGTAAATAATTTGAGACAACTGGGTAGCAACCTTAAATTTGGATCAATAGCTGAAAACTATCACAATAATTTCCAAATGAATAAAAGATTTAAATGGAAAAAAAATCAAACCACTATGTAACTATGGAATGATTGTAAACTATGGAATGTAAACTATGGAATGATTATTTTAAATTGTTATCTTGGAAAGTGAATGCCTTTTTAAACATGACCGTATCCAGAAATCATAAAAGAGAAGACATAAAAATCGGCTATGTAAAAAATAAATAAGTCTGAGTGGCTGTTCCCAGCAAAAGTTTTCAAAAGATAAATTTAAAACATGTTTCAGAATATTTGCAAGTCATACCACTAACACACAGATTATTTAATATAAAGAGCTACAAATTCATACAACAAATTCAACATCCTGGTTTCAAATAAAATGGGCAAAGGAACTGAACAGGTAAGTCACACCAAAAGAAATCCATAGGACTCATAAAACCATATTACCCTCCTCACAAAAAAGAAATATAACCTTTTTAAAAGTTTTTAAACTACTATGCAATAACTTGTTTTACTACTATGCAATAATAGTTTTCACTCATCAGATTCAAAATTTTTAAATACTTTCTGGGCATGAATGTAGAGAAACATTCTATTCACACATCATTGCTGGTAATAATTTGTAGAATCTCGATTGAAGACTATTTTGGCAATACCCTTCAAAATTAGAACTCTATTTTCTTTTTCACTTAGTAGTTCCATGTCTGGGAACTTACCCTAAAAATAATGGTGATAATAATAACAGTAGCAGCAGCAACCGACACAGCATTTACTCTATGTCAGGGACTCACTCAAGTAGTTTACAGAAAGGGATTCTTTGAATCTTTTCAATACCCTGAGCTCTTACAGATAAGAAACGTGAGGCACAGAGAAGTTACATCACAGGCTCCAGGATGCACAGCTACTAAACGGTGCAGCCAGTCTTCAAATCCCAGCAGCATGTCTTCAGAATCCAGGCTGTTACTCATGACCTCTCAAGATACACTTGCACATAAGGGAAATACAAAGTGAGCATGTTTTTCACAACAGCATTGTTTGGAATGGGAAACAACTGGAAATAACCCAGTGTTCATTAATAAAGCTTCGGTTAAATAAATGGCTATATCCACATAATGTAATACCATTTAGATGTTAAAACAAAACTATGAAGTGATAATGGTCTCCAAAATAAATATTCAATAAAAATCAAAGTGAAAAATGGTATGTATTGCAGCCATCATTTGTGTACAAATGAGGGGAAAGAATGAATACATTTAATCTCTTTATGTTTAAATGAGAGCACATGAATGCACACACTCCTAACAAATTAGATGTCTGTGAACCAGTGGCTGAGGGGAAAAGTGAGATTTCTACATTTCAAATTTTGATCCATGTTATTACCTATTCAAAAATTAAATAATCATCATAAAAGAATGGCACAGACCCTCCTTGGGCTTCCCTGGTGGCTCAGTGGTAAAGAATCTGCCCTGCAATGCAGGAGATGGACCCTGAGTTTCCATCTCAGGGTCAGGAAGATCCCCTGGAGAAGGAAATGGCAACCCACTACAGTATTCTTGCTGGGAAATCCCATGGACCCATAAGCCTGGCAGGCTACAGTCCATGGGGTCACAAAAAGTCAGGCAAGACTTAGTGACTGAGCATGGGAGCATGGACTAACCCTCCTTAGGGTCTGTGTCACACAGGAACACATTGAGGCAAAGTGAACAGTGCCAAGTGTCCCTTTGCAACAAATTCCTAAGAATGACTACAGAAGAATGCATAGTTATGCTTTTAATAATCACTTAATGAAACACAAAAATTATAGAATTAGTTATTAGCAGAACTGAGACAAGAACCAATTTTTTTCAGCTCCTAATATAGTTCTCTTTCCAGTATATCACACTATTACCCTTATTTTTCCCATGGCTAAAATGACTTTAAAGGTGGTGTTCTATACACTCAAAGACAGAGCTTATATTTTCAAATAGGGGCTGGTCTGGTATATAATATACAGGCAGAAATTTCTTTGGTTCAGGACAATGCATTAGAAATGAATTATTCCTCAAACACACATGAAGACATTTATCAATCAGAAATTAGTTTATCAATTTAAGCCTTTCTGGTCATCTGCACTTTTTAAAGTTTTATCATAAGTTTAAATGTTTATTGTTTTCCGTAAAATGAAATGAGTATTGATAGTGATCAGAATACATATCTCATGACATGATTTGATAAAATCAGTTCTATTTAAGGCATAAAGACCCCTGAAAGTCACTTAACATTTTTCCCGTGAGTTTTAATCCAGTGTGTCTCAATAGATTATGTAAAATAGTCTATTTATATATTTAAAAGAATCCATATGATTAACCAGTACTCTTTCGGTTGCTCTGAACTCAGTGTCTCTAGATGAGTCAATTTGTAAGAGGAAGATGTGGGATGTATTTTGGAATTTTTTATTTTTGCCAAGTGGGAAAACATTTTCTCAGCTCATTTTAGGAAAGAATACTTGTGAAAAATGAGGATTTTAAATTTATTCTCTTGCCTAAAGCAATGTGTTCAAGCAGCATATCCCTTGCAATGACTGTGTTTTCTTGTTTATTCCATTTTGGAAAAACATTATGCTAAATCACAGACATCAACTTACCTTCTTATTTTAGATTGATTTTTGATGAAAAAAAAAAAATAGATGCTCACCTAGAAGGAACACTCAAAAGAGATATAAAAAGAATTCTGTAACATGAGCCAATGAGCAATGAGTCTCCTAATCTTCGACTCACTCCCTTGGTTTTCCTTGATGATGCTGTTACAAGGCTGTTCTAAACACACACTAAATACACTGGAAAAGAATTCTCCTGTCAGACCAAAAAAAAAAAAAAAAAAAAGAACAAAAACCTAAAAAGCAAAAGGATGCATAGTGACTGTCCATCATAGACTCTGTATGTGCAAGCAATTGGGATATTTTAGGCTGTTTTGAAATTGTAGGAGAGAATGCCATGTACTTCTTTGAAGTATTTGTTTCAAAATGAAACAGGAAGGGAAAAGATATATAATCTCTTAGGTTCTGTTTAAGGTGTTTCGGAGTATTACCTCTGTAGTGATAATTGCTAAACACTGAATGCCTATTACGTGCCATACACTATGGTAGGCACTTAACACAGATTATCACACTTAAACCACATACTTGTCCTATGCAGGCGGGAACTGCTATCCAGATTTTCCAGATTGGAAGATTATGTACGGTTTGTTGGTGATGTTGTTCAGTTGCGAAGTCATGTCCTACTCTTCGCAACCCCATGGACTGTAGCCAGCCAGAATCCTCTGTCCACAGGATTTCCCAGGCAAGAATACTGGAGTGGGTTACCATTTCCTTCCTTTCTTTCCTCCTCATATTTCCTTCAGGGGATCTTCCTGACCCAGGAATTGAACCTGTGTCTCCTGCATTGGCAGGCAGATTCTTTACTGCTGAGCCACTAGGGAACCCCGGTATGGTTTAACTAAATAACTTGTTCAAGGTCATAGAGCTAGTGTACCAGGTTCTGAATCCAGATTACCTGCCTCTAAGGTGTTCTAAATGAAATCGTTAGATAAGTATTTCTTGCAACCAGCCATTGCTTTCGAATTTTAATACAGATACACATTCATAGCTCTAATTTGTTACAGAGAAAGTACCTCTGGGGAAACATGTTTTCAATCACTTTTATTTTTCCATAGCAAGCACTTCAGTAACTGGATAAGAAGTTAACTGATAGCAGCCCCACAAGATACTAAGGGCTTCTCAGGTGGTGCTAATGGTCAAGAACCTGCCTACCAATGCAGGAGACATAGAGACGCAGGTTCAATCCCTGGGTCAGGAAGACCCCCTGAAGAAGGGCATGGCAACCCACTCCAGTGTTCTTGCCTGGAGAATCCCATGGACAGAGCAGCCTGGCAAGCTACAGTCCAAAGGGCTGCAAAGAGTTGGACACAACTGAAGTGACTAAGCATATAGCACACACATACAAGATATTAAACTGTTATAGATCATCATCATTGTAAATAAGATTATCAAATAGCCCTTTCTCATTCCTTTAGGTTAGGGTTTATTTTCCAGTTGTTTCATTTGAAATGTTTAAATAAATTTCTGATAATTGAAGATTAGTTAGAATGAAACAAATTTTTCTGTAGTTTCACGTTAGTGAAACTTGTGACTCGACTTGTGACTGGTCTTCTATACCACACAACTGGTCTCTACTGAACCTTCAATTAAAAGTGAACAAATTATTTAAAAAAAAAGAAAATACAGCACACACACACAAAAAACTAGTCACACTGATTTCTTATTCTTACTCTAAACAAAAAAATCCTATAATTTTACTTCCTAAATATTTTCTGAATTTGTCCTTTTGCTCAATTATGCTATATTAATTTAAGCTCTAAGCTCCTGATTCCAATCTTTTCCTCCCTCCTTAAATTGATTCTCTACTTCTTAGCCAGTGATTATTATATAGAATCCAAAACTGACCAGGCTACAAGCCTCAGCATACTAAGGCACATACATTAGGTTCAGTTTACTTGGGAAAGTACATAGAGCCCTTCATAACCTGACCCCTGCAACCTTCCCAACTTCTCCAGGCAATTTCCATCTCATATGAGCAATTCTGACACTGTGCTAGCCTAGCTCCCTGGTACAATATTCAGTTTTTATTATCTTATGATACAATCATCTATTTCTGGCTCTGCCTCTGGACATTTTCCAAGGCAGGGACTTTCTGACCTTTGTGCTTCAAATACCCAACATGGTGCCTGAATAGAGCAGCATTCAAGTGTTTACTGAAGTGCAGGCCTCTCTTATTGAGGAAAGTATAGTAACTTAACATGTACTGGTCATTTTCATAGACTTTTCCCCTAAGCTTTTCCCTCAAATTCCTAGGAAATATGTTAAATTTCTTTTTTTCTCCATTTCCACCCTAGGCTTCTGCATTTACATTTAGTGAGCAGTGAATGATTTACTATGTAAGTTCTCACGCCAACTGTTAAGTTTATGCAACGTCTTTAGCAACACAATTTTGCAGGTGACTCAAAAAACCCAAGGTGAAGGAGAGTTTCAACACTGACATACATACCTGCTTAAACACTGATCTGAACTCTTGGAACACATTAACCTATACAAATGTGGATGTGTAGCACTGAGCAACACATAGCATTTCTAGTGACTACCATCATGTTAGTGGAAAATGAGAGAAACAAGTAGGGGGAAAAGAGCTTTATATAATATTAGATACCCTGTGATGAATGTATTTTTAGATAAAATTGAATCAAATACCATCCAGGTTACCTAAAGGGGAGATGGTTAAGTAGTATACACACATTAAAAATCTATTTTCAAAATAGTGTAACACAGGCAAATAAAGTGTCCAAAATGGTAGGATGAGCACAACAAAAAAAAAGTCAGTGTAAGAATGTAAATGACCCGGGCAGTGGAAAAACAACTAAGTATGCAGGTTTGAATAGCACTGCTGCTGCTAAGTCGCTTCAGTCATATCCAACTCTGTGTGATCCCATAGATGGCAGCAGTGCAAGAACACTGGAGTGGGTTGCCATTGCCTTCTCCAATGCATGAAAGTGAAAGTGAAGTCGCTCAGTCGTGTCCGACTCTTAGCGACCCCATGGACTGCAGCCTACTAGGCTCCTCCATCCATGGGATTTTCCAGGCAAGAGTACTGGAGTGGGGTGCCATTGCCTTCTCCTTGAATAGCACAGGTCCACTTAAATGTGGATTTTTTTTTTTCAATAAATACAGTGCTATACAATCTGCAGCTGAATGCACAGTGCGGAGCGTCAGCAACCCTAACTCCCTCATTGTTCAAAGATCAGCGGTACATAGAAACAAACTTAAATGCTTTCCCTCAGCATGAATTTATTTAGCTCTATTCCAGTTGGATGTGTTGAGAAGAAAGAAATTTCCACCTCTACCCTCCTTGAGTTCTTGCGGACTAATAATAAAATTGACCTAAGACAGATTAGTAGAAGAAAAAGAAACAAATTTTAATTTCTGCATGCTGAGGTCTCACAGAAATGGAACCCAGCCAAAGGCGGCGGCTTTCAAGTTTTAGATAAAAGAAAAAAAAATTTTTTTGTGATGAATTAACAGGTCAAAGAAACTCAGGTTTGGGGCACTTAATTAGTGAAAACTCTAAATAGTTTGGGCTTGGGGTAGTAAATTAAACAAGTAACAAGGTTGTTTATATGGGCTTCTCAACCTGAATTCCCTATCTTCCACAAGTAGGGTATCCTTTTATCTTTAGGTGCATGGAGTATATGTTTCACATGAGAGACTCATTTCTTGCTTTCTGTGAGACAGAAAGGAGGGTCAGTGTCCCTCTTTCATTGGCAGTTTCTTAATTTAAAATAATCAATATGCCATTGTGGTATATTTTGGGGGTAGCCAACAGACACTAGCTTTGGACCTAGAGCAAGAAATGGAAATGGTAGTGGCATATCTCTGGTAATTTTCACAGAAAATGTTGACATCCTGTTCTAGCTCCTGGTAGAGGTGGAAACAAAACACCAACAAGAAACAGTATCTTGAGACTTCCCTGGCAGTCCAGCAGCTAAGGCTCAGGGTTTCACTGCAGGGGGTGGGTTACTTCCCTGGTTGGGGAACTAAGGTCCTGCATGCTATGCAGTGTGGCCAAAAAATATATATATATTTTAAGATTTCACACGTCAAAAATTCCCTCCTAAAAATTGTTTCTCCTAGAAATTCCTACATTCCCTATACCAGTAAGTCATTATTTTCTACAAGTAAAGGTTAAGAACGTATGTAAAATCAACACTCTAAATAAACCTAAGAACTTTAATATAACAAAACTGACTAGTGGTTTGAAATATCCTCTTTCTAGAGCACTAAAATATATGTCAAAGAAAAGAAACTAAAAGACAATTCTTTTATGGGATTATAATGTGAAAATAAAGTTCTGATATGAAGCAGAATAAGTGCATTGTCAAGAAATATATCATGTTTTCTTTTATGCTCATACATGAAAAGTAATCATATAAAAATGACATAAGAAATGTAAGCTATTAACCATAAAAATAAATCAAAATTCTATTTGTCGAAAGAATGAAACATGTTCATTAAATACAATGTGGAGACTGATGCTAGAAAACAGATTAAAGCAAACACAAAGGTATGTGTTAATACATTCTAAGATACTACTTTAAGATACAAACCTTGACAATTTTGTTTCTAATAGGTAATTCCTATACATACTAAACATATTTAACAGCATAAAGCAGAGACACTTAAAACTTTCAAGATACAACTTAAAATCTTTAATGATAAATAAAAGTATGTTAAATTATCTTCAAATCTGAACACTTTAGAATGGTAAATTCCAGTTGAAAAATCTAATAAACAGGTAAAATTAACAAAATGATCAAGGCTTTTTAAAATGGTTTAGGCAATCAAAAGAATGTGCTTAACAGCAAACAGAATATTTTTAATGGTAAGTTATGAGTTCTTTACTCTAAAAGGCCCAATAGGAAAAGGAAATACTATTTCTTCTTATAAATATATATTTTGAATTCACTTCATTCAAAATGTCTCTAAGAATGGAGAAACAAACAAAAAAGGCCCCTAAAACATCAGGGCCATTAAAGATCTTTGCCTGACAGACCGTGTAGCAACAGCGACACCTAGTGGTCAGGGATGAGTAGTGACGTTACCTAGCTATAAAGTGATAGTAAAAGGAAAACTCGGAAATGGCTCTTTTTCAACTTACTTAGGGTAAGGTTTTATCTTTTACCACAAACTATATGTTCCAAGGAAACACTTTAGAATCTTTGGGGAACAAAGGCCTTAGTTCATAAGCTTGAAGCAAGCGTCCAGAATCAGTTCAGTTCAGTTGCTCAGTCGTGTCCAATTCTTCGCGACTCCATCGACTGCAGCATGCCATGCTTCCTGTCCATCACCAACTCCTGGAGCTTGCTCAAACTCATCAGTTTAAAAAAAGTGTCTAAAATAAAACTCAAACCAAAGAGAGAACATACAGATACTTTATTGCTCACCTTTCACACAAAGCACACCTCCAGCCGTTTTCTTTCACAGCTTGACAATATTTACGTGTACAAAAACCCAGCAAGAAGCGTCATGTAGATTTCAGTAAAGGTGAGTGTCAAACATCAACTCAGCCAGGCTTTTGTTTTCTGCAGCAATAATAAAGGGCCTCCTGCTCTAAGCAAAAGTCTGTCCTCTTACTCGGTAGTGCATTTCTTTCATTACAAAAAGTCTCCTGCCCAAAGCAAACCAACTTGTATCTGCTGAGCCAGTGGTATTAACTCGTGCATAAAACAAATTTCAGTTTGCTGTTTCTTCTAGCAGATTTCAAGTAAAAATAAAGTTGAAAGAGGAACTTGTTTTGAATGGATGCAGGTCAGTTTGAATTGCTAAACTTAACTAAATGACTACAGGTACTATAGGTTCACAACTTAGTCTGCTTTTATAATCTTTATGGATTTTGGCCGTGTTCAAGGTTTTCAGAGTTGAGCATATGGTACAGTATTCTGTCAAAAGGATAAGGCTACTTAATGTGCTATCTGCAGAAGAGCTCATTTAATAGGAACTGACCTTAAAGTTCTATCATGAAGCTAATGTTGCATAACCTCTCTGAAGAAAAAGCCAATCAGGGCAGAACTGTGCTTGGAAAATAGGCATTAGAATACTTTAAGGAAAACACATATAAATGGATTGTTAATATGAGGAAGGTTTCCTAGTTGTAAATCTAAAAAAATCTAGAAGAATTCTCATTTTTCAAAACTGCATATTGAAAACATGAAAACTACTTGTTCAAGTAATTTCCTCAGAAAAATACACATGTTCTGACTGTGGAATTAGTCTACTGGTCAGTTAAAGGCAGTTTTAATTACCTTTTAAGAAATTCTTCATACAAAGGAGAGATATTGTATGTGTTTCTCAAATAAACGGCATTATGTAAGTCCATTTAAAAAAAACCAAAGGAACAGTATTGTATGAAGACCTACAAATGCTTATGCCAAGCAGGAATCTGCCTGTCACCGGTGGTCTCACATTAATTCAAAATCAATGCTGAATTCAGGATTCTGAAACTAAGTTTCTATTACTTGAGCTCTAGCAAAATGTAAGGTTCTATGTAGCCTCAACTAGTATAATGTCTTCCCTGTCCAAATCCAGAATGATTATACTGGTAACCTCCATGCTGGAAGTGCTGTTCAAATTGCCCCCCTTGATGATAATTCTGGCTCCCTCTTCCTCCCCAACCTCCTCCTTGGCCAGCGCGTCCGCCTCGGCCTCCACGACCCCCTCTCCCTCCACGACCCCCGCCTCGATCGCCGTGATGCCCACCATCTTGGTATCTATTGTCCTGCTGATATCCACCACCCTGGTACCCACTTCCTGTGTATGTAGTTGTCTGGAAGCCACCATAACCACCGCCCTGATAGCCACCACTGTGGCCACCGTGATAGCCGCTGGGCTGGAAACCCGAATCTCGATAACCGCCATCTTGGTAGCCGCCCCCTCCCCCGCTCCCTCCGTCTGTCCAGCCTCCTTGGTGCTTATTTCCTCTTCCTCCCCCGCGGCCACCGTGGTCGTAGCCGCCGCGTCCACCTCTGCCTCCTGTTTGCTGTTCATGACCTCCTCGTCCTCCGTATGAGGAATGTTCATAGCCCCCTCTCCCGCCTCCTCGTCCTCCTGCTGGTTGCTGGGGGCCATCTTGCCTCTTCTGCCAGGGTGGCATCTCTGGGGGTGGAGGTTCGATTTCATTGGGCCTACCTCCTCTGTCAGGAACTCTGCCCATCAACACCTATGGGATACGAAAGATATTTTAAATTTTAAATTACTTTATTTTAAAAACATAAATAAATGAGTTAGAAAGAAAAGGTAGTCTTGTCACCTTATTGATGGCACAGGCAGTCTTTTCTCTTATAGAGCCACTGCTCGTCCTTAAGATCTTTGACAAGTCTTGTCTTGCAGCCAAAAGGTGGGCAACAGAAATAGTACTTTTAGGAGATAAGACTGAGCGTTTTGGCTGGTAAACCTTCGCCAGTTTTTCTGTTTGACTCTGAAAGAAAGTGTTCAAAGACAAATGTTGGTTTTCAACGTGACACAGAAACTGATACTAAACAAGTTAAAGATTTTCGAAATGTTTGATGATAGTATTTACTAGGCTCCAAATGAGAGAAAAAGTTACATACTCACCACTGCTCCTATCTAGTGATGAACTATCTTAGAGTATAGCTGTCGGACCTGCTGATACAACAAGGAATGATAAAGGGGACAGAAGGGGTATGGAGATAAAGGGGCTTCCCTTTAAGACTGTGGAACAAAAAGGTTTCCCATGCCACTGGTCTCAAATGCCTTCACTTTATCTGTATCTTATATTTAAATAGATAAAATGAAGGCATTTCTATTATAAATAAGAAAAAGAGAGTCTACTTTATAACCATTTAGTAGAAGTACGTTTAATGTATTTGTAACATAAGATCACAAAAGATGAATGAACGAAGAATATAAAGAGCAAGTTTACACAAGATAAAATAAAGTTCCAATAAATACAAAACATGTTTTCCAGACAGATCAATAAATGCAAATTAAAGTAACCTAAATGCGGGGAAACAACAACAAATTCTTACCTATTAAATTTTGCAAGCAACAGCTACAGCTACAATACACAGGAAAATAGCACAAGAACAAAACGTAATTGCTCAGTCTGTTAGTGATGTGCAGGTACTCAAACATTGATGGTAAAAGTTTAAATTATATTATGTGAAAAGGTGTAAAAAAGATGTTTACTATGATTATATATGTAAAGAAGATAATGCTAAAATGAAACAGCTATCGTGGTGAAGACAGTGGGATGACAAAGGACTTTCTTTTTTTAAATTTTCTTTAATAATTAAAAGGCTAAAGAGATTAGCTTGTCTGGGAAACATTTCCTGAATGTCTTATGTTTCATTTCCTTGTGGTCACTATTGTACCTACAGTAAGGGCTCAATCAATCTTTAGGTGAATAGAAACAAGTTTGAGAAAATAGTTTCATATAAGCTTCAAATAAAACTGATTTTATAATGTATTTCAAAGTGAGATATAAATACACAAATTTCATTACATGAAACAAAAGTTCAAAGAGTAAACAGAAGCTCAGACATCCTGCATCAGAACCCCAGAAGTAGAGTCCGCTAATGGCAGTGTTAAGCCCAGAGCTGCAGTGTTAATACCTTGGGTCCATGCACATCCATCAATCACTGCATGCTTTTCTAGCTGAAAGTTGCAGGTTTTTGTTGTTGAAGTACAGTATTATGCCAAGAGTGAAATGATTGTTATCATCAAAGATATTTTAAGAAAGGACTGCTATCTCCTCAACAACAGGCCCCAAAAAGAACAATTTATTCCCTGTGTTACTACTGACTCACTGTGAGATCTCAGGCAAAACCTTCCATTTACTTGGGTCTCCACTTGTTTTTAGTTGCAAAATGAGGGGAGTTAAGACTGATCTCTAAGACCCTTTTCCAACACTAAGATATTGTAATTCAGTAAATATCTACCCCGTCAATTTAGCAGCTAAATAGGACTATACTATGGTTTAAAGATTTTAGGTGAAACTAACATTTATTGTATTAGGAAGATAATGGGAGAACTAAATAAAAACCTTTTCTCAGTCAATTAAAGTTCAGAAAAAATCTACTTTTAAAAATGAATCCACCATTAAGGGAACTTCTAACATTTTGGATCAATCTCCACATAAATTCAAGAATTAGTTCTATTTCAGGGTTCTAAGAAGGTCAGATTAACCAATTGTGCCAATTAATTACCACTTACTGATAAAATACTAGATAATTTAATAAATATCGGTTGGAATGACCAAGACCTTTACCTGGATTATCTTATTTAAGCTGTAAGAAAATGAAGTTTTACTGGATTCTCCAATTCTCTATAAATGGGTCACAATATCTGGTCTTCCAAAATCAGTATTTTAAATTTAATTAATTTATTTAATTAGCAAGTTAAACTGTTAGCTTAAAGTACAATAAACAAGTAATTTAAAATTTTATTATTTTTAGTAATTTTTAGCTACTCTACTTTTCTCTTATAAATGGATACTTCCAGTAGGGTTTACAACATATAGCTTTGCTGAAAAATATTAAAAAATTGAAAAATAAATGTTTTCACTATTGCTGAATGGCTCCTCAGTAATTCCCTAAAGAAAAACCCCTACGTGTATCTCCTACGTATTTCTCTTACAGTCTGCACTATGTCTAAGCTGTGTTGCTGCTGCTGCTAAGTCACTTCAGTCGTGTCCGACTCTGTGCGACCCCATAGACGGCAGCCCACCAGGCTCCCCTGTCCATGGGATTCTCCAGGCAAGAACACTGGAGTGGGTTGCCATTTCCTTCTCCAATGCATGAAAGTGAAGTCGCTCAGTCGTGTCCGACTCATAGCGACCCTATGGACTGCAGCCTACCAGGCTCCTCTGTCCATAGGATTTTCCAGCAAGAGTACTGGAGTGGGGTGCCATTGCCTTCTCTAAGCTGTGTTAAGTATGTTTAAAGATCATGTCCAGAAATACTCTGCTCTTTTCAGTGATTTAATGTGTACCTTAGCTCTGTCAGACCAGCCAAAAGACTGGACGGTGACGTCCAAACGTTTTATTAGCAGCTTTCTCCGAACTTCATATTCATTGGCCACAGCTTGGTTAATTGCTTCTATCTTCTCCTGAAACAAAATTAAAAAGACCAGTTAGAATTTAAATCTGCTTGACCCCCTATTCCAAAAGGGGAGAAACTGCTTCATTCACAACTGAATGCCCAGCATCAGCACAAAACGATTTAGGTTATATACTAAACAGAATAATAAGTTATAATAAACTAATGAAATGACAGGCATAATAATGTCATCTCAAAATAGAACAAAGAATATGTAAGTACAAAATTCTCATTTAGTTTTCCTATAACACACTGTGTGGAGCTCAGCCCAGTGAAGCTTCTGGCTTGAAGGCAACCCATTTGGCAATTAGAAACATGCATCATACTGAACTTCAATTTAATCAGCTGTGTGAAATTTTTTACAAATTATGAAAGAAGTACTTCTAACGTTACATAAAATTATTTTGGATAAATCTTAAGACTTACAAAAATGATTCTAAGGATGTCCACCATATTAGAGAATATAACTTCAAAGCACAAACATAAATATCCTGAGATAGGTAGATGGCTCCTTACAAAGTTTACTCAGGATGCTCACTACTCACCCAGTGGGCCGGTCCCATTGGCTTCTTCAATAAAGGCTTTCCCACATGATTAGGTGGAACTTTTGCTAATGTTTCCTTTAACTGACACAAAAACATAAATGAATGAATAAACAAATCTAAAAGTAAAACACATCCTCCTCATCTTCCCAACTCCCATCATATCCTGCCATCAAAAGAAGATTCCTGACAGAGGCAAAGGTGGAGGATGTTTTGAAATGTACAAGACCCACACGATAAAGACACTCACTTGACCCACTCCTCAGGTGTCTATGAAAGTATGAGTCCTTCACTGCACCTGGAACAGTGCCTGACAACAGTGGGCACTCAATATGAATTTGCTGAATGAATGAATGAACACACAGAAAAATATGGACTATGGATACACTGCTGCTCCCCCGTAGAGTTCAGCCAAATTTGTGCATCATGGTGTCCATTTACCCCACAAGGCAAATACACCAATTCTTAAGAGTCCAGCAGATATGCATATAGAGAATAACTCTGCTATATCATTCTCTTCTGTTCATTAATTTTTTAATTGAAATTGCTTGTTCCTAATCAATTATATAAAGACTCTTAACTGTTGAAAATATGTGGTATAAAAACAATTCTGACTTATTTTCATGTACTAGATTATATTAGCAATTAACATAACTAATTTGTCAAATGAAACATGTAAGACTTAAAGTGACTGGATTAAAATCCCAAAACATTTACATTATTTTCTGTCCAGTCAATGGGGAGAATGGTGGTAAAATTTAATGATAAAGACCTTAAAATTAATTGTATCGAAGTTCAATGATAAAATAAGTTTTAAATGGACTTAAGTCCTAATTTTCTTTACATTATTTCTAGTTTATTTCAGTTCATAAATCAAGGTGCAAAGGTTCCTTTTTGAAAAAGAAACATGCTAATATGTTTAAAAAAATAGTAAAATACCAATTTTTCTTGACGGTATCTAGGATTTAAAATGCAAAACTCATTTAGTAACAATCACTTAAAAATATGTACATTAGGTTCCCATTAAGAGAAATTAACTTGCTTCATTTCAAACAACTGTAGGACTATGCCTTTAATACACTACAATCTGGTACTAAAGGTCTTACTTTTTTTTCAATCCCGCTGAAGAATTGGAACATAGTTATATTGGCTGGAGGTTTGGACATTCCTAGAGCAATACATATGCCTTTCAACTCTTGAAAGACCTCACTACCGCCTCCTTCTTGAGCTTTTTTTGGAAGAGTATTCACACAGAGCATTCTGGCAGCTTCTAGTTCTGAGATGAGGTATGCTGAAGTAAACAAAATAAGATTTCAAAATGAGATACAGCTACAATTAATAGTCATAAGTCTGGAGTCACAACTCTATAGACCTAATGATATGTAATAAAGCTGCAAGAATGGATAAAAACAAGAAAGAAAAACCATTTTTTACCTGAAAATTATGTAACACATAAACTGGTTCTGTAATTCAGTATTTAACCAATATATGTTTAAAGCCTGATTTAAAAGCAAACAATTCTTTTCGGAAACCAAAAGATCAAGGTAGATCACATCTTAAAATCTGATTCTTGTATTTCACTATTAAGGAACCTCCAGAACATGGGTTGGCATCTGTTAACAAATTGGCAAAGATGGCAGGTGGCTAATTTTCAGCAACAGTTAAAAAAGTTATATATATACATATATCTATATTTTACTTCTCACAACTGATACACACCAGTGATATAACTATCTTGCCCTCTTACCTTCCAACACTCAGGTAGTCTGTTTAAGACTGGAGTGAAAGAGTATTTTTAAGTAGTCAAAGCTTCACTTACAAGAGAAGGGGGAAGGTACTAAATTTACAAACACCTTTTTTATGCATGGTCTCCAGTAGCCTAATGTAACCTTCTGGAGGTCACACAATACCTTCTTTCATCTATATTCTTCTTAACATTCCCTTTCCTCCTACATTCCTCATTCTCACCCCCTCCCCTGGGGGAAAAGAAAAAACCCCAAACTTTCTAATCATTTCTGGGCGGAGTCCTTTCATATCAGTATCATTCCCTTGTTTGCTGACTTCAGCCAGGTATAATGAGGGCTGCAATCTGCTTCAGGTAAATCAGTTGAAGGTAAAAATATTCAATCTTATTCCTTATGTTTAATAATCATTTGGATCGTAGGATTTCAGGTTATGTGACAAAGTGAGAACCTTCTGACAATATTAGGAAGAGAGCTGGAAAAAGACATTTTCTGGGCTCTTAAGCCCTACAGTAAGTATAAAAGAATGATCAGCTTGAATATCTCATTTCCTACACCCAAGGTGTAATGTGAGAAGTACAGGGGTCATAATTTTAGCAGACCATTTCTGAAAAGCTGCCAAATCCTATTCTAGAATAAACAACTAAGTTTCTGGAAAGGTCATCCTAAATGGGTTTGATAGAATCTTAACATGTTCTGTATAGCAAACTGCATGAGTTAAAAGATCAAAACAGTAAAACCTCACTGCCATGAAAATAATCAACTGTTTTTGTAAATAAGGTTTTACTGCAACGTTGCCACACTCTAAAATTCATTTACATGTCATCTATGGCCACTTACATGCTACAACAGTGGAGTTAAGTAGTTGCCAGAGACCTTATGGCCCACAAAGCAGAAAATATATACTATGTGGCCCTTTAAGAAAAAGTTTGCCAACCCTTGCTCTAGAAAATCATATATATTATTTAATAAATTGGTCTCTAAATTTGGGACAACATAGCTCAGGCATTCACAAAATTAGTTTACCAACACAATTATCATCAAAAAGCATTAACTGTAACCGGTGGGTTCAAAATATCAGAAAAGGCACGAAAGATATAAAACACAACAAAAAAAGATTATCTCTACTGACAATCTAATTAGAAATAAAGAATATATGCATACAAAGATACCAGACTTATTATACCTAAGGGAAATATTAATATCCTGACAACCACAAAGGCCAATGAACAGCCACAACAGTTCTTAACCTGACACATGAGAGTTTTTCAGCCACTATAGACTATTAGAGAATACACTATTCTGTTTTACTAATAATTCTAACGAGGTTTAGGACACAATGTATTAAAAGATTCAATTCAATAAGGTAGGGTGCTGCAAGAAGCAAGTAAAATTATAGCACTGAGATGTGACAACTGATACTTGGAAAGATGAGAAATATTTATACAGACTGAAAAGAGAATGAGTACATGTACATAAATGCGTACTAGCATGAGAGAGGATACAAACCGGGGAATATTCAGAAAGAGGAAAGAGCAGAAGCAAAGATAAAGAGAAGGAAGGGAGCAGTGTGTATGTATGCATGAAGAATTCCAAAAGCAGAGTAAGCTTTAGTTGATTTAGTCATTTAGTTGAGGAGCAAACAGTTGTATATTTTTGAAGAGCTTTTGAGGTAACAGCACATTAAAATATAATGATGACCCTGAGTCCAAAATAATAATGTTCAGAACAGTCTGCTTAAGAAACAGGAAAGAGTTAAAGGCATTTTTATAAAATATTTATATTCCAAGTGGTTTTTTATAAGTATCAGGAACAGAAAGACCAAACTCTGAGCTCTCTGGAAGAATTAGCTAATTCAGGGTCCTTACTGAGCTTTCCACACAGCTGTTGTCTTCCTATGTAAGATAACATATTCTAAGTGCCAAATATCAGGTATTGGTAAGGATAAGCAGTGCTACAAAGGAAGATTCAGTGAGTATACTGTGGCTGAGCCAGTTATTGAAATTATACAATTTGAAGGATAATGAATGCATGTATAAGAACTACATGCCAGCAATATCAGTATCTGAAGCAATATCTAACAATATGCACCCATCCACCACCCCTATACCCACCTAGTAACAATCATTTGACAAAGGGGACGTTAAAGTGATTTTAGAATACCTTAGTTCCTAAATATAATGGCTATGAACATACGCTTTTTAAAAAACTAAACATTCAAAATTGGAGTTGAATCATTTTTCAGAAGCCAAAGTTAAGTTGTAAAGACAAACATTTGAAAGATGCTCTGAACTGTGTTTGTCATAATAAGAACTATAATATTCACTTAACCAAAGCTTAATCTAAATGTGTCTCAGAATGCTACAAAAATTCTGAGTTTAAGATGACTGGTGGTTATTTATTGGAGAGTTTACATAAGGCAATAAACTTTGTGAGTCTACTTACTGTTTCTCAGGGTGAAAAGAAAAATAGTAGTTAGTATATTAAAAAAAATAACATAGAAGGAAATAACTTTTCATAAAAATTTACTTCCCAACTGATCAGTAAGTACAGGAACAATCCAAATAGTATTCTAGAAATGCTTACATTGTAATTTGACATCTTTACAAACAAAATCAAAATCCACAAATAATTACCCAGCCACAAAGAAATAACAACACAAAATACTTTAAATAATTACATTTTCCATTTACTGTGCCTAGAATGGTTACTGTCCACAAATTAAAAAAAATCTTCATTATTTCCATAGTATCTTCCTAGTTGATTTTAGTGTGCTTCTGGTCTAGAACACTGATGTTTCGATGATGCCACACCTGGATAACCCTCTAGCACTACTTTTGGTCATGTTAGGTGAAGAACAGCAGGCTGAGCACCACACTGCACTTAAACTGTAAGAGTAGCGATTACAAAAGGACACTGCTACCAGTGCATGAACCCACCATTAGCTTCTTGGTTAGAAATTTTAAACAAAGTTTTCTTTCAACTGTTTTATTAGTCATGGAAAACATAAACAGAAAATAATAGCTACATTCTAGTAGCCATGAACTTACTGAGCAAAAGGAGGCAGTTCTTCTGAATGAGAAGGCGCTTGGTCACATCCCCAGATGTCAGTGAAAGATATGGACAGTTCATCTCCCCTAGTAGCCCACTCACCTCAAGCTGGAATTCTTCAGCTTCACTTGGGCCTTTTAAGAATGAAAATAATCTTATTTAACAAAAATTACTGTTTTCCCCATTGGCATAGTAATTATCTATAAATTGAAAATTTTAATAGTATTTTCCTAACAAAAGTTCCTTTCTATTCTAATCCATCCTTTCTCACACAACTGCCTATTTGCTTTCTTAAACAGTTTTCATCAGGTTACTACCTTTAATGGATTCCTAAGTTCCACCTCATCCAATCTAATTTTTTCTGTTTGCCTTTAAAGATTCTTCATAGCCTCTCTGCTTGCCCTTTCTGGTATATTGGTAGGAGTAATTCCTATTACTTGTATATAGTAGTTAACTACAACCTCCAGAAATTTTCCTTCTAGCTGTGCCAGGCTGGTCTCCTCACCATCCTGGAAATGGTCAGTCTCATTTCTACCTACATGTCCTAACTTAAGTGACTCCCTGTGATTGATAGGCCCTCTATCCTCTCCTCCTCAATTAAATCCCACATATCCATCAAAATCCAACGGTCTTGCTCCTTGATGAAACCTTCCCCAAAGCCTGCTGCACTCACCGAGTTTCTTTCCCTGTGAACCACAAAGTGAACCGTTTAACTACTGTTCTAATCTCCATTTGTTTCCGTTGTGTCTAAAATTCCCATTTGAAGACGGTGAACATGAATTGGATTTCTGTATTCTAACATGTCAGATATAGCATTTACTTGGTGAACCAAGAAAAAGCAATGCTCTTCTTCCTTACTGTTTTGATAGTACTCTATCCAGTATTGCAAAGGGGTAAAATTTAACTATATACACTTTGAGAGAGTCACTTGATTTGACTCCATTTTCTTACCTATAAAATGGGAAGAATGCACTATCAGTGTTTTGCAAGCTGTGTTCTGTGAATTCTAGAGTTTCAAAGAACTCTGTTAGAGGCAGCTGGAGAAGAGAGATCTCAAAGCACTCCCTCTCAACTTCAACTAAAACACTATAATTTACCTGTTTTGTATTGACTTCTGTATGTTTTCATCTGAACAGGGCTCCTGGTTATAAACAGTTACCATCTAGTATTAAGTGTTTTCAAAGGCACCCACAGTCTCTGAAATGTCAGGGAAACAGGCAATGTAAAGAACACTGGCTCCCAAACCTGACTGCTGGGGGCTGCAGCCTGCCTGCATCCCTTACTGGTTGTGTGACCTCAGGCAAGGGACTTAACCTTTGTGCTTCCTTGTTTGATCTATAACAGGAGGAATAAAAGCAGCCTGGTAGGGTTGCCCTGGGGCTTAAAAGAGTTAACACTTGTAAAGTGCTTAGAATATGGCTAGTGCTCAGTAAGTGTAAGCTGTTGCTACTACTTTTACACTACACTCTCCTTAACAATTACAGTTGAATGCAACTAACTATACACATTAAATATACTAAATACATAAGAGTAAAGCTCTTCGAAATGGGATTCTGTAGGAGGGGATTATGTGTATAGTTTTCCACAAGGGTGGAGTAGCAAGTGAGCATTTTTCTTTGTTTCCTATTATGGGTTTACCTATGATAGGAGGGAACCAGGTTGTGGAGTGTCAGGTCCCAAGCTTTTGATTCTTTCACAGCATCAAAATTAGTGCTAAAGCAGTAACAAAATTGGCAAATATCAAACAGCTCTCCACACCATAAATCTGATGATGATGGATCTGATTGTGATGCACCTACTGATACATTCCTATGACACAGAAAGTTCCCTAATAAAGTGTTTTTGTCTCCTCATGTATAACAGAATTATAATGTATTTACATGTTATATATACTTCTGGAATTTGGTAGTCCTCAGAGAAAAATACCCCAATTTCTAGTTTTGGCCACCAATTTAAGATCTTATAATTTTTACAAAGAATGAAAAGTTCTTATATACTCTGTCTCCATTTTTTTTGTATCTCAGTAAAAGGGTCTTTTCAATTTCCACAAACAGCTGTATGACTACATTCTGGTTTTCAACTCAGAATCACCTTATCTATAAAAACAATGGAGGGGGGAAAAAAGCATTCTGTTTCCTTATGAATTTTTATTTTTACATTTATAAAGACTTTGAAATTTCAGCTGTAATACTGATAATGTTCACTCAAAATACAAACTTCATTTTTATATTTGCACCTAAAACTGAAATGTTTACTTACTGTTAGTTGCTTGCACATTTTCCTCTAGTTTACAGAGCACTCTTAATTCAGACACCAACCAAGCACAGAGTTTGGTAAACTCAGGGGAACTGGCTCCAGCAGTGACGGCCTGAGACAGAGCTCCATCTTCTAACAATGGACCCTTGTAACTGGTGAGTAAGAAATTACACTTCAGAAGAACAAAAACCACATGTAATATGTTACAAATGTAATATATTCACATTTTATTTAATTAAGCAATGATTTAATAAAGCTACAATGACCAATCTCTAAACTTGCATATATAAATAAACCATTAAAAAAACAAGCTAATCCCTTCAAAATATGTGAATACTGAATAGACTCACATATACTAGTAAATTATGTCAACCTCTGTACATTTACTCACTGTACAAAAGTTTGCTTTCTCACTTTAATTGAATTAGCATTAAAACTAGATTATAAGTGATAAATTATACTATAGTTTGGGCTTCCCTGGTGCTCAGTGGTAAAGAATCCACTTGCAGTGCAGAAGACACGGGTTTGATCCCTGGGTTGGAAAGATCCCCTGGAGAAGGGCATGGCAAGCTACTCCACTATTCTTGCCTGGAGAAACCCACGGACAGAGGGGCCTGGTGGGCTAAAGTCCATAAGGCTGCAAAGAATCCGACACGATTGAAGCAATTGAACAGGCACACGTGCATGCTATAGTTTACTATTTGAGAAATTAAACTTAGCTTATCTTTTCTAGAAGATATTCCAGAAATTAATTAGAGGTTTTAATGACTGTCTTTAAAAGCAAAAACTTGCCAATTATTATCTCCTTCTATATTTAATGATAGTTAAAATTAGTAAGACGTACTAGTAGCAGAGAAATGCCAAGATTAATTTAATAATTGCTGGCAAGTTGATGTTTGGGTGAACTGGTGCAAATGAATCCCAATCCTTTGTAAGGGATTCAAATATAAGTTTAAAAAATTATTAAATGTTTAAATATTCATAAAAGACAATAGTAACAACGAACCTCAATCTAGAAAATAGCTAGAATTAAGTATTTTGTCATTCTCAAAGTCATTTTAAAATATACATTTTTTAGAAGGTTATTTTATCTTTTAAATGTAATATTGATAAATACTTATTAAATATGTTCAAGGTAATTCGATATTTAGAGGTACAGAAATGCCAGAGAAATAACATTCAGTTCTTTTTAAAATATAACTATATGCTTACATATTTAATGGGACAAAAGAAACCTTACACAAAAAAATGAGGTTATATATAGTACAGTTTGGCATCTAGATTTAAAATCAAATTATTAATAGACAGTGAAATAAAAAAAACTGGGCCTATAAACTTCTCTTCCTGTTACACATTTAAACTTTATTAATTTTTCCCTGCAAGTAATTACTGAATTCCTACTGTGTACCAGGCTAAAAATAAATGATTGTCATTTATTTCTAATTGTTGTTGTTTTTCACTCACTCAGTCATGTCCAACTTTTTGTGACCCATGGAGTACAGCACACCAGGCTTCCCTGTCCTTCACTATCTCCCAGTGTTTGCTCAAACTCATGTCCATGGATGCCATCCAACCATCTCATCCTCCATCACCTACTTCCCCTGCCCTCAATCTTTCACAGCAAATCCTTGAAAAGTACATGTCATTTAATTGAGGCTAAATTTTAATGGCTGAATGCCGCCAAACTAGGCAGTTATATGTTAAAATTTATAGTCAAATTTTCAGAGTATCCCACGGTTTACATTACAACCCATCTCCATGATTTATTTAACTAGAGTTATTATAGTGACAATGACTTTTATACTACCCAAGAGAAGAAAAACATAGTTAACAGAGAATAAAAGAACAATAATGGGAAGAAGAGGCATCACTTAATTGTTAAGGGACCTCTATCCAGGCAGAGTGACTATATTTAAATAAGGTTCACCTCCATCCTCTCTCCTCCTTAAGTGTTCTTCCAGGAAGCTTAGGACTTTGTTTGCTTTTCCAGTTTTCCTTCCCCACTTCCTCTCCTTTTTCTGGTTCTCCTCAGTTCTCTCCACAGCGTTATTTTCACAGTGTGAACTTCTCTTCTACCTCACTCTCTACCCTTAAGTGCTCAGACCAACACTGTCAACAGAAGTGTTCCTCAAAAATGTTTACTGAATGGTTTCATGTCTTACATCTAGCAGTTTAAAGTTTGAGAGATCCACCAAAAAGACACCATTTCACCGAGTGTGACTTTTCCATAGGCTCTCATCAAAGAAATAAGCCACCTAAAGCCTAGAATATTCATGAAAATTCAGAGCAAGTTCCGGGGAAAAGTACAATGACAATTCACGTCGACAAAAAAAAAAAAAAAGATGATAAGCACTACCATTTCCTTTCCTAAAGATCCGTGCCAGGACAAGTTACTTAAACAGGCAGATGCTGGAAAACCTCATGGTATCCATTCCTAAATAAGAAAGGTTTTCCACAGCAAGGTAAAACCTAGGGGAAGGTTTTGGTAACGTTACTTTATAAATATAGTTACTTAATCTGTTTTTCTTTTCTTTCTTTCCTTTTTTTGGGGGGGGATACCGTATCTTTAAGCAAATATTTAATCATACAGTTTGTTTCTGGAACCACATTTAGCCCAAGAAATTCTAAGTTCTCAAGTTTTAATTGAGCACCCTGAACTGGGAGACCCAGTGAGATAAGAAGCCCTATTTCCAGCTTCTAGATACTAATGAATTACGGTTCGGTAACCGTCATGGGGAGAGACAAAATGCACAACAAATACAGAGACTTGGTGGGTGAAGATGCCCCGAAGGGAAAGGGCTAATGGGGCTCAATGAAGCAGGGTCAGAATCAAGGGAAACTCCCCATGATTCCCAAGAAGGTGGCGACAGGTTAAGTGCACAAGTGAGCTGGCAGGAGGAACGGACACAGCGCACAGACTTGTGGCTGAGGGAAGCCTGGGTGCATGCAGACATGACTGGGCAGAGGAGATTTTTTTTTTTTTTTTTGAGAGAACTGGGGTGGTGTAGGACTAGGGGCTCAAAACAGGAGCAGAAAGTTTGGAGGACAAATAGGAAAACAGAAGATCAACTTTGGCAACCTCCAGAGTGAGGGGGTAGGGCAGGAGGATAGGGAGCAAGGAAAGGAGCTCAGGGAGGGTGGTGGCGAGAGCCAGAACCCAGACAATGACACGCATGACTGACAAACGCTGCGGGTAACTCGGCTGCAGGGCGCACAGGGCAGGCCTAGGGGCGTCGTAGCTGGAGGACCCCGACCCGACAGGGCAGGCAGTGGACGTAGCATTGGGGTCCCGGAGCTACAAGGAGGCGACAGCCAGGAGCCACGGGATGCGGCGCGGAGAGGCAGGTGTCTCTGACTGAGGCGGAGAAGGAGTTCCTGGGAGGTCTGTAATGTGGGGTTTGGGAGACCGGTGCACTGGCAGTCTTACCCGAGATCTTCCAACGACTCCAAGATGTCAGTCTCCATGAGGTCACACTCCATGCTACTGTGGTATTCAAATTTCCGAGTCGTCAGGCTCCCCTCTTCGCCGGCAACGCGTACACTCGCGCATGCGCTGCTTCTCCGGAACTTCCAAGTCAACAGCTGGCGCCTCAGCCGCTGCACTGCGCATGCCTGGAGCGTGCGCAAGAAACTTGGTTCCGCCTGTCGCCCTGCCCCGGCAGGCTAAAGGATGGCTAGGCGACACCTTTTGCACATGCGTATTGCTGAATAGTGAAGCCAGCGGCCCCAAGAAGGGCAGGAAGTCTGGCTGCGTGGCAGCTGGGCGTGGGGACTTAGGCGAGGCGGGGAGCGCGCTAACTTTTTCTAATTGGTGTACGCATGTGCGAGTCATGGGGCGAGGCAGGTGGGGGAGGATCGTCGGGGGTGGGGGTCCCAAAATTTGGGTGAGTGCTGGCTGAGAATGAGTCTCTGGGTCTCAAAGAGTCACCAGAGTGGATGTCTGCAGCCAGCTGGCATTTTGTAGCTTTAGCTGTGGGTCATCGTGCGCTCCGAGAGAGTTCCTTAGCTTAGGGGTAGACGGGCCAAGTGCCGAGAGAATGGAAGAAGACTGGATTTCCTTGTGGCTGCAGTAGTTGTATTTCAGCGTTACGGAGGGGTCGACTTTCCCTTGACACGGATTAAGAAAATTGTTTCATTGCCTCCCTTTGCATTCTTGACTTCTTAAGCCCTTCCCAGACACTAAGCATCTTCTTTTAAAGCGGGGAGGGAGGTAAAAGGAGGTCTTCATTCCATATCAATCTCAAGTAGACTAATATATCTTTAAATCCACGCAGTTTTAAAAGTAAACACATTTTTTGTTGTACTATTATTGACTTGGCAGAATGTGACACGGTTCACAGTTGGTTGTTTCTTGGCATGTACTGGTTGGGTATGTGCTTAGAAATTATTGAAAAACATGAGAAAAATTGTATTCAAAGTGATGATATATTTGGAAAATTATATTTAACTATAAACTGGCATTCACACTGGTACTAGTAGATTTAATTTTGCAATTCTTAAACGTTTTCGTGTCTGATGGATAAATGCTTCCCACCCTTAACAGTAATTTTTAAAATTCTTTATTTTGCACCATCTGGAGTGGAGGGAAGGAATTAACATTTATTATGTACCCACTGTGTTCTTGACGTAGTATTAATGCAAGCACAGTAAGTCTATATGAGTATTACTCCCATTTTACAGATGAGGATACTAAGGGCTAGGTGAACTTAATGGTCTGTCAAAAATGGTACCACCAATAAGGAACTGGCTTTTGAAATGGAGTTATCTCTAAATCCATAGTTCTTACCTGAGTAGTCCAATAAGGATTTACAAGCAGGATATGAAAGGAGGAATATCTAGCTAGTTGAATAAACAGATTATGTATGATTGTGTATCTTATATGTAATTACCTTAACAATAAAAATGGAATGATTATTCTCATTGGGTTGTTGAAGGTGCTAAAAAAAAAAGTAATTCTCAGTGCAAAATCAGTTTAAGGGGAAAAAGGTTTCATTCTTGACTCACTTTTCTTCTTTTTATAATTATTATTTTATTTATTTGTTTGTTTGGCTGTAGCCTTCATTGCCATGTGGGCTTGTTTCTCTAGTTTCGGTTATCAGGGGCTACTCTTTAGTAGAGGTATGTGGGCTTCTCATTGCTGTGGCTTCTCGAAGATCACAGGCTCTAGGGTATGCGGGCTCCAGTAGTTGTAGCTCCTGGGCCCCTCAGGGCTTCAGTAGTTGTAGCTCCCAGCACAGGCTCAATAGTTGTGGTGTAGGGGCTTAGTTGCTTTGCAGCATATGAAGACTTCCTGGATCAGGGATTGAGCCTGTGTCTCCTGCATCGGCAGGCATATTCTTTACCACTGAGCCACCAGGGAAGCCCTTGACTGACTTTTCAGTGTAAGTTGTAACAAATACTATTAGTGAGTGAACAAGTGATGACTCCTCTACATATATTATTTCTCTCTATCTAATGCAAACTGTTAGAGTAAATGAAGGGTAGCCAACATTAAGTTTTTTTTTTTTTAATATTACATAAAATAAATCTATAAGGGACTTTACTGCAATACTTTTACGGGTAAATATTGCTGTAATTTTGGTAGGATCTAACAGGACTCTTTTGCATTTTATTTTGAAAATTTTATATTTGTATTGTAACCTGGATATCTAAGGATGTCATTTGAGCGAATTACATGAAAAAACTGATCTGGGAGGAGGGAACCCTGGTTTTTGCCTCAGTTCAATTTAAGAGTTTTCTTTAGATTTTTCTAAAGTGCATCAGATTATCTTTAAGAGATAAGTTTTCTGTTTAGAAGGTGTTCAACTAGAAATGATGAATAATCGTAGTTTGAAGTCCAAACTTTCCAACTATCCTTGTAAAGAGTAAATATATTCTATACTTCTGGGGAAAAAAATGTAACAGGGAAAATGGAAATGAAAATTGAATTTAGTTTTCAGAGGAACATCTTTTTATGTCACTACCTTAAAGATGATTATAGGTGAAGTTCTGACTTATGTAGTAGTTAAATTATTTGTGGCTGAGATTTGTAAGAGTTACTTTTAAAATCCATACAAGGGTAGTTTTTATAATGACAAATAAATTGCTACTAATTAGAATATAAGATTTGTCATAGAATAGTTTCTCAAAGCTGGTTAAACAGGCACCTAAAATTAAAATTGTTTCCCCTCAGTTAAAAGAAGTTGAAAAATTACAGCATTTTCCATTTTTGATGAATTTGCCCTTAGAATGACTCTCCAACAGGAGAAAATAAGAAAAACCCTAGATTTGCTTATGTTGCTCATGAAATTAAAGTTTGTATATGGTATTTAATAAATAAAGTCCTTTTCAGAATGCATACTGAAAACAGTACTCCCCTTCCCTAAATATTAGCATGTAGAATTAATCTTGTAGAGTCTCAAATACTCTTATAAGTATGCCTTGGAGAGGTTGCAGGTTTGGTTTCCAACAACAGCAATAAAGTGGATATTACAATAAAGGGAGTCTCATGAATTTTTTGGTTTCCCAGTGCATATAAGTTACATTTATACCATACCATAGTCTATTAAGTGTGCACATTATGCCTTTAAAAATGTACATCAGATCAGATCAGTCGCTCAGTCGTGTCCGACGACTCTTTGTGACCCCATGAATCGCAGCATGCCAGGCCTCCCTGTCCATCACCAACTCCCAGAGTTCACCCAGACTCAAGTCCATCGAGTCAGTGATGCCATCCAGCCATCTCATTCTCTGTCGTCCCCTTCTCCTCTTGCTCCCAATCCCTCCCAGCATCAGAGTCTTTTCCAATGAGTCAACTCTTTGCATGAGGTGGCCAAAGTACTGGAGTTTCAGCTTTAGCATCATTCCTTCCAAAGAAATCCCAGGGCTGATCTCCTTCAGAATGGACTGGTTGGATCTCCTGGCAGTCCAAGGGACTCTCAAGAGTCTTCTCCAACACCACAGTTCAAAAGCATCAATTCTTCGGCACTCAGCCTTCTTCACAGTCCAACTCTCACATCCATACATGACCACTGGAAAAACCATAGCCTTGACTAGACGGACCTTTGTTGGCAAAGTCATGTCTCTGCTTTTGAATATGCTATCTAGGTTGGTCATAACTTTCTTTCCAAGGAGTAAGCGTCTTTTAATTTCATGGCTGCAGTCACCATCTGCAGTGATTTTGGAGCCCAGAAAAATAAAGTCTGACACTGTTTCCACTGTTTCCCCATCTATTTCCCATGTAGTGATGGGACCGGATGCCATGATCTTCGTTTTCTGAATGTTGAGCTTTAAGCCAACTTTTTCACTCTCCTCTTTCACTTTCATCAAGAGGCTTTTTAGTTCCTCTTCACTTTCTGCCATAAGGGTGGTATCATCTGCATATCTGAGGTTATTGATATTTCTCCTGGCAATCTTGATTCCAGCTTGTGTTTCTTCCAGTCCAGCGTTTCTCATGATGTACTCTGCATATAAGTTAAATAAACAGGGTGACAATATACAGCTTCGACGAACTCCTTTTTCTATTTGGAACCAGTCTGTTGTTCCATGTCCAGTTCTAACTGTTGCTTCCTGACCTGCATACAAATTTCTCAAGAGGCAGATCAGGTGGTCTGGTATTCCCGTCTCTTGAAGAATTTTCCACAGTTGATTGTGATCCACACAGTCAAAGGCTTTGGCATAGTCAATAAAGCAGAAATAGATGCTTTTCTGGAACTCTCTTGCTTTTTCCATGATCCAGCAGATGTACATACCTTAATTTAAAAAGATACTTTACTGCTAAAATATGCTAACCATTATTGAGCATTCAGTGAGTCATAACCTTTTTGCTGGTGGCAAGTCCTACCTTGATGTTTATGGCTGTTGACTAATCAGGGTTGTGGTTGCTGAAGTTTGGGGTACATGTGGCAATTTCTTTAAATAAGACAATAAAACAGTTTGCCATATCAATTAAATCTTTCACAAATGATTTCTCTGTAGCATGCAAAATTGTTTGATAGCATTTTACCCACAGTAAACTTGTTTCAAAACCAAAGCCAATTCTTTCAAGCCCTGTCATTGCTTTATCAACTAAGTTGATGTAATATTCTAAATCCTTTGTTGTCATTTCAGCAATCTTCACAGTTTTTTCCAGGAGTAGATTCCATTTTAAGAAAACACTTTGCTTATCCATAAAGAGCAACTCCTCATCTGTTATAGTTTAATCATGGGATTGCAACAATTCAGTCACATCTTTGGGCTTCACTTCTAATTCTAGTTCTCTTGCTTTTCCCACCACATCTGAAAGTACTTCTGCTGCAGAAGTCTTGAACACCTTGAAGTCATCCATGAGGGTTGAAATCAACTTCTTCCAAACCCTTATGCATGTTGATATTTTGACCTCTTGCCATGAATCACAAATGTTCTTCATGGCATCTAGAAGCGTGAATCCTTTTCAGAAGGTTTTCACTGTACTTTGCCCAGATCCTGCAGAGGAATTGCTAAGTCAACCACAGCCTTACAAAATGTATTTCTTCAACAGTAAGACTTGAAAGTTGAAATTACTCCTTAATCTATGGGCTGCAGCATGGGTGTCATGTTTCCAGATATGAAAACAACATTCATCTTATTGTACATCTCCTTCAGATTTCTTGGGTGACCAAATTCATTTTCAATGAGAAGTAATATTTTGAAAGGAATTTTTTTTTTTTTTTCTGAGCTGTAGACCTTGATAATGGGCTAAAAATATTTAGTAAACCATGTTGTAAACAAACGTACTGACATCCAGGCTTTGTTATTCCTTTGATAGAGCACAGGGAAAGTAGATTTAGTAAAATACTTAAGTGCCCTAAGATTTTTAGAATGATAAATAAGTATTAGCTTCATAAAGTCACCAGCTCCCTTAATCACTAACAAGACAGTCAGCCTGACCTCTGAACTTTTAAAGCCAGGCATTGAATTCTCTCTAGCTGCAAAAGTCTTAGATGGCATCTTCTTCCAGTAGAAGACTGTTCCCTCTATACTGAAATCTGTGGCTTTTGCTAGCCACCTTCATAAATTATCTTACCTAGGTCTCCTGGATAACTTGCTGCAGCATCTACATCAGCACTTGATACTTCAGCTTGCACTTTAACATCATGGAGATGACTTTTTTCCTTTAAACTTACGAACCAACCTCAGTTCACTTCAATCTT
The DNA here is from genome assembly GCF_000754665.1 of Bison bison bison. NCBI lineage: Eukaryota > Metazoa > Chordata > Mammalia > Artiodactyla > Bovidae > Bison > Bison bison. The sequence goes on from NW_011495064.1 coordinate 16,927,993, forward strand.
TCTTATTACCTTCCTCATAGAATTGAAGAAAGTTAGGGCCTTGCTCTGGATCAGGTTTTAATTGAAGGAAATGTGGCTGATTTGACCTACCCAGATCACTAAAACTTTCTCCATATCAACAATAAGGCCGTCTCACTTTGTTATCATTAGTGTGTTACTAAAGTAGCATTTTAATTTCCTTCAAGAACTTTCCCTTTGCATTCACATCTTGGCAAACTGTTTGACACAAATGGCCTAAATTTTGAACTCTTGTGGCTTTAGATGTGCCTTCCTCACTAAGCTTAATCATTTCAAGCTTTTGATTAAAGTGGGAGATACGTAACTCTTTCATTTGAACATTTAGAGACCGCATTATAACACTTAGAGGCCCACATAATAAAGGAAGGATTATCAACAGAAGGATTATTAACTGGCCTAATTTAATTAGTGTTGTGTTTCAGAGAATAGGGAGGCTGGAGGAGGGAGAGAGACAGGGAACAGCTGGTCAGTGGGGACAGTCAGAACACACACAGCATTTACTGTTAGCGATGGCACCCCACTCCAGTACTCTTGCCTGGAAAATCCCATGGATGGAGGAGCCTGGAAGGCTGCAGTCCATGGGATTGCTGAGTCGGACATGACTGAGCGACTTCACTTTAACTTTTCACTTTCATGCATTGGAGAAGGAAATGGCAACCCACTCCAGTGTTCTTGCCTGGAGAATCCCAGGGACGGGGGAGCCTGGTGGGCTGCCGTCTATGGGGTCGCACAGAGTTGGACACGACTGCAGGGACTTAGCAGCAGCATAGTATATGAGCATAGTTTCTAGAGCCTCAAAACAACTAGTAACATCAAAGATCACTGATCACAGATCATCTTAACAAATAATAATGAAAAAATTGTTATCTGCAGTTATTACCAAAGTGTGACACAGAGACACCAAGTGAACAAATGCTGTTGGAAAAATGGGGCTGGTAGACTTGGTCAAGGGGCTTCCCAAGTAGCTCAGTGTGTAAAGAACCTGTCTGCAATGCAGGAAAACCCAGAGATATGGGTTCGATTCCTGGGTTGGGAAGATCCCCTGGAGGAGGGCACAGCAACTCACTCCAGTACTCTTGTCTGGAGAATCCCATGGACAGAGGAGCCTGGCAGGCTACAGTCCATAGGGTTGCCAAGAGTCAGATGCAACTGAAGCAACTGAGCACAGCACAGCACAGACTTACTCGAGGCAGGATTGCCACAAACCTTCAAGCTGTAAAATGGTGAAGTGCAATAAAGTGAAGCACAACAGAATGAAGAAGGCCTGTTCATTAATTAAGAACACTTTTTTTCAAAATCATGCCCCTGGCTATGTTAGTATATTTTCTAAACCCTGGCAATTTTTGAAGAATATTATAGAGTTTGAGAATAATATCTTGCTTATAATTAAACTGAGAAAGATATAGATATACATATAGATATAAATCATATTGATATATATATATGGATGTGTATATATATATATATAGAGAGAGAGAGAGAGAGAGAGTGCAACAGGTCTTTCCAGAATAAAATCTCCAAACATGATTTTTTTTTTCTTTCCCAACAACTCTTCAGCCTAGCTGCCATGTTTTGCCAACCCATGAATTAGGCACATGGTGAATCAGATAGACACTGGTCTAATTTGGATGTAGTAAGAGTTTATTAGACTCTAGCTCGGTAATGATAAACTAGCATCCATATCAGCCCCATAGTTGTAGGGCATTTTGGCCTGAAAAATAACTTGAAGAATTTTGAGTCATTATTTAAAGTTTGGGGATACTATCTAAAAATTTGGGTTTCTGGGTTTTCTTGAAAACATAAATCAGATGACTTGGCAGCACCAGGCCCTTCATGCCCAACAAGGCAGCAACTGGCTTGGGTTGAAGAGGCTGCCCCTTCTATATGTGACATGAACCTACCTGTTCTTTGTGGGTCCTATCACTCACACAGTATATCATATGCATGTGTATCCAGCAATTTACTTTTTCCCCTGAGGGTTTGAGAAGTTCATTTTTATTCTTTTACTTCTTAATCATGTCGACCACTTTTCCTACCCTCCCTCTCAGATAGGCCTCTCCTTCTTCCTCTTCCCATTCTAGTATAGGGGAAGAAAATTTTCTCCTCTACCCTCTTAGGTTTATGAATGGGGCCTACAAATTAAACTCACAAGACAGTTAACAGGAGAAAAGGCATCCAAATTTTTATTGATATTATTAATGCTCATGATGCTTCACAGAAATAAAGTGAAAACTCCAAGAAGATGGTTGGACTTCAGAGTTTATATACCACATTTTAAAAAATTATTTATTTTTAAATTAATTAATTTATTTTAATTGGAGGCTAATTACTTTACAATATTGTAGTGGCTTTCGCCATACATCAACACGAATCAGCCATGGGTATACATGTGTTCCCCATCCTGAACCCCTGAAGGATAATTGCTTTACAGAATTTTGTTGTTTTCTGTCAAACCTCAACATGAATCAGCCATAGGTATACATATATCCCTTCCCTTTTGAACCTCCCTCCCATCTCCCTCCCCATCCCACCCCTCTAGGTTGATACAGAGGCCCTGTTTGAGTTTCCAGAGCCATACAGCAAATTCACATTGGGTATCTACTTTACATATAGTAATGTAAATTTCCATGTTACTCTTTCCATACATCTCACCCTCTCCTCCCCCTCCCCATGTCCATAAGTCTATTCTCTATGTCTGTTTCTCCATTGTTGCCCTGTAAATAAATTCTTCAGTACCATTTTTCTAGATTCCGTATATATGCGTTAGAATATGATATTTATCTTTCTCTTTTTGACTTACTTCACTTTGTATAATAGGTTCTAGGTTCATCCACCTTATTAGAACTGACTCAAATGTGTTCCTTTTTATGGCTGAGTAATATTCCATGGTGTATATATACCCCTACTCCTTTATCCATTTATCTGTTGATGGACATCTAGGTTGCTTCCATGTTCTAGCTACTGTAAATAGAGCTGCAATGAACAATGGGATACATGTGTCTTTTTCAGTTTTGGTTTCTTCAAGGTATATACCTAGGAGTGGGATTGCTGGGTTATATGGTGGTCTTTTTTTTTTTTTATATGGTGGTCTTATTCCTAGTTTTTTAAAGGAATCTCTGTACCATCTTCCATAGTGGCTATATCAATTTACATTCCTGCCAACAGTGCAAGAGTGTTCCCTTTTCTCCACACCCTCTCCAGCATTTATTGTTTGTAGACTTTTTGATGAGAGCCATTCTGACCTGTGTGAGGTGATATCTCATGTGTTTTTGATTTGCATTTCTCAAATAATGAGTGATGTTGAGCATCATTTCATGTATTTGTTAGCCATCTGTATGTCTTCTTTGGAGAAATGTCTGTTTAGGTCCATTTCCTACTTTTTGATTGGGCTGTTTTTTTTTTTTTTTTCTGGCATTGAGTTGTATGAGCTGCTTGTATATTTTGGAAATTAGTCCTTTGTCAGTTGTTTCATTTGCTATTATTTTCTCCCGTTCTGAAGATTGTCTTTTCACCTTGCTTATAGTTTCCTTTGCTGTGCAAAAGTTTTTAAGTTTAATCAGGTCCCCCTTGTTTACTTTGTTTTTATTTCCGTTACTCTAGGAGGTGGGTCATAGAGGATCTTGCTGTGATTTATGTCACAGAGTGTTCTGCCTGTGTTTTCCTCTAAGAGTTTTATAGTTTCTGGTCTTACACTTAGGCCTTTAATCCATTTTGAGTTTATCTTTGTGTATGGTGTTAGGAAGTGTTCTAATTTCATTCTTTTATGTGTAGCTGTCCAGTTTTCCCAGCACCACTTATTGAAGAGGCTGTTTTTGCCCCATTGTATATTCTTGCCTCCTTTGTAAAAAATAAGGTACCCATAGGCATATGGGTTTATTTCTGGGCTTTCTATCTTGTTCCATTGGTCTATATTTCTGTTTTTGTGCCAGTAGCATACTGTCTTGATGACTATAGCTTCATAGTATAATCTCAAGTCAGGAAGGTTGATTCCTCCAGTTCTATTCTTCTTTCTCAAGATTGCTTTGGCAATTCAGGGTCTTTTGTGTTTCCATATGAATTATGAAATTTATTGTTCTAGTTCTGTGAAAAATGTCACTCGTAATTTGATAGGGATCACACTGAATCTGTAGATTGCATTTGGTAGTATAGTCATTCTCACAATATTGATCCTTCCTACCCAGGAACATGGAATATCTCTCCATCTGTTTATGTTGTCTTCTGATTTCTTTCATTAGTGTCTTATAATTTTCTGTGTACAGTTCTTTTGTCTCCTTAGGTAAGTTTATTCCTAGATATTGAATTCTTTTTGTTGCAGTGGTGAATGGGATTGATGAAATGCAAGTGATTTATGTGTATTGATTTTGTATACTGCAACTTTGCTAAATTCACTGATTAGCTCTAGTAATTATGTACAGTATCATGTCATCTGCCAACAACGAGAGCTTTACTTCTTCTTTTCCAATCTGGATTCCTTTGATTTCTTTTTCTTCTCTGATTGCTGTAGCTAGGACTTCCAGAACTGTGTTGAATAATAGTGGTGAAAGTGGACACCCTTGTCTTGTTCCTGATCTTAGGAGGAATGCTTTCAGGTTTTCATCATTGAGAATAATGTTTGTTGTAGGCTTATCATATATGGCCTTTACTATGTTGAGGTAGGTTCCTTCTATGTCCATTTTTTGAAGACTTTTAATCATAAATGGGTGCTAAATTTTGTCAAAGGCCTTTTCTGCATCTATTGAGATGATCATATGGATTTTTCCTTTCAATTTGTTAATATGGTGTATCACATTGATTGATTTGCATATGTTGAAGAATCCTTGCATCCCTGGAATAAACCCAACTTGATCATGCTGTATGAGCTTTTTGATGTGTTGCTGAATTCTGTTTGCTAAAGTTTTGTTGAGGATTTTTGCATCTATGTTTCATCAGTGATATTGACCTGTAGTTTTCTTTTTTTGGTGTTGTCTTTGTCTAGTTTTGGTATCAGGGTGATGGTGGCCTTGTAGAATGAGTTTGGAAGTTTGGAAGTGTTCCTTCCTCTGCAATTTTTTGAAAGAGTTTTAGAATGATAGGCATTAGCTCTTCTCTAAATGTTTGATAGAATTCTCCTGTGAAGCCATCTGGTCCTTGGCTTTTGTATTTTGGGAGATTTTTGATCACAGCTTCAATTTCAGTGCTTGTAATTGGGTTGTTCATAATTTCTATTTCTTCCTGGTTCAGTCTTGGAAGATTGAACTTTTCTGAGAATCTGTCCATTTCTTCCAGGTATATATCACATTTCTTTTCTTAATATCTAAGGCAAATATTTTTGAATTTTTATTTATTTATTTATTTTTGGCTGTGCTGGGTCTTCATTGCTTTGCAGGCTTTTCTCTGGTTTCAGCAAGCAGTGGTTACTCTCTAGTTGTGATGCGAGAGTTTCACATTGTGGTGGCTTTTCTTGTGCAGAGCTTGGGCTCTAGGGCACACAGGCTTCAGTAGTTGTGGCTCATGGGCTCAGGAGTTGCAGTTTGAGGGCTCTAGTGCATTGGCTAAGTATTTGTGGTTCATGGACTTAGTTGCACCATGGCATGTGGGATCTTCCTGGACTAGGGATCAAACCCAAGTCTCCTGCATTGGCAGGCAGATTCTTTACCACTGAGCCACCAGGGAAGCCCCACAGAGTTTGTATACCACTTTAATGAAGAGTGATACCTTGTGACTACTTTGATATTGAATGGTTTGCCTTGGAAATGAATAGAGTTCATTCTGTCATTTTTGAGATTGCATCCAATTACTGCATTTTGGACTGTTTTGTTGACTAAGAGGGCTACTCCATTTCTTCTAATGGATTCTTGCCCACAGTAGTAGATATAATGGTCATTTGAGTTAAATTCACCCACTCCAGTCCATTTTAATTCACTGATCCCTAAAATGTCAATGTTCACTCTTCCATCTCCTGATCAACTACTTGCAATTTACCTTGATTCATGGAACTAACATTCCAGGTTCCTATGCAATATTGTTCTTTACAGCATTGGACTTTAGTTCCATCACCAGTCACATCCACAACTGGGTGTTGTTTTTGCTTTGGCTCCATCTCTTCATTCTTTCTGGAGTTATTTCTCCACTGTTCTCCAGTAGCATATTGGGCACCTACCAACCTGGGGAGTTCATCTTTCAGTTTCCTATCTTTCTGCCTTTTCATACTGTTCATGGGGTTCTCAAGGCAAGAATACTGAAGTGGTTTGCCATTCCCTTTTCCAGTGGACCATGTTTTGTCAGATGAGAGTTCCTTGGACTACAAGGAGATCCAACCAGTCAATCCTAAAGGAAATCAGTCCTGAATATTCATTGGAAGGACTGATGCTATAGCTGAAGCTCCGGATACGAAGAACTGACTCATTTGAAAAGATCCTGATGTTTGGAAAGATTGAAGGCAGGAGGAGAAGGGGGAGACAGAATATGAGATGGTTGGATGGAATCACCGACTCGATGGACATTAATATGAGTAAGCTCCGGGAGTTGGTGATGGACAGGGAAGCCTGGTGTGCTTCATTGTATGGGGTCACAGAGTCAGACAGGACTGAGCAACTGAACCGAACTGATACACTGTGAAGAAGTAACTAAACAAAGGGAAGGGAAGTTGAGTTTCTTGTTGTTGTTTAATTGCTAAGTTGTGTCTGACTCTTTGCAACTCTTTGTTGAGTTTCTAGGGGTGGTAAATTGTGGGAAGGTAGATGTATGTGGACACTAACAAAAGATCAGCATTATTTTTGTAAGGTGTTTTTTGTGTGTAGATTCATTTCAGTGCCAACTTTCTTCTTCATGGCCATAAAACTCCCTCAGAGTGGAGATTTATGACACTCCTAGTTTCTTAGAAGTTTCTGCTTATAGTCATTTAATGCAAACTCCAAGAAGATTTCTTTCTGCATCTGTTGATTCTCAATTGACTTCAGCTCCAAATAATCTATATGCCTGTCAACTGAAAAAAAAAATGCACAACCTAGAAGTTGAGAATTATGTTTTATTTGGCAAACCTGCTGAGGACTTCTGCTCTGGAGACAGCCTTTCAGATAGCTCTGAGGGACTGCTCTGAAGAAGAAAGGGAGAAGCCAGGACACATAGGAGTTTTTGCAACAAAAAGCAGGTACGTAGTCAGAACATCAAAATATCACTGTTAATTAAAGAAAAAATAAACATCTCCAGTTAATGAATTTAGTGTTTTTCTATGTGTGGGAAGATGCAAGAGTCTAGACCTGATGAAATTATTCCTCTGATATACTCCTTAACTATCTAGGGCCAGTATCCTGTTCTTTTTCATCCCGAATCGCCTCAGGGCATACCACTGGGAGGCAGCCACAGTGATTGATGACCACAACATCCTTCCTTTGCTGATACTATGGCAGGTGGCATCCTTTGTCTACTTGCCAAGCTAGTAGCAAAATTCTGATCCCCTTCATTAGTCATATGAAACTTCTGTTATTCACTTAACACACCTTGCCTTTCTACATCTCTATACTTTGTATAAGTTGATTCCTCTGCCTGTAATACCCTTCCCCTCTGTTTGACAGATTCTTCCTGCCAATCTTTTAGGCTCAGTTTCGGCAAAGCCTTCTCTGACTGCCTTAGGCTCTCATTCTCTCCTTTTCAAAGCATCCCTCACTTTGTTCCAGCTAACATTCCTGCTTCAGGCAGGTGCCAAGATGTTCTCTGGTCTCTCTCTTGCTTTCTTTACATTCTACCCTGTCTTCAAAACTGAGCTCAGCTTAACTGTGCCACAGAGGTGTTCCCTGACTGTAGTAGTTGAGATTAATTTTCCTCTTCTGGATTTGGAAGGTGCAAGTACCTAGCTTAACTATCATAAACATCAGGAAGACTTAAACGGGTTCTGGGTCTCATTCTGGGCCCTGCCTCTGATAAGTTTTATATCAACATTTCTAGGATTGGGTATAAGAATCCATTTTTCTTAAAAGACATATCAAATGGCTTCATATTTCATCCTTCACAAGTTAATATTAATGTTATATTTTTATGTTGCTTATTTCATATGTTCTGATCATTTCTATGCAGTTGCTATAAACTTCACGTCCTGCACATGCACGTCCTACATAGTTCTTAGCACACTGATGCATACACAATAGACATGAAAAATGTTGATTAGTTGATTGACAAGAAAATTTTCCCTTTCTCATGATTGGATTTTGCTTTCTTCTGAAAGAATAAAGTGATTCTTTGCAGGGAATAAATAAATATACAACAATGAATTATGCTCTGAGCTCTTGGATCATCCTGGAACTCAGTCAATGCCTATTTAAAACTAGGCTATTCTGGTAGGACGATATGTTCTCTACCGACTTAGATTGTTATTAGCAACTTGTCTTTCGTCCCTAGTGTTGTGATCCATTATTGTATGGGGAGGCTAAAATCCTCAAGGAGACTTTTCAAGCTCTCCCCTCCCTGCAAAAGAGTTCCCATGAGAATAGCAACATTGTGATTAAAAATGATACTGATTGGGAGTGTGCTGTGAGCAAAACAGGGTGAAAGGAGGATTAAGGCTATAAATCACTGTCCTAGGGAGAACTTGTCAATATGGCATTATGTGTCAGCAGCAAATCTTATTTTCCTGTTCTCGATAACAGTTACATACTTAATTTCTTTATTATCACAATAGGATCATTGTTTAGAAAACAATAGAGATAAGAAGAAACTATTTTGAGCAGAAACAGTTATATTCAAATCTTTGTGTTGGATTACTTTATGTTTTGGAGAATTTAGGTATAAAGTCACATAAATTTGACTCAAGAGATATTTGGGATATTAGACCAGTATTTCTCAACCACCTGCAAGAGAGAATTAAGCACTAAAGCCTTAAGGCATCCATTGTTTGTGATAATTTGCTTCTCTCCTCTGTGTCTACAATTCCAGCTGTCTATATAACCATACTGGGAGAAAAGAGTCACATTTTCTCTAAGGCTCATATCTCTCTTTTGATTCAGTCAGTTCAGTTCAGTCGCTCAGTCGTGTCTGACTCTTTGTGACCCCATGAATCGCAGCACGCCAGGCCTTCCTGTCCATCACCAACTCCCAGAGTTCACCCAGACTCACGTCCATCGAGTCAGTGATGCTATCCAGCCATCTTATCCTCTGTCGTCCCCTTCTCCTCCTGCCCCCAATCCCTCCCAGCATCAGAGTCTTTTCCAATGAGTCAACTCTTCGCATGAGGTGGCCAAAGTACTGGAGTTTCAGCTTTAGCATCATTCCTTCCAAAGAAATCCCAGGGCCGATCTCCTTCAGAATGGACTGGTTGGATCTCCTTGCAGTCCAAGGGACTCTCAAGAGTCTTCTCCAACACCACAGTTCAAAAGCATCAATTCTTCAGTGCTTAGCCTTCTTCACAGTCCAACTCTCACATCCATACATGACCACTGGAAAAACCATAGCCTTGACTAGACGGACCTTTGTTGGCAAAGTCATTTCTCTGCTTTTGAATATGCTATCTAGGTTGGTCATAACTTTTCTTCCAAGGAGTAAGCGTCTTTTAATTTCATGGCTGCAGTCACCATCTGCAGTGATTTTGGAGCCCCCCAAAATAAAGTCCTTTGATTAAGAAAGGCTAAATTATCTAGATCCACATGGTTTTCAATTTTTCGTGTCTATCAGAACTACCTGGAGGTCTTTTAAAACATAGATTGTTATGCCTCACCACTAAAGGTTCTAATAACGTAAGTCTTGGATGAGGTGCAAAAATTTGCATTTCTAATGAATCTCCAGGTAATGGCTGACACTGCTGGTATAGAGACCACAATTTAAGAATTATAGATCTAGAACAACTTTCACATTGTTTAAAAAGACTGATGTCTCTCAGTAAGAAAGCTGCACATATACAGCTGAAACAGTTTAGTGAAACAAATCATACCCTTTGCTAGCCCTGTTTGTTTTTTCTTTTCTTTCCATTTTTTTTTTTAAGGTTATTTCCTTTACTTGAAAATGCTGGTTGGGAGCCACTAAATTGATCTTTCACGTCACTGATAAGCAGCCTGAAAAAAAAATGGATGAGGAAATCTGTCTTTTCCAGGTTTAGTATTTCACTTTACGGCTTGATCACCCTCATTTTATGCCTAAGTACAAGAACCTCTGAGCGCATTACAATCCCCTATGATGAAAATTTTTTTGGTATTTGTTCAGAAAGGTCTCATAAGTCTTCAGAGAACTTCAGTCAACTTCAGCTTCTTCAGTTTTAGTGGTTGGGGCATAGATTGGATTACTGTGATGTTGAATGGTTTGTCTTGGAAATGAACCCAGATCTTTCTGTCATTTTTGAGGTTGAACCAAGTACTGCATGTTGGATTCTCTTGTTGACTACGAGGGCTACTCCATTTCTTCTAAGGGATTCTTTCACACAGTAGTAGATATAATGGTCATCTGAATTAAATTCACCTAGTCCTGTCTACTTTAATTCACTGATTCTTATGCCTATGTTCACTCTTGCCATCTTATGTTTGACCATGTTCAATTTACCTTGATTCATGGACCTAACTAACATTCCAGGTTCCTATGGAACATTGTTCTTTATAGCACTGGACTTTCACCACCAGATACATCCACAACTGAGTGTCATTTCCACTTTGGCCCAGCCATTTCATTCTTTCTAGAGCTATTAGTAATTGCCCTCCATTCTTCCCCAGTAGCATATTGGATACTTTCTGACCTGGGGGTGTTCATCTGCCAGTGTCATATCTTTTTGCCTTTTCGTACAGCTCATGGTGTTCTTGAGGCAAGAATACAGGACTGGGTTGTCATTTCCTCCTCCAGTGGACCATGATTTGTCAGAACTCTTCACCATGACCTGTCTGTCTTGAGTGGCTCTGCATGACATGGATCATAGCTTCATTGAGTTACACAATCCCCTCTGCCACAACAAGGTTGATCCATAAAGTAGGAAGTCAAGAGATACCTGGAATAACAGTCAAGTTTGGCCTTGGAGTAGAAAATGAAGCAGGGCAAAGGCTAATAGAGTTTTGTCAAGAGAACATACCAAACACCCTTTTCCAATAACACAAGCGATGACTCTACACATGGACATCACCAGATGGTCAATACTGAAATCAGATTGATTATGCTCTTTGCACCCAAAGATAGAAAAGCTCTATAATTTTCTTCAGCAAAAGAAGACCCAGAGCTGACTGTGACTCAGATCATGAATCCCTGTTGCAAAATTCAGGCTTAAATTGAAGAGAGTAGGGAAAACCTCTAGGCCATTCAAGTATGACCTATATCAAATCCCTTATGCCTATACAGTGGAGGTGACAAAGAGATTCAGTGGATTGGATCTGGTAGACAGAGAGCCTGAAGAATTATGGATGGAAGTTTATAACACCATATAGGAGGCAGTGGCCAAAACCATTCCAAAGACAAAAATGCAGGAAGGCAAAGTGGTTGTCTGAGGAACTTTTACAAAGCGCTGAGGAAAGAAGAGAAACAAAAGGCAAGGGATAAAGGGAAAGATATACTCAACTAAATGCAGAGTTCCAGAAAATAGCAAGGAGAGATTAAAAAAAAAAAAAAAAAAAAGGCCTTCTTAAGTGAACAATGCAAAGAAATAGAGGAAAACAATAGAATGGGAAAGACTAGATATCCTGTCAAGAAAATTGCAGTTATCAAGGGAATGTTTCATGCAAGGATGGGCATGATAAAGGAGAGAAGCAGTAAATACCTAATAGAAGCAGAACAGATTAAGAAGGGGTGACACGATTACACAAAAGAACTATACAAAAAAGATCTTAATGACCTGGATAATCACAATGATGTGGTCAGTCACCTAGAGCCAGACATCCTGGAGTGTCAAGTCACATGAGCCTTAGGAAGCATTGCTACCAACAAAGCTAGTGGAGGTGATGGAATTCCAGTTAAGCTATTTCAAATCCTAAAAGATGATGCTGTTAAAGTTTGCACTCAATATTTCCAGGAAATTTGGAAAACTCAACAGTGGCCACAAGACTGGAAAAGGTCAGTTTTCATTCCAATCCCAAAGAAGGACAATATCAAAGAATGTTCAAACTACCTTACTGTGTTGTGCTGTGCGTAGTTGCTCAGTCATGTCCAACTCTTTGCGACCTCATGGACTGTAGCCCTCCAGGCTCCTCTGTCCATGGGGATTCTCCAGGCGAGAATACTGGAGTGGATTGCCATGCCCTCCTCCAGAGGATCCTCCCAACCCAGGGATTGACTGTGGTCTTTTCATATGTTAGCAAGGTTATGCTTAACACTCTTCAAGCTAGGCTTCAGCAGTATGTGAACCGAGAACCTCCATATGTATAAGCTGGTTTTGAAGAGGCAGGAGCCAGAGATTAAATTGCCAGCATTTGTTGGCTCATGAAGAAAGCAAGGAAATTCCAGAAAAACATCTGCTTCATTGATTTCCCTAAAGTCTTTGTGTGGATCACAAGAAACTGGAAAATTCTTACAGGGTTGGGAGTACCAGGCCACCTTACCTGCCTCCTGAGAAACCTCTATGAGGGTCAAAAACCAACAGTTAGAATGGGACATGAACAATGGACTGGCTCAAAATTGGGAAAGGAATACATAAAAGCTGTATATTGTCTTTTTGCCCTGCTTATTAAACTTCTCTGTAGGGTACATTTTGCGAAATGTCAGACTGGATGAATCAGGAGCTGGAATTAAGATTGCTGGGAGAAATAGCAATAATTATCAGATATCAGAAATATCAATATTAAATGTTAAAAAGCAGAGACATTAGTTTGCTGACAAATATCCGTATAGTCAAAGCTATGGTTTTTCCAGTAGTCATGTATGGATGAGAGGGTTAGGCCAAGCCCCAAAGAATGTGCTGGAGAAGACTCTTGAGAGTCCTTTGGACTGCAAGAAGATCAAACTAGTCAGTTCTAAATGAAATCAGTCCTGAATATTCATTGGAGCTGAAGCTCCAGTACTTTGGCCACCTGATGCACAAAGCTGACTCATTGGAAAAAGACCCTGATACTGGGAAAGACTGAAAGCCAAAGGAGAAGAGGACAACAGAGGATGAGATGGTTGGATGGCATCATTGACTTAATGGACATGAGGTTGAGCAAATTCCCAGAGACAGTGGAGGACAGAGGAGCCTGGCGTGCTACAGTTTATGGGGTCACAAAGAGTTGGGACTAAAGAACAAACAAGAGAGTCCAAACACAAGAGCCTAAGAGATGGTTACTCATTAAGGATTCAGACATGTCTGGTGAGCCTAATGGAAAGATGTTTGTGACCCAGTGAGCAAATACCTGAAGCGGAAGTCTTGCCTTCAACATCCTTTAGCAGTGAAAAACCAACATCTAGGAATTCAGCCAAACTTAATAAAGATCTCAGCCTAAACAGAGGGCATGGCTCTGTACACATTTAATCTGAGACACTGACCAGGGTTTGTCCGGGAAGAATGGTTCTGAGCGTGTTACAGGGCAATAACACTTAAGTGGACTTTTGATTTGGGTCAAAGGAAAAGTGGGCCTAAGCTTAGAGTAGGAAAAGAGAGATAAAGGAGAACTCTAAGGAATTAAAAAAAAACTATTATAGGGGTATGACAGACATTTAGACCACAAGGAAGCTTTTTTTAAATGATCTGAAGACACGATAGGGTTGGGGAAGAGGAAAGGTATTTGTTCTTCTATTTGCTCACTTTATTACTGTGAACTTGGACATGGGAAAACCACGGGTGACAGTATCGGTAGTATGGAAATAACGTCTCCAACAGAAATGAGCTTAGGAGTTATGCTGAGAGAGGAACAGATTGCTTCCCCGACTCCACTAACGAGGAGTGCTTTTAGATTGAGGAGTTTTCAAAGGGAGATTCAGAACCTGAGCTTGTTCCCTAGGCTAATGTGCCCTGG